>NC_060066.1:97524008-97833758 GCF_922984935.1 Meles meles
GTAACAGTCACCTTACAGACTAATAATGGCACTAAATTCATATCTCTCAATAGTTACCCTGAATGTTAATGAGCTAAATGCCCCAATCAAAAGACACAGGGTATCAGAATGGATAAAAAAACAAAACCCATCTATATGTTGCCTACAAGAAACTCATTTTAGACGTGAAGACACCTCTAGATTTAAAGTGAGGGGGTGGAAAACAATTTACCATGCTAATGGGCATCAGAAGAAAGCTGGGGTGGCAATCCTTATATCAGATCAATTAGATTTTAAGCCAAAGACTATAATAAGAGATGAGGAAGGACACTATATCCTACTCAAAGGGTCTGTCCAACAAGAAGATCTAACAATTTTAAATATCTATGCCCCTAACGTGGGAGCAGCCAACTATATAAACCAATTAATAACAAAATCAAAGAAACACATCAATAATAATACAATAATAGTAGGGGACTTTAACACTCCCCTCACTGAAATGGACAGATCATCCAAGCCAAAGATCAACAAGGAAATAAAGGCCTTAAATGACACACTGGACCAGACGGACATCACAGATCTATTCAGAACATTTCATCCCAAAGCAACAGAATACACATTCTTCTCTAGTGCACATGGAACCTTCTCCAGAATAGATCACATCCTGGGTCACAAATCAGGTCTCAACCGGTATCAAAAGATTAGGATCATTCCCTGCATATTTTCAGACCACAATGCTCTGAAACTAGAACTCAATCACAAGAGGAAAGCTGGAAAGAACCCAAATAGGTAGAGACTAAACAGCATCCTTCTAAAGAATGAATGGGTCAACCAGGAAATTAAAGAAGAATTGAAAAAATTCATGGAAAGAAATGATAATGAAAACACAATGGTTCAAAATCTGTGGGACACAGCAAAGGAAAATATATAGTGGTACAAGCCTTTCTCAAGAAACAAGAAAGGTCTCAAGTACACAACACAAACCATAAGTGACTCTTAATCTCACAAAACAAACTGGGGGTTGCTGGGGGGAGGTTGGTTGGGAGAGGGGAGGGGGGTTATGTACATTGGGGATGGTATGTGCTATGGTGAGTGCTGTGAAGTGTGTAAACCTGGCGATTCACAGACCTCTACCCCTGGGGATAAAAATACTTTATATGTTTATAAAAAAATAAAAAAAATTTAACCAAGGAAGTGAAGATTTATACTCCAAAACTGTAAAGCATTGATTTAAAAAAAATGAAAAAGAGTCACTTATGGTTTGTTTCCCTCCCAATCCCATCTTGTTTCATTTATTCTTCTCCTATCCCCCTAACCCCCCATGTTGCATCTCCATGTCCTCATATCAGGGAGATCATGTGATTGTTGCCTTTCTCCGATTGATTTATTTCACTAAGCATGATACCCTCTAGTTCCATCCACATCATCGCAAATGGCAAGATTTCATTTCTTTTGATGGCTGCATAGTATTCCATTGTGTATATATACCACATCTTCTTTATCCATTCATCTGTTGATGGACATCTAGGTTCTTTCCATAGTTTGGCTAACAAATGACATGGAGGACATTGGGAGATGGAGAGGAGAAGGAAGTTGAGGGAAATTGGAAGGGGAGGCGAACCATAAGAGACTATGGACTCTGAAAAACAACCTGAGGGTTTTGAAGGGGCGGGGGGTGGGAGGTTGGGGGAACCAGGTGGTGGGTAATAGGGAGGGCACGTATTGCATGGAGCACTGGGTGTTGTGCAAAAACAATGAATACTGTTACGCTGAAAAAATAAATAAATAAAAATTTTTTAAAAAACATAAAAAAATGAAAAAGACATGAAAAATATAAAGATATCCCATATTTATGAATCAGAAGAGTTAATATGAAATTGTTAAAACGTCCATGCTACCTGAAGCCATCTCTATATTCAATACAATCCCTATTAAAATTCCAGTGGCATTTGTCACAGAAATAGAAAAAAAATCCTAAAATTTTTATAGAAACAAAAAAGACCCTGTAGAGCCAGATTAATATTGAGAAAGAACAAATAAGAAAGTAAGCTTGAGTTGAGGGAAATGGAGGGGGAGGGAGACAAACCATGAGAGACTGTGGACCCTGAGAAACAAACTGAGGGTTTTGGAGGGGTTGGGTGAGCCTGGTGGTGGATATTATGGAAGGTCCGTACTGTATGCAGCAATGAGTGTGGTGCATAAACAGTGAACTCTGGAACACTGAAAAGAAATAAAATAAAATGAAATGAAAAAAAAAAAACAACGGTAAGTTTTAGAAAAAAATCATACTTCCTAATTTTAAACCATATTACACAGCCATAGTAATCAAAAAAGTATGGTACTGGCATTAAAACAGACACCTAAGCCAAAAGAGTAGCATAGAAAGCCCAGATATAAGCTCTCAAATAAACAGTCAACAAATATTGGACAAGGGAGTCAAGGAAACTCAAAACAGAAAGGGTTGTCTTTTAAATAAATGGTGGTAGAAAACTGGATATCCACATACAAAAGAATGGTACTGGACCCCTAGCTTACACCACTCAAAAAATTAACTTGAATTGGATTAAGAAAATAAATGTAATACCTGAAACCATAAAACTCCTTGAAGAACAGTAGGGAAAGATGGAAAGATATCTTTAACATTCATCTTGGCAATGATTTCTTGGATATGCACCAAAAGCACAAGCAACAAAAACAAAAAGATCCACAAGAGAGACTACATCAAACTTAAAAGGCTTCCACACAGCAAAGGAAACATGAAGAAAATAAAAAGGCAACCTACAGAATGGGTGAAAATACTTGCAAATTAATATCTGATGATTTATATGGATTTATTTCCAAAATATATTAAGAACTCAAACAATACAATGACAAAAAAATCAATTTAAAAATGGGCAGAACACTGGAACAGATATTTTTCCAAAGAAGACATCCAAGTGGCCAACAAGTGCATGAAAAGGTACTCTACACCAATCATCAGGGAAATGCAAATCAGAACCTCAAGGAAATACCACCTCACACCAGTTAGGATGGCTGTTATCAGAAGGACAAGTGATAACAAATGCCTGCGAAGGATGTGAAGGAAAGGAAACCCTGATGCACTATTGGTGGGAAGGTAAATTGGCCAGCCACTGTGACAAACACTATGAAATTTCCTTTAAAAATTAAAAATAAAACTACTATTTGATCCAGCAATATACTTCTGAGTACATATCCATAGAATATGAAATCATTATCTCAAAGAGGTATCTGTACTCCTATGTTCATTCGTAATAGCCAGGAAATAGAAAAAAATCTGTGTTTTTCAATAGATGAACGGATAAGGAAATATGATATATAGATACAGATATATGGGATATATATGCATATTTTTCAGCCATAAAAAAGAACAAATTTCTGCCATTTGTGACAACATGGGTGGACCTTGAGGGGACTAAGTGAAGTGATTTAAATCAAACAGAGAAAGTCAAATACTATGTGATCTCACTTATATGCAGAAGCAAAAATTTTTCAAAAAGGTTACGGAGCAATTTCCAAGACATGCTGCTATGGCAGGACACAGAACAGAGTGCATTGTTTGCTACTTTTTGTGTAGAACAGGGGAAATACACATATACACATATGTATGTATTTGTTTATACTTTCAAAAAGAAATGTTTAAAGGACTCCCCAAAACTAATAAAAACAAGGGAAGCGAACAAAGCTAGAAGGGATCTTTCTGAATATACCCTGTTTTATAGTTTTGACTTGAGATCAAGTAAATAAAAATGAAAAAAACTTCAAAAAAAAAAAAGGTGACTCTTAACTATAGAGAAAAAACTAAGGGTTGCTGGAGGAGAGGTGGGCAAGGCGGATGTGGTAAATAGGTGATTAGTATTAAGGAGGGCACTTGTGATGAGCACCAGGTATTGTATGAAAATGATAAATCACTAGATTCTACACCTGAAACTAAAATTACACTGTATTTTAACTAACTAATTTAAACAAAGATTTGAAACTACCTCCAAAAAATCTGAATTCATAGAAACAAAGTAGAATACAGATTGGTTCGGGCTGACAGGTGGGGGAAATAAGGTGATCTGGTCAAAGTACACAAACCTCCAGTTATAAGACCAGTGAGTTCTGAGGCTCTAATATATAGCCTCATGACTATTATTAATAATACTGTATTATATATTTGGAAGTTGCTAAGAGATTAGATCTTGTATACTCTCATAACACCAAAATATTGCAATTATTTGAAGTGACAGATGTGTTAACTAACATTATTGAGGTAATCATTTTGCAATATATACATTTATCAAATCATAATGTTGTAACCTAAACTTACACAATGTTTTAAGTCAATTGTCTCAATAAATCTGAAGAGTAAAAAAAAATTAGCAAAGTCAAAGTCAAAAAGACTCTCCACTCTTTCCAAAGTAGACACACCAATCTCACTGGAATGTAAATTTTAAGTGTGCACATATTTTATCTGTTTGATTCCTATAATATCTCCAACATCTAGACAAGCACCAGCATTTAAATAATTATATGTATATGTCTCTGTGTGTGTGTTTGTATTTAATGGATCTCTCCTGGAACAGAATTTATAATCTCTAAAAACAAAAAAATAGAAATCTCATTTAAATTAGAGTTAAAGAGTGATCTACCATAAGTAAACAGAGTTTAATATGAGAATAGAAACATTATTTTTAAAATATATATTTATTCAAGTAACACAAATTAACTCTAAATCTAATGTGAAAAACTGTATTATGAATCCAGCAGTTGCCAAGGAGTAATGTAGTAACATTTAATATTCATTTTTAAATCATTTAAGAGAGTTCTTAGTAAAGTTAGAAATATGCTACTTTCTTATCACTTTAAAGGACAAATACTTAAAAATCAATAACCATTTATGGTTTGTCTCCCTCCCAATCCCATCTTGTTTCTCTTAATCTCACAAAACAAACTGGGGGTTGCTGGGGGGAGGTGGGAGAGGGGGAGGGGGTTATGGACATTGGGGAGGGTATGTGCTATCGTGAGTGCTGTGAAATGTGTAAACCTGGCGATTCACAGACCTGTACCCCTGGGGATAAAAATACATGATATGTTTATAAAAAAAAAAAAAATTGGAGGGGGAGGCGAACCATAAGAGACTATGGACTCTGAAATACAACCTGAGGGTTTTGAAGGATCAGGGGTGGGAGGTTGGGGGAACAGGTGGTGGGTAATAGGGAGGGCACGTTTTGCATGGAGCACTGGGTGTTGTGCAAAAACAATGAATACTGTTACGCTGAAAAAATAAATTAATTTAAAAAAATCAAGAGATAAAAAAATCAATAACCACATATATGTAAGGGGGAACCTACTTTCCCCCTGATGACTCTCACATTCCCTTTCACCCAATACCATGCAATAAAGTGTAACCCTTGGATTACTTGAAAGTAACCTTGAAAGGAGCTAGGTACTGCAGCTTAGGCCCTTTCTGTCCTCAAATGGGTCACCTATACAGAAGGTCCTTTCTGCTGTGCTGTCACTTGTAAAGGGCGGCCCCATAGGGGAGCCTATGGTTGCCCAACACTGTCTATACTTGTGTGGGTAATCTTGTCTCTTTTGGGGAGAGATAGAAAGTCGTTTGAGCTCCGATATAGAGCTAATATCCTCACTTAACTCTACCAGTAATAATGCTGAGATCTTGATTTCCATTTTTTTGTGTTCTGTATCTTATTTTGTAATTGTCTCAGGAGGGGAAGAAAGTGGTATTATTTTCCACCCCTCTTCAAATACCCAATTCTTAATAAACAATAAAGATATTCCATTAATATTAATTACAAAATGAGATTTCCAATATTTTCAAGATTATTTTATCTTTTTAAGGATGTTCTTGCAAGTGGAAAGATGCCTGAAGTCAAAATAATAGATTTAACTACTGGAAAGTAGTAAATTTATTATATCTGTAATACCTGAAAAAATGCTTTATAGTAATTTGTCAGATCAGGAAATGTGGGCCCTCCAACTTTGTTCTTTCTCAGTACTGTTTTGGCTATACAGAGTTCCTTGCAATCTGTATAAAATTTAGGATTAATGTTTTCATAGAAAAGGCATTTTGGTAGGGATTGGATCATATTTGTAGATCATTTTGGGAAGTACTGTTATCTTAATATTAAGTCTTCCAATCCTTAAACACAGGATGTCTTTCCACATATTTAGGTCTTCTTTAGTTTCTTTCAAAAATGTTTCATGGTTTTCAGTGTAGAAAAATGGCTATGAATATACAGAACTACCCAGTGCACCAGTACAAAATGTAGAAATAAATCAGCAATGCAAGAAAGAAGATGAGGGTTCAGAATAGAGATGGGAGAGATGCTTCTCTTCCCATTCCTGGCCATCACATAATGTGAAGAGAAGATGAAATCCATCATAGTGTCCAGAGTGAGAAAATACAGAAGCATCTCTTTTAAAGAACAGTGACTGAACTGGTATATTAGTGACCTATTGCTATGTAAAATATTACACCAAAACTTTTGCAGGTTTTGGTAGGTCAACAATTTGGAAGCAACATATCTGGGTAACTCTGGGTCAGGATCCAACGGATTACACTCAAGCTGTTGGTTGAGAGTGTTGTCATCTGAAGTCTTCGCTGGGACTGGAGGATACTCTTGCAAAATGGATCACTCACATGAGTGTTAGTAAGAGGTTTCTGTTCCTTTCCAAGTTGGCCATTCCATAGGACTGCATGGATGTCCTTAAAACATGACAGTTTTCCCCAGAGCAAGTAATCCAAGAAGAGTACCAGTAAAAATCTATAATGCTTTTTATGACCTAGATCTCAAAGTCACACACAGTCACTTCTACCATATTCTATTTGTTATAAGTCGTTTGATCCAGCCCATATTCAAGGGGAGAGGAATAGGTCCCACCCCTTAAAGAGGGAAATGTCAAGTAACTTGAGGACATATTTTAAAATCTCCACACTAAAGAATGTAGTCACCTCTTCCATATGCATTAGTCTAACATGGTATGAAATAAATGCTTCAAAAAACCACCAAATCCATCCAAAACCTGGTAAAGTAGTTCCTCCTTAGCCACAGAGGATACACTGCAAGACCTCTACTGGGTGCCTGAACACACAGATGGTACTAAATTTGTATTGGTAAATTTCTCCTATGGATAAATACCTATAATAAAGTTTATGAAGTACACACAGTAAGAGATTAATAATAACTAATAATAAACTAGAACAATCATAATAACATACTCTAATAAAAGTTCTGTGAATGTGGTCTCTCTCAAAATATCTTACTGTATTCTATTCACCCTAATGATATCAGATGATAAAATGCCTACATGTGGAAATGAAGTGAGGTGAATGACTTAGGCATTGTGATGTAGTATTTGACTACTACTGACCTTCTGAAAATATGTCAAAAGAAGGATCATCTGCTTCCACAGATGAGGAAGGACACTATATCATACTTAAAAGATTTGTCCAACAAGAATATCTAAGAATTGTAAATATTTATGCCCCTAACAAGAGACCAGCCAATTACATAAGCCAATTAATAATAAAAATCAAAGAAACACATCAAGAATAGTACAGTAATAGTAAGGGATTTAACACCCCCATCACTGAAATGGACAGATCATCTAAGCAAAAGATCAACAAGGAAATAAAGGCTTTCAATAACACACTGACCTGATGGACTTCACAGATACATTCAGAACATTCCAACCCAAAGGAACAGAATGCCCATTTCCTCTAGTGCACATAGATCATTCTTCAGAGTAGATCACACTCTGGGTCACAAATCAGGTCTCAACTGGTACCAAAAGATTGGGATGATTCCCTGCATACTTTCAGACTGCAATGCTCTGAAATTCTAACTCAGTCACAAGAGGAAATTTGGAAAGAACTCAAATACATGGAGGCAAAAGAGCACCTTACTAAAGAATGAATGGTTCTCCCATCCAAGATGGAGAGCAGAAGTGAGTTTGGGACTATTGGAGGGGGAGATGAACCATGAGACTGTGGACTCTGAGAAATAAACTGGGGGTTTTAGAGGGGTGGGGGGTGGGAGGTTGGGTGAGCCTGCTGGTGGGTATTATGGAGGGCACGTATTGCATGGCGCACTGGGGATGGTGCATAAACAATGAATTCTGGAACACTGAAAAGAAAAAAATAAATAATTTTTTAAGAAATGAATGGGTCAACCAGAAAATTAAAGAATATTTTAAAAATTCATGTGAACAAATGAAAAATGAAAAATAAAAAATTCATGCAAGCAAAATCTTTGAGATGCAACAAAGGCAGTCCTAAGAGGGAAGTATATAGCAATACACGCCTTTCTCAAGAAATAAGAAAGGTCTCAAATACACAACCTAACCCTACATCTAAAGGAGCTGGAGAAAGAAATAAATAAATAAATCCTAAACCCAGCATGAGAAGAGAATAATAAAGATCAGAGCAGAAATCAACGAAATCGAAACCAAAAAAACAGTAGAACAAATCAATGAAACTAGGAGCTGGTTTTTTGAAAGAATCAAAAAGAAAAGAGAAAGGACCCAAATAAATAAAATCATAAATGAAAGAAGAGAGCTCAAACCATGCTAAGGAAATATAAGAAATTATAAAAACATATTATGAGCAACTATATGCCAACAAATTAGACAATCTGGAAGAAATCGATACATTTCTAGAGATGTATAAACTACCAAAACTAAACCAGAAAGAAACAGAAAACCTGAACAGACCGCTAGCCAGCAAGGAGATTGAAGCAGTATTCTTCAATCTCCCACCAAACAAGAGCTCAGGGCCAGATGGTGTCCCAGGGAATTCTGCCAAACATTAAAAGAAGAATTAATACCTATTCTCCTGAAACTGTTCCAAAAAATAGAAATGGAAGGAAAACTTCCAAATTCCTTTATGAGGCCAGCATTACCTTGACCCCAAAACCCCATCAAAAAGGAGAATTACAGACCAATATCCTTGATGAACACGCATGCAAAAATTCTCACCAAAATACTAACCTATAGACTCCAACAATACATTAAAAAGATTATTCACCATGACCAAGTGAAATTTACTCCTGGGCTGCATGTTTGGTTCAACATGCACAAATCAATCAATGTGACACACTACAGTAATAAAAGGACGAGAAGCAAATGATCCTCTCAATAGATGCAGAAAAAGCATGTGACAAAGTATAGCACACTTTCTTGATTAAAACTCTTCATAGTGTAGGGATAGAGGGTGTGTACCTCAATATCATAAAAGCAATCTATGAAAAACCCACAGCAAATATCATTCTCAATAGTGAAAACCAGAAAGCTTTTCCCCAAAGGTCAGGAGCACAGCAGGGATGTCCACTATCACCACTGCTGTTCAACATAGTACTAGAAGTCATAGCTTTAGCAATCAGACAACAAAAAGAAATAAAATATATCCAAATAGGCAAAGAAAAAGTCAAACTATCACTCTTTGCAGATGATATGATACTTGATGTGGAAAACCCAAAAGACTCTACCCCAAAACTGTTAGAATTCATATATAAGTGTTAGGGTTCGTGATCAAAGGAATGAGACCGACACAAAGCGAAAGTCAACCAAAGCTTTATTTGGCTCCAAGCATCGGAAATCAAACCAACCAGTCGGGGCCATCTCTTACAAAGAGAGACGACAACCAGGACACCAACCCCAACTACTTCCCTTACCCGACGATTCCCCCTACCCAACAATTCCACCCGGTGACTCCCGCTACCTGACGACTCCCGCTACTCCACAACTTCTGCTACCCGCTACCCGACGACTCCCCTACCCAATGACAACACTCCTGGCGGCACTGCTCCCTGACTGAGGCTGCTCCCCGGCTGGTGAGGCCACTCCCCAGCTGGTGAGGCCGCTGCCCGGCTGCTCCTGATGCTCCCGACACTGCTGCTCCCAATGCTCCCCATGACCCCGATGCTATCACTCCTACATTACTACTACCCTGCCTCACAGACTAACCTTTATAGAGGTGGTTGAGCCCGACCCATACACAGGTAGCCAATGAAATTGCAATACACAGGGAAAACTGCACAGTCATGCTAGGTCGGCAGTACAGGTGACCAATTGAATTTCAATTTACCATAGTAAATATATGTGCACCCCACTGATTGGATGTCTCTATCTGGATGGCCTGCCCCTACATCCATGACCTGCAAGCAAGTTCCTCTGGGAGGGGCAGGGTCAATCCAAGCCCACAATAAAAGTGTTCCCTCTGGCCAACCAGGCCCCTACATAAGAATATAAGGATATAAAATCAATACACAGAAATCAGTTGCATTTCTATACACCAATAGGAGACAGAAGAAAGAAAAATGAAGGAGTCATTCACATTTACAATTGCACCCCAAACCATAAGATACCTAGGAAACAGCTATCCAAAGAAGCAAAGTATCTGTACTCAGAAAACTATAGAATACTCATGAAAGAAATTGAGGAAGACACAAAGAAATGGAAACACATTCTATATTCATGACCTGGAAGAACAAATAATGTGATAATGTCTATGCTACCCAAAGGAATCTACATAGTCAATGGAATTTCTATCAAAATACTATCAACTTTTTTCAAAGAAGTGGAACAAATAATCCTAAAATTTGTATGGAACCAGAAAAGACCCAAATAGCCAGAGGAATGTTGAAAAAGAAAACCAAAGCTGGTGATCTCACTATTCTGGACTTCAAACTCTATTACAAAGTATAATCATCAAGACAGTATGGTGCTGGCATAAAAACAGACACACATATCAATGGAACAGAACAGACACCCCAGAAATGGACCCTCAACTCTAATCAACTAATTTTCAACAAAGCAGGAAAGAATATTGAATGGAAAAAGGACACGCTCTTCAAAATGGTGTTGGGAAAATTGTTCAGCCACATGTAGAAGAATAAAACTGGACCATTTTCTTATACCATACACAAAAATGACTCAAAATTAATGAATGACCTCAATGTGAGACAGGAATCCATCAAAATTCTTGACGAGAACACAGGCAGCAACCTCTTCAAACTCAGCCATAGCAACTTCTTCCTAGACACATCACCAAAAGGCAAGGGAAGCAAGGGCAAAACGACCTATTGGAACTTCATAAAGATAAAAAGGTTTTGCACAACAAAGGAAACAGTCAACAAAACCAAAGAACAACCAAGAGAATGAGAGAAGATGTTTGCAAATGACATAGCACATAAAGGGCTAGTATCCAAAATCTATAAAGACCTTATCAAACACAGCACCCAAAGAACAAATAATCCAGTCAAGAAATGGCCAGAAGACATGAATAGACATTTCTGCAAAGAAGCCTCCAAATGGCCAACAGACACAGGAAAAGTGTTCCACATCATTTGGCATCAGGGAAATACAAATCAAAACCACAATGAGATAGCACCTCACACCAATCAGAATGGCTAAAATTAACCAATCTGGAAACGACAGATGTTGGTGAGGATGTGGAGAAAGGGGACCCCCCCTACCCTGTTGGTGGGAATGTAAGTTGGTGTAGCCAATCTGGAAAACAGTATGGAGGTTCCTCAAAAAGTTGAAAACAGCTACCCTATGACCCAAAAATTTGTACCCTAAAGATATAAATGTAGTAATCTGAAGGGGCACCTGTATCACAATGTTTATAGCAGCAATGTCCACAATAACCAAATTATGGAAAGAGCCTGGATATCCATTGACAGATGAATGGATAAAGAAGATGCAGTGTATATATAGAATAGAATATTATGCAGCCATCAAAATAATGAAATCTTGCCATTTGCAATGACATGGATGGAACTAGAGGATATTATGCTAAGCCTAATAAGTAAATCAGAGAAGGACAATTATCATATGATCTTATTGATATGTGGAATTTGAGAAATAAGGGAGAGGATCATAGTGGAAGAGAGGAAAAATGAAATAAGACAAAACCAGAGACGGAGACAAACCATAAAAGAGTCTTAATCTCAGGAAACAAACTCAGAGTTGCTGGTGTGGAGGGGGTTGGGAGGGTTGGGGTGGCTGGGTGATGGACATTGGGGAAGGTATGTGTTGTGGGGAACACTGTGTATTGTGTAAGACTGATGAATAACAGACCTATACCCCTGAAATAAATAATGCACTATATTTTAATAATAATAATAATAATAAGCTTCCAGTGATATATCATACATTTTTAAATGCATGCCTAATATAAGACAAATAAATGTGAATTTAGATTATGAATTTTTGTCTTGAAAAACTACTGTAAAATGAGAAAACTATGGGAATCTATATTTTACAGTAAATTTTTTAAAATTTTGGAGGGTGGGAGTTTTGTGAAAATGACCCTGACATAAAGTAACTATCGAGGGTTTAGAGTTAAAAATTTAGTTGCTTTGGCTGTCTGCTCCTTCTTTTTAGTTCTAAGATCCTATATGATTTTTTTATGATTCTTCATGATTGTCATAATCAATGTTAGCATGGTATTGGTTTTAATACCTAAAAGCTTATCATAAAATGAAGCTCCCTGTGATATTTCAAAGATCTTCTCCTGCTGTATGATGATTTTAGGTCCAGTATTGCCAACAAATGGTTCAGTAGCTTTTGGAGAAATGAGCATTCTCACTCTCTACATAAGGGAACAGCTAAATTTATAATTAGCTTGATAAATAAATAGAAGAATTGTCTCATCGTGATAAAAACAACATTGTTTTGTAAAATGAAAACTATAAGCAAACAGATCTCAGAGACATGTTCTTAAAATATTTTCCTGAAAAGATATCCATGGGGGGGGCGCCTGGGTGGCTCAGTGGTTTAAGTCTCTGCCTTCGGCTCAGGTCATGATCTCAGGGTCCTGGGATCGAGCCCCGCATTGGGCTCTCTGCTCAGTGGGGAGCCTGTTTCTCTAAAAAGAAAAAACAAAAAAAAGAAAAAAAAATAGATATCCATGGGTCAGCATTGTTCATCACAACACTTACCAGGCATGTGAAAACTGATTCATGAGAGTGAATTTATCGGACACTGAGCATAACATCAGGAAATAATCCTGCAAGTAATTATCACACATAAAAGACCTCCTATTGCAAAAATGTCAATTAGGCCAAGGAAATTACTCATACTATCCTGCACCTCCCTTTTAAGGAATGCTCATTCTACTTTATATATTAAAGGACTAACATATTAGGATGCTAGTAATGCTTAAGGGTAAAAAGTTTCTCTTTTGATATCTACCAGTTAGTTTGATCTACACAGGAATTCATATGTTTGGCTATGGGGTAAGAGCTCAGTTGGGACTGTCAGACCATTAGTTCTTTCCCTGGAAGCCCTGTATTGTTGTCTGGGCTCCCGCATAGTGCGAAGGCTGGCTTCCAAGAAAGATTAATCCAAGAGATAATGGTAGATGATACAGATTTTAGAAATTACAATGTTGATTCATCTACATTCTCTTAGTCAAAACATGTAGAAAGGGTTGATCCAGCAAGGAGTAAGGAAATTAATTCCACTTGTTGATATAGGAGTGGCAAGTTCCCTTTACAAACTAGCTTGTGACGGGTGTTAGAAGATAACATTTGTCTCCCTACATTTGTTATTTTCCTGCATGCCTGGCCCTCTGAATAAATGCACATACAAAATGTTTGTGTAAGGAAACATCAAAATAAAGAATAGAGATATCTCTCCACCACCTCCCACTTTCCTTCCTTTCCTCTCTTTTTCTCTCTCCCTCCCTCCATCTCTCTTCTCTCTCTCTCTCTCTCTCTCTCTGCCCTCCCAACTTAGGGGAATAAAGGTAAAGGCTTTTCCTTCCCTTCCCTGGAGAAGATTTGCTTATATTCCAGAATAAAGATAAGGGCTCTCTGTCTCTTCTCTCTCTATATATTAAACCAGTGTTTCCTAATTTGGAGATTTCTCCCCTTTAATGCACCCATCCACATATTCCGGTACTATCAGGCCCTTACCTCAGGATATTGTAGGACTGGGACTTAGGGAACAAAGCAAGATATTCTGGCTGCTGCAATTTGCTGTGGGAAATGAATGGTCTTGGTCTTTGACTGTGCTCTCATGTTTTCTGAAAATAGGGTAAAACTTAGATCCTTCACAGTTTCTGATTATAAATAGGAGATATTTTTCTTTTTTTTTTCCATTTTATTTATTTTTTCAGCGTAACAGTATTCATTCTTTTTGCACAACACCCAGTGCTCCATGCAAAACGTGCCCTCCCCATTACCCACCACCTGTTCCCCCAACCTCCCACCCCTGACCCTTCAAAACCCTCAGGTTGCCCCAACCTCCCACCCCTGATCCTTCAAAACCCTCAGGTTGTTTTTCAGAGTCCATAGTCTCTTATGGTTCGCCTCGCCTCCCCAATGTCCATAGCCTGCTTCCCCTCTCCCAATCCCACCTCCCCCCAGCAACCCCCAGTTTGTTTTGTGAGATTAAGAGTCATTTATGGTTTGTCTCCCTCCCAATCCCATCTTGTTTCATTTATTCTTCTCCTATCCCCCTACCCCCCCATGTTGCTTCTCCATGTCCTCATATCAGGGAGATCATATGATAGTTGTCTTTCTCCGATTGACTTATTTAACTAAGCATGATACGCTCTAGCTCCATCCACGTCGTCGCAAATGGCAAGATTTCATTTCTTTTGATGGCTGCATAGTATTCCATTGTGTATATATACCACATCTTCTTTATCCATTCATCTGTTGATGGACATCTAGGTTCTTTCCATAGTCTGGCTATTGTAGACATTGCTGCTATAAACATTCGGGTACACGTGCCCCTTCAGATCACTATGTTTGTATCTTTAGGGTAAATACCCAGTAGTGCAATTGCTGGGTCATAGGGTAGTTCTATTTTCAACATTTTGAGGAACCTCTATGCTGTTTTCCAGAGTGGTTGCACCAGCTTGCATTCCCACCAACAGTGGAGGAGGGTTCCCCTTTCTCCACATCCTCTCCAGCATCTGTCATTTCCTGACTTGTTAATTTTAGCCATTCTGACTGGTGTGAGGTGATATCTCATTGTGGTTTTGATTTGTATTTCCCTGATGCCGAGTGACATGGAGCACTTTTTCATGTGTCTGTTGGCCATCTGGATGTCTTCTTTGCAGAAATGTCTGTTCATGTCCTCTGCCCATTTCTTGATTGGATTGTTTGTTCTTTGGGTGTTGAGTTTGCTAAGTTCCTTATAGATTTTGGATACTAGCCCTTTATCTGATATGTCGTTTGCAAATATCTTCTCCAATTCTGTCAGTTGTCTTTTGGAGATATTTTTCTGATCACATTTGGAAATACAATCCACTATATTCAATGAGGAAAAAGAGCACCTACCCCCAGGCAATAGAATATATAAGACAATTTTGACTAGTCTAAGTAGGTAAATCATCCCAAATGGAAACCAACAGGTAAAGAAACTTTCTAAGGAATCAATTAATTCTGGAAAGAGAAGCAACTAGGAAGTATTCTTAGACTCCCACATATTTTCGCAGAGGAAAAAAAAGTATTATTCCTTGAGATCTCTAACGTAAGATAGAGGAGTTTACATTTTGAAGAAATGCTATAGATTAAGTATCCCCAGTACATCTCAGAGGTTATTTGAACAAGAGTTTCTAACAAAATACAGCAAAGTTATATTCACAGATTGTTTAAATACTAAATTTGTTTCCAAAAGAGTTAGATGTTTGGGTTTATAATAAAAGATCTACCACTGTCAGTTTACCCCTTCTTCATTAGTTCTTATGGTCATGGCTTCACTAAACATCAAATCTAGTTTTTGTTTTCTGGTTTTTGTTTTGTTTTGCTTTGTTTTGCTTTGCCTATTTTCCCCTCTATACCTTTATTATGACACTAGCTGCAAAACAATAACAACAAAAAACCTTAATGGAATTGTATGTGTTTGTCCTCTTTATTAGGTTATGACCCTCTGGAATTCAGAATAATGTCTTAGTTATTTCTGTGGTCCTCAAATTATATAAAACAGTGTTTTAAACAAATAGGAACTTAATATTTAGTAGAACCAATGTAATTCCTAAAATGGCCATACCATTCAAGAGCTATAATTGCTGATTTTTATTAACAATGTTAATTGCCTTACATTTTATGCTTCAATTAATAGCAAATATAAGTTTTTTCATGATGTGCTGTTCTGTATAATGACAGATTTAAAGCCTGTCATCTGTTGATTATTTTTATTAATGCAGGTAGTGAATTGTTTAAATGATTTAATACTGGAGCAAAGTCATGTGAAAAGAAGAAACAAAACTGCAGATTAAACTAGGTCTAGATCTGCCTTCCTCCAGTTCCCAAAACTGCAACAGTACCACTTGCTTTGCCAAATAAGTACCATATTTGTCTGTCTTCTCTCCAATTGCATCAACTGTGCCATCTGGATGCAGACGGACAAACCCTCCAGTGAGCCTGTTGTAGAATTGTAGAGTATTTCCTTTCATAAACTTCCATATTTCTGCAGCCCACTAAGTATAAAAACAAAACAAAACCAAAAGCAACAACATAAGACAAAAAAGTTACTAAGAAACACTGCTTACTAAACATTATATACAGTTTCTGTTTTAACACATCAAATAGTTATTTGGACACTATTTGTACCAAACAATGTAAGACCAGATGTAAAATCTTACTGTTTCTTTTCTATTAAGTTCTAGCTTCTGCCCTGAGGGAATAAATGAAAAAGAAAATCATTAATTCAGCAGAATCATACTTTCCTCAACCATCATAGTAAGAGAATTTTCTAATATATGACACTCACTTGCAAAGATGATGCTGTTATCCATGACATGCAGTTCTCTGGCAATCTTGCCATCATCTTCCCCTTGATCCAACCATCTGTGGAAAGAGAAGGGTATCAAGAATATTGTAGCTTTATATTTATACTAACAACTGGCAATTATGGAGCCAAGTCAGAAATAATGGATAATAGGAACTAGAAAAAATCATAGGTATCTTGTTGGTAAGAGAAGAGCAGAAAATGGAAAAGGAAATTCTTGAAATGACTATGATATAGGTAGGAGGTACAGGGAGGTAGGAGAAGCTGCTACCAGGTTCAGGGTGAAACATGCCTTTTCCGTAATCCACAGGTTAATTATTTAGCCTGCCCAGGTCATAGATCTTATATCCACTGGACCAGTTATGTTGTCCTTCTTTTAGCCATTAGCTACAGTTCAAACTATTGTTAATTATTTTGTAAATGGCTATTATTGGTTCCATGGGAAAGAGATAGGCAAGTAATGAAAGAAAGAGCAAATCTATCACCACTATTGGAAGAATAACCCAATGACAGTGGGTCAGTAATGTTTCATCATATAAAAACCCACACGCAACATTTATTTTGGAACTTTATTTTAAAGTTTTATTTTATTTTATTTTATTTTATTATTTATTCATTTTAAAGATTTTTAAAATATAATTAAACCTACCTGAATTTACCAAGGAAGATTTAAACTTATATCATCAGAAATGATGATAAACATAATGTATATCTTTCTAAACAGAAGCAGAAGCCCCTAAAGTTAATCTTCAAAAGTTACCCAACAAAGCATCAGTGACTAGGAATAATTGAATAAGCTACCCATTTCTCCAAAATACAGTAACTTGGAACTAATATGAAATGATTATTTTTCAATGTAAAATCACACCTACAAACCTGTGACAGAAGAAGGTATATTCACAATTTGTTATAGGATCCTTGATTACAACATCATCAAGAAACCAGCCATTTCCTAAACACAAATTAAAGAAATAATAACGTGGTTTGAATATGTATGGTCCAGGTATTACTTGAAGTTTTAAAAAGAGGTCTCAGCTTCCAAATATACATAAAAGCTTTGTGCATCATAAAGGTTTAATACTTCAAATAAAGCAGAATATGAGAAGTGAGCTATAAGAAGCATTTAAAAATTTTTCTTACACATGTACCAAAATCACGACATATTTCAAGGCTTCGTGTTTTATGATATCTACTTCAATATGATTTTCCAACATGATAAAAGAACAATTCTGTAATTTCTCTTAATTTCACAAACTGCATTTACATTCCTAAACCTAACATCTTCCAAAAAATATATATCTAATGAGTTAGCAATACTCCTCTTTCCAAAACATACACATAAAGTTGATCAAAGGTCAAATTTGAAGCAAGTATATATTTTGATAAGCTAGAAAATGAACAACTCAGAAACTCTTGAAGCACACAGACTGAGCTAGTATACATGAAGATTTTATATTTTATGTTTTGATTTTATATTTTCAAATGAAGTTGGTTAAAATATAGTTTAATTTTATTTATATATAAAATATACTATATTATATATAATACTATACATATATATATATTTTAACCAGACATAGTAGTTTCATCTATACAAAGAGCCAGCACAAAATCTATACTTCTGTAATTAAAAATCCTTGAGTTTATGAGTTAATACTTATTAGCTGTAGTATGAAACTCTTTAATAAAGCATACAAGGTTCTTCATTGCTTGGCCTCTGCTTACTTTTTTTTAAGATTTTTATTTATTTGAGATAGAGAGTGAAAGAGAGAGCATGAGAGGAGGGGGAGAGGGAGAGGGAGAAACAAGCTCCCTGTTGAGCAAGGACCCTGGGATCATGACCTGAGGCAAAGGCAAACACTTAACCAACTGAGCCACCCAGGTGCCCCATTCAGCTTACTTTTTATTTCATTCCTTACTACATATTCCCATTATGGCACCATGCCAAACTCCTCAGAGTTCCCTAGATCAGTGATCTTCCAACTTTACCATGCATCAGAACCGCCAAGAGAGATTATAAAAACACGGACTGCTGGGCACCACAAAGAGTTTCTGATGTAGTAGACCTGGGACAAGCAACTTAAGGTGACTAACTGTCCCAGTTTCCCCTCTAGAAAGGGATTTCCCAGGATGCAGGAATTTTGGTGCTAAAACCAGGACATCCCCAGGCAAACCAGAACAATTGGTCATTTTTATAAACGAAACCAAGAATGGAATTTTTAATGAGATCCCAGACAATGCTGATGATCCAGGAACCACACTATGAAAACCACTGCCATAAATAATTAATATTCATAATTTACATATGCTGTTTCTATATATATGCTATTCCCTATGCCTAAAATGTCATCCCAAATGCTTTATTTCATTTTTAAATTTTACCAAAAAAGTAGAATTTCTTGTCTCCTTTAAGGAAAATTAAAATGTTACCAGAATTCTGAAATGGGTTTTTTTTTATTTTTTTATTGTGTTATGTTAGTCACCATAAAATATATCATTAGTTTTTGATGCAGTGTTCCAAGAATCATTATTTATGTACAACACCCAATGCTCCATGCAATACATGCCCTCCTTAATACCCACCACCAGGGTCTCCCATCCTCCAACCCCTCCCCTCTAAAACCCTCAGTTTGTTTTTCAGAGTCCACAATCTCTCATGCTTCATCTCCCCCTCCAATTTCCCCCAATTCACTTTTTCTTTCCTTCTCTTAATGTCCTCTATGTTATTCCTTATGTTCTCAAGTAAGTGAAACCATATGATAATTGACTTTCTATGCTTGACTTATTTCACTTAGCATAATCTCCTCCAGTCCCATCCATGTTGATGCAAAAGTTGGGTATTCATCCTTTCTGATGACTGAGTAATATTCCATTGTATATATGAACCACATCATCTTTATCCATTTGGCTGTTGAAGGGCGTATCGGCTCTTTCCACAGTTTGGCTATTGTGGTCATTGCTGCTATGAACACTTGAGTACATATGGCCATTCTTTTTGTCACATCTGTATCTTTGGGGTAAATACCCAGTAGGGCAATTGCAGGGTCATAGGGTAGCTCTATGTTTAATATTAAAAATAACTCTATTTTTAATATTTTTAATTTTGGAGGAATCTCCACACTGTTTTCCAAAGTGGCTACACCAACTTGCATTCCCATTAACAGTATGAGAGGGTTTCCCTTTCTCTACATCCTCTCCAACATTTGTTATTTCTTGTCTTGTTAATCTTTGCCATTCGTAACTGGTGTAAGGTGGTATCTCAATGTGGTTTTGATTTGAATTTCCCTGATAGCTAATAATGATCATTTTTTCTTGTGTCTGCTAGCCATTTATATGCCTTCTCATTGGAGAAATATCTGTTCATGTCTTCTGCCCATTTTCTGACATGATTATCTGTTTTTTGGGTGTTGAGTTTGAGAAGTTCTTTATAGATCCTTTTGTCTGTAGTGTCATTTGCAATTATCTTCTCCCATTCTGTGGGCTGCCTCTTTGTTTTGTTGACTATTTTCTTTGCTATACAGAAGCTTTTTGTCTCGATGAATTCCCAAAAGTTTGAAGTGGGTTTTAAGAATTACTGAGAAGTCTGTAAAGAAAACTCTTGGAGATGATACAGAATGGATTTTATTTATTTTTTTTAATTTATTTATCCATTTCAGGGAAAGAGAGAGAGAGAGAGAGCATGAATGGGAGGGGCAGAGGGAGAGGGAGAGAGACTCTCAAGCTGACTCCTCGCTGAGTGCAGAGCCCAATGCAGGGCTTGATACCACAACCATGAGATCAGGACTTGATCTGAGACCAAGAGTCAGATGCTCAACCAACTGAGCCACTCAATCACCCCAAGGAATTGATTTTTTAAATGCTTTATAAGTTAAGAGAGTTAATTAGTAATTAGTTTAAAAGTACCTATATAAAAACATATTATCTATAAGAACAGTCAAGTGGAACCAAGATCAGTCAAAAGACAATGTAAATATGAAATAGATATCACTGTAATTCACTGAAATTTTGGGGTTGTTTTCTACACACCATAAACGTACCTTGTGGGTAAACTAACATTTTACAAAATCTGATAAGAAAAAAGGTTAAGTTTTAAATATTCTTTTTCTTTGTATAATACTAAAGATTTACTTTTTGGCCATTTTCTCCAAGTTCTTTATATAATTAATGATTTATTTAATGTATCCTAGATATTTTGGATGAAATATTATGAGACTCTGAGTCCCACTAAATCTTCTTTTTAGCAGGCAGTCCCCTCTGCTGCTGTGCAGAATAAGATGTATTTGTGTGTACACATTCAACTTCTGACACCACCTGGACAGAAATGGGGCACTGACTCAACTACAGACAACTGGAGAGAAGTACACCTACTCCTCCGGCCACTGATACCTTCCCACAAAAATAAGTAAGGCATTTCTAGTGCTTTATTGCCTCTGTGGAGGGTAATATCCCTGGTGTGACCCTCTGTGTTAAGAGGAGGGAGGGGAAGGACGAATGAGCCTGAGTCACATCCTTTGCTGCTGTGAGGTAAGGACAGAAGCTCAGCTACATAGTGGGCCCCACAGAAAGCAGGGGGGTGCCTGAAGAGTACCAACTAGTCCCAATTCCGCCACCTCACTCTACCTTGTTGGTGTTGAATAGGAGTAGGACTCAGGTCACTGGGCTTTAACTGATGACTAGGGCACAGGGGAAGTAAAATGTCAGCTACTCCATATTGTCCTACTTCATTGCATCTCATGATGCTAGGTAGGGGTGAATACTCAGCCCCCACAAGAACCCACTGACCCCAGGGATGGGAGATAGTGGAGTGCTGACTAGCCCCAGCTTGCACTGCTTTCTCCTATTTGCAAATGATATGATTGTGTATGGATAAAATTCCAAACAAACCACTACGACTACTACCCCCATCACTAATAATAATAATAATAACAACAACAACAGTAAATCCCAGAACTAAAAAATGAGTTGAATAAGGTCTTAGGTACAAGACAAATCACCAACAAAATAAATCACATTCCTATATACTAACACTGAACATGTGGAAATTGAAATTTAGACGACAATACCACTTAAAATCATTCCAGAGACTATTTAGATATAACCTCAACAAAACATGTCCAGAATCTGTATGCTGAAACTTTAAAAATGCTAAGGAAAGAAATCAAAGAATAGTTAAACAAATGAAGAGACATATCCATACTACATCCATGAATTGGAGTCCCAACACAGTAAAGGCATCAATTCTCACCAAATTAAGCTTTAGGTTTGATGCAGTTCCCATCAAAATCTCAGCAAGTTTTATTGTAGATATGGATAAGATTTTCTAAAATTATATTGAAAAAGACAAGCCTTAAAACAGCTAAAATAATCTTTAAAAATATTAAAATAGGAGGAATTAGTACTTGATATTAAGGTCTAGTAAATAGCTCTCAAGATAGTGTGGTATTGGCAGTACAGACACATAGATCAATGGAACAGAATAAAGAATCCAGAAATAACCCCACATCAATACAACCAACTGCTTTATGACAAAGATATAAAAACAATTCAGTGGAGGCAGGATAGGCTTTTCAACAATTGGTGTTGGAGTAATTAGACATTCATAGGAAAAATAAATTAACTTCAACTATCTCTCAGACTTTATACAAAGTCTTAAATCAGAATTAAATGTGAAAAATAAAACTACAAAACTTTAGAAAAAATAAGAAAGAAGTTTTGTGATCTAAGATTAGGCAGAGTTCTTCAACTTAAACCCAAAACTACAATCCATAAAAAAGAAGAACAAATAAACTGGATCTCATTAAGACTAAAAATTTGTTCTGTAAAGTTGTTCTTTAAGTATTTACCCAGAGAAAATGAAAACACTAATTCTTTTTTTTTTACCCAGTTTATTTATTTTTTCAGCGTAACAGTATTCATTGTTTTGCACAACACCCAGTGCTCCATGCAAAACGTGCCCTCCCTATTACCCACCACCTGTTCTCCCAACCTCCCACCCCTGAACCTTCAAAACCCTCAGGTTGTTTTTCAGAGTCCATAGTCTCTTAAGATATATGCACCCCCATGTTTATTGCAACATTACTTACAATAGCAAAGTATAGAAAAAACCTAAGTACATATCAGCAGACAAATGGATAAGGAAGATGTGTTATGATACATGTAAACACACACACACACACACACACACACACACACACAGGAATACTACACAGCTATAAAAAAGGATGAGATTGTGCCATTTGAGGCAAGATAGATAGACCTAGAGGTTATTATGCTGAGAAAAACAAATACAATATGATTGCACTCACAATTGGAATCAAAAAAGTGAGTAAACAAACAAAAAGCAGAATCATACCTATATGTACAGAGAGCAAACTGGTGGTTGCCAGAGGTGTGAAGAGAAGAGGGAGGAACAGGTTTCCAGTTATAGAATGAATACATCACAGGAATAAAGGGCACAGAATAAGGAATACAGTCAATGATACTATAATAGTGATGTAATGGGACAGATGGTAGTTACACTTCTGGTGAACATAGCATAATGTATGTCAACTATACTAAAAAAAAGTTTAATTAAAAATACAGCTTATAGATTTGGTCAAGATGGTGGGGAAGTAGGAGGAGGCACTGATTCAACTTGTACCCTAAAGTGAGCTGATTACCTACAAAGAACTCCGACCACCCATGAAATCAGCCTGAGATCAGAATTATACACGTCTGGATCTCTACAGGAGCAGAAGACGCCAGTGGCAGGTAAAGCAGACTGGGAACGTCCGACTGATATCCGAAGCTAAACAAAAGGGGGAGGGAGCCACCAGAGGTGACCGATTGGAAAGTAATACCCCAACACGAGAGTGCTCTGCGTCTGGGGACCAGCATTAACTTGGAGTCTGGTTGAAAGCACTCAAAAAACAAAGAGCAAAGGATCGTGGTGGGTAATACTGGGAACCTGGGCGGTTAGGGTCAGGGACCTAAATCCCCCGACCCAGGACAGCCTCCCCTGGCGCTGAGCCAGAGAGAGTGCGGCGAAGAAATCTGGTTTCCGTCCCTGAGCCGCCAGTGTGCCTGAACGCCGGCGCGCCCAAGAACGAGTGGGGTCTGGCTCCCGTGAGGAGCTGGGAGGCTGGCCAGATGGCAATCCTGAAACTCGAGCGTCCCACACCCTCCCTTGGGATAATGTGCTCAGAGGCGCTAGCCTGGAGCTCTGGCATCCGGAAAACCCAGACATTCCCAGCCCGGGACAGCGGGAAAATCTCAGTGTGCGATCTCTGCTCAGAACCTCTCTGGCGGTCTGGAGCTGCCTAGACAGCCACCGCTGCCCTGGTTTTGGGTACAACGAGGAGCTCCTGCATCCCCAGGCACAGTGACTCAGAACCGACTCAGCCAGCAGCTTTTCCAAAACATTCTGGGGCTTCTCTCTGAGAGGGAGGTCGGAGTGCAGTTTGCTCTCCTCTAAACCTCCAAAAACCATCAAAAGCTGTCAAGGTGAGAGAAAGCATATGAAAGAACATTAAAACCCCCAGAGAACAAAAGGCTGAAAAAAACAGTTTCCTCAGAGCTCACCCCCTTGAGGGGAGCGGGAGGACCTAACTCAGGGAACATCATTGTCTGAAAACCCACGTGGCAGGCCCCTCCCCCAGAAAACCAACCAGGAAGGAAGAAAAAAAAAAAAAGACTACAAGAGAACAACCACCACTACTTCATAAATACAACTTTTATTTTTAACTCTTTACCAATATTCCAGTTCCTTTTCTTTTATACATACAGATAATTTTTTAACCTATTTACCACCACACTGAGATGAGATCAAATTCTTTAATAACCTTCTAACCTGAACTTTTTGATACATACACCCGTGTTTTTCTTTTGCTTTTCTATTTTTTAATTCTTTTTTTAATTTTAACTTAGTTTAGTCTAGTTTATTCTTTTTTAATTTTTATTTTCTACTATACATATAGAGTTAAACTTCAAGGTAATCCCCTTTCTCCAATCAATGCTACCCCTATAGGCAAACCAGTTTCTAATCCCCCTGTAACTTAGGAAAATTGACTCCCTTAAGAAAAACATCAAGATACCTTCAGGAAGAATCAAAATAACCTTCCTCACCCACACTGAGAATTTATAACCACTCTCCCAATTTTTCCTTCTGTCAGTGTTTCTGTGAATTTGTGTTTGTCCTGATAATATATAAATCTTATACTTGGGGTTCTTTCTGATGAGGTTCTTCCCCTTTTTTTGCATATATATATATTTTTTTCTTGTCATATACTTTTATCAGTCTTTTTGTTTGTCTGCTTTTGTTTGTATACTTCATAAATCTTACCTTGTGGCCCATTTGGGCTGAGCCTTTTCTTTTATCTTCCCTTTTTTTCCTCTCTCTCTCTCTCTCTCTCTCTTTTTTTTCCTTTTTTCTTTCCCCTTTTTTTCTTTCTTCTTCTCTATTCGTTTTTCTTTTCTTTTTTCTCTCATTTGGGTGGGGAATCCTGATTGCACAGAAGCGTTCCAGGGTGCACATTGACTGCACCACAATCGATAAGTCCAGCTGCATCTGTTCAGTCATCTCTTACCAAAATGACTAGGAGGAGGAATACCCAACAGAAGAAAAATACAGAGGATGGGCCTTCTGCAACAGAGCTAATGGCTATCGACATAGACAATATGTCAGAAAAGGAATTCAGACTAACAATTATCCAGGCAATAGCTAGGTTGGAGAAAGCCATGGATGACCAAACAGAATTGATTAGGGCAGAACTGAAAGCCACCAGGGATGATGTTCACAATGTTAGGGCAGAACTGAAAGCCACCAGGGATGATGTTCAAAATGCTCTCAATGAGTTCCAATCTAATCTAAATTCTCTAAAAGCTAGGGTAACTGAGACAGAAGATAGAATTAGTGATCTGGAGGACAAACAGATAGAGAGAAAGGATCAGGAGGAAGCCTGGAACAAACAGCTCAGAAGCTACGAAAACAGAATCAGGGAAATAAATGATGCCATGAAACGTTCCAATGTCAGAATTATTGGAATCCCTGAAGGGGAGGAAAAAGAAAGAAGTCTAGAAGATATAGTGGAACAAGTTGTCTATGAAAATTTTCCCAATCTCACAAATGGAAACAACGTTCATGTACTAGAGGCAGAGAGATTTCCTCCCAAGATTTTAAATTCTTGAAAGTCCTCACGACACCTTATAGTTAGAATGAGGAATTATGTTTCAAGAGAGACCCTCTTAAAAGCAGCTAGGACAAAAAAGCCCCTTACGTACAGAGGAAAGCCCATTAGAATAACGTCAGACCTTTCCACAGAGACCTGACAAGCCAGGAACAGCTGGCAAAATATATTCAGAGTACTAAATGAGAAGAACATGCAACCAAGAATACTCTATCCAGCAAGACTGACATTTAAAATGGATGGAGAGATAAAGAGTTTCCAAGACTGGCAAGGCTTAAAAGACTATGCAACCACCAAGCTGACACTGCAGGAAATATTAAGGGGGGTCCTATAAAAGAAAAAAAATCCTAAGAATATCATTGAACAGAAATATAGAAACAATCTACAGACAGAAAGACTTCAAAGGCAACACGATGTCAATAAAAACCTATCTCTCAATAATCACTCTCAATGTGAATGGCCTAAATGCACCCATAAAACAACACAGGGTTGCAGATTGGATAAAACGACAGGACCCATCCATATGTTGTCTACAAGAGACCCATTTTGAACCTAAGGATACACCCAGACTGAAAGTGAAGGGATGGAGAAGCATCTTTCATGCCAATGGGCCTCAAAAGAAGGCCAGAGTAGCGATTCTCATATCAGATAAATTAGATTTTAAACTAAAGACTGTAGTCAGAGATACAGAAGGGCACTACATAATTCTTAAAGGGACTATCCACCAAGATGATCTAACAATTGTGAATATCTATGCCCCCAAAATGGAAGCACCCAATTACATAAGAAACCTATTAATCAAGATAAAGAGTCATATTGATATGAATACAATAATAGTAGGAGATCTTAATACACCTCTGTCAGAAAGACAGGTCATCGAAGCAGAAAATTAATAAAGAAATAAGAGCATTGAATGAAACATTGGACCAGATGGACCTCATCGATGTATACAGAACATTCCACCCTAAAACAACAGAATACTCATTCTTCTCAAGTGCACATGGAACCTTCTCCAGAAGAGACCACATACTGGGTCACAAAGCAGGACTCAACCGATACCAAAAGACTGACATTATTCCCTGCATATTCTCAGATCACAATGCTTTGAAACTGGAACTCAATCACAAGGAAAAGTTCAGAAGGAACTCAAACACCTGGAAGCTAAAGACCACCTTGCTTAAGAATGCTTGGATCGACCAGGAGATCAAAGATGAACTTAAACAATTCATGGAAACCAATGAGAATGAAGACACTTCGGTCCAAAACCTATGGGATACAGCAAAGGCGGTTCTAAGGGGGAAATACATAGCCATCCAAGCCTCCCTCAAAAACATTGAAAAATCCAGAATACACCAGCTGTCTCTACACCTTAAAGAACTGGAGAATCAACAACAAATCAAACCAACTCCACATGCAAGAAGGGAAATAATCAAGATTAGAGCAGAGATCAATGAGGTAGAAACGAGAGATACAGTAGAATGTATCAATGAAACTAGAAGCTGGTTTTTTTTAAAAATCAATAAGATCGATAAACCATTGGCCACACTAATCCAAAAGAAAAGAGAGAAAGCCCAAATTAATAAAATTATGAATGAAAAGGGAGAGATCACAACTAACACCAAGGAAAGAGAAACAATCATCAGAAATTATTACCAACAGTTATATGCCAATAAGCTAAGCAACCTAGATGAAATGGATGCATTCCTGGAAAACTACAAACTCCCAAAATTGAACCAGGAAGAAATTGACAACCTGAATAGACCGATATCTAGTAATGAGATTGAAGCAGTGATCAAAAAACAAGAGCCCAGGACCTGACGGATTCCCTGGGGAATTCTACCAAACTTTCAAAGAAGAAATAACACCAATTCTCCTGAAGCTGTTCCAAAAAATTGAAGCAGAAGGAAAACTTCCAGACTCTTTTTATGAAGCCAGCATTACCCTGATCCCCAAACCAGGCAAAGACCCTACCAAAAAGGAGAATTTCAGACCAATATCACTGATGAATATGGATGCAAAGATTCTCAACAAGATCCTAGCAAACAGGATCCAGCAGCACATTCAAAAGATGATCCACCATGACCAGGTGGGATTCATCCCTGGGTTGTAAGGTTGGTTCAACATTTGCAAATCAATCAATGTGATAGAACAAATCAATAAGAGAAGAGAGAAGAACCACATGGTCCTCTCAATTGATGCAGAAAAAGCATTTGACAAAATCCAGCATCCGTTCCTGATGAAAACGCTTCAAAGTATAGGGATAGAGGGAACATTCCTGAACTTCATAAAATCTATCTATGAACGACCCACAGCAAATATCATCCTCAATGGGAAAAAGCTTGCAGCCTTCCTGTTGAGATCAGGAACACGACAAGGATGCCCACTCTCACCACTCTTGTTCAACATAGTATTAGAAGTTCTAGCAATGGCAATCAGACAACAAAGAAAAATCAAAGGTATCCAAATTGGCAAGGAAGAAGTCAAACTCTCTCTCTTCGCAGATGACATGATTCTTTATATGGAAAACCCCAAAGACTCCACCCCCAAACTACTAGAACTCATACAGCAATTCAGTAACGTGGCAGGATACAAAGTCAATGTACAGAAATCAGTGGCTTTCTTATACACTAACAATGAAAATACAGAAAGGGAAATTAGAGAATCGATTCCATTTACTATAGCACCAAGAACCATAAGATACCTGGGAATAAACTTAAGCAAAGAGGTAAAGGACCTGTACTCAAGGAACTACAGAACACTCATGAAAGAAATTGAAGAAGACACAAAAAGATGGAAGACCATTCCATGCTCTTGGATTGGAAGAATAAACATTGTTAAAATGTCTATACTGCCTAGAGCAATCTATACTTTTAATACCATTCCGATCAAAATTCCACCGATATTTTTCAAAGAGCTGGAGCAAATAATCCTAAAATTTATATGGAATCAGAAGAGACCCCGAATTGCTAAGGAAATGTTGAAAAACAAAAACAAAACTGGCAGCATCACGTTACCCGATTTCAAGCTTTACTACAAAGCTGTGATCACCAAGACAGCGTGGTACTGGCATAAAAACAGACACATAGACCAGTGGAACAGAGTGGAGAGCCCAGATATGGACCCTCAACTCTATGGTCAAATAATCTTCGACAAAACAGGAAAAAATATTCAATGGAAAAAAGACAGTCTCTTCAATAAATGGTGCTGGGAAAACTGGACAGCGATATGTAGAAGAATGAAACTCGACCATTCTCTTACACCGTACACAAAGATAAACTCGAAATGGATAAAAGACCTCAACGTGAGACAGGAATCTATCAGAATCCTAGAGGAGAACATAGGCAGTAACCTCTTTGATATCAGCCACAGCAACTTCTTTCAAGATATGTCTCCAAAGGCCAAGGAAACAAAAGCAAAAATGAACTTCTGGGACTTCATCAAGATCAAAAGTTTCTGCACAGCAAAGGAAACAGTCAACAAAACAAAAAGGCAACCCACAGAATGGGAGAAGATATTTGCAAATGACAGTACAGACAAAAGGTTGATATCCAGGATCTATAAAGAACTTCTCAAACTCAACACACACAAAACAGATAATCATATCAAAAAATGGGCAGAAGATATGAACAGACACTTCTCCAATGAAGACATACAAATGGCTATCAGACACATGAAAAAATGTTCATCTTCACTAGCCACAGGGAGATTCAAATTAAAACCACATTGAGATACCACCTGACACCAGTTAGAATGGCCAAAATTAGCAAGACAGGAAACAACGTGTGTTGGAGAGGATGTGGAGAAAGGGGAACCCTCTTACACTGTTGGTGGGAATGCAAGTTAGTGCAGCCACTTTGGAGAACAGTGTGGAGACTCCTGAAGAAATTAAGAATAGAGCTTCCCTATGACCCTGCAATTGCACTGCTGGGTATTTACCCCAAAGATACAGAAGTAGTGAAAAGAAGGGCCATCTGTACCCCAATGTTTATTGCAGCAATGGCTACGGTCGCCAAACTGTGGAAAGAACCAAGATGCCCTTCAACGGATGAATGGATAAGGAAGATGTGGTCCATATACACAATGGAGTATTATGCCTCCATCAGAAAGGATGAATACCCAACTTTTGTAGCAACATGGACGGGACTGGAAGAGATTATGCTGAGCGAAATAAGTCAAGCAGAGAGAGTCAAGTATCATATGGTCTCAGTTATTTGTGGAGCATAACAAATAACATGGAGGACATGGGGAGATGGAGAGGAGAGGGAGTTGAGGGAAACTGGAAAGGGAGATGAACCATGAGAGACTATGGACTCTGAAAAACAACCAGAGGGTTTTGAAGGGGCGGGCGGTGGGGGGGTGGGAGGTTGAGGAACCAGGTGGTGGGTAATAGGGAAGGCACATACTGCATAGAGCACTGGGTGTGATGCCAAAACAATGAACACTGTTATGCTGTAAATAAACAAATAAATGAATAAAAAAAATACAGCTTATAATTAAATTTTTTTACATTTTAGTTCTGAATAATAAACATTTATTTTGGTCATTTTAAATTGCTTTTTAAATATCCATTGATCATTTTTCTATTAAATATAAATTAAAATTTAGTTCAGTCTTGTTCTGTCACTTATTTCTCTATTGTTGTGACATTCACTAAACTATATTTAAAAATTTTCATCTTTAATGGATTTTCATGTGAGTCTTCCTTGTTAATCTTTTCCAAAATGCTAGTCTATTATATCCTTTCAATTTTTCCAGATTAGTAACATTATAATTTTTACAGATTTATTAAGAAATAATTTACATACACAAAGTTCCCCTGTATAAATGTGTTCAGCGGTGTGTAATATATCTATATTTGTGCAACCATCATGATAACTCAAAATCAGTACTTCATCATCCTCAAAGGAAACATTGTACTTATTCACTGTCATTGCCAACCATCACTGTGTCCTCTCTCCTAGACTTAGGCAACCACTAATCTGTTTTCTCATTCCGATAAATTTGCCGATTGTGCAGATTTCACACAAATGGAATCATATAACATGTGGTCTCTTGAGACTAGCTTAATCAGCAAGGGATAGGACAATGAAGTCAGCGCTCTGTCTCAGGACTTACTTTAGGTCAATTGTTCTACCCTGTATTTCAGATTTTATCTACTCTGAGCCTATGATGACTCTTGACCAAAATTAGAAGGTATATCTGTGTTATTATCTCCTTCTTTTACCAGCTCTTTTATTTCCTCACTTGCAATGCTCCACTTGATTTTGGAGTAAACAACAGTCTTTCTGTAAGAAACCACTGCAGCAGATTCTCTCCGTTGTAGTGTGAGATCTTGTGTAAAATGAATCTCACTGCAGATTGTTTTTGCTTAACCAAATGGACAGACCTTGTGCACTTTGGTTCATCAAAATTCTAAAATCTGTTTACTGCCAATGTACCACAGACACAGACAGCTAGGGCCTGAACTAAATATGTGGAAACACAAAACCTTCACCTCTCTCATTAAACAAAACAAAACAAAAAAAAACAAACCTCAACCACAATGCTGTTGGGAGTACCACCACCAAAAAATAAATTACACAGCTAGCCAAGATCATTGGTAAATAATTTGTTAAGAAATAAATAGGTTCATTTAATCCAAAACAGGCACAGGACCTGTAATACAAATTTTCTTGCCTAGAACTTCCTAATTCAGTATGGCTTTCAGATAAGGCCTCTCTAATAAGTCAGATGTACATTTTTTTCTTATTGTTGGTTCTAATTTTTACATATATTATAAATATTATATATATATTTTTTGCTGCCACTCTAAGATCTTTATATCTTGTATTTTCTATATAAGAAAACCAGATTCAAGTTATTGTGTATTGGTTTAATTTCTAGTCACTCTATATATTCTATTTATTTTTTAATTGATACTCCTTGCATTTTAATGGACATTTTGTTGCCTATAAACAATAATTCTGTCTTCTCCTTTCCAAAATTATAATTGTTTTAGGACACATATTATAATGCTTCCCAAAGAATAACTATATTCATAATGAGGAAATCCTTATTGTACCTCAAACTTTATTGAATTTCATTGATTAAGTGGTTGTTTTGAGTTACATTATTTCAAAATGTTTTTTCTGTTCCAAATTTTTAAGGAACTTTTAATAATAGTATTATTGGACTGCTGCAATTTTTCTACTTTAACCTTCTGAGGTGATGTATTTTATTAACAGATTTTCTAATACTGAACTACCTTTCAATTTCTTGGCATGAAGCCTACTTAGTTTGTTATGTATTATTCCTTTATCATACTTCTTGATTTCATTTTATACACACTTAACTTATGATATCTGTCCATGCATTTATCAGTAAGGCTGGTCTACAACTGTTCTTCTAGACAAAACAAACACTATGGGACACATGACGTTCTGTAACTGTGAAAATACCCAGGATTGTCAATTTTATTAGAATATTTGGGGGGAAGGGAAATGAGAACTTTAACTGTCAAATTAAAATGTAATGTCTTTGTCTGATTGGACTGCTATAACAAAATACCACAAACTGGCTAGCTTATAAACAACAGAAATTCATTACTCAGTTCTGGAGGCCAGGTACTCCACGTACTCTTGACTCCATCAAGTCACCAGTATAGCCACCTGGTGAGGACTCTCTTCAGGGTTTATAGTCTGCACTTCCTCACTGTATCCTCACAAAGTGAAAGGCACTAGGGTTCTCTCTCTGGAACCACTGTTATAAGAGCATTCCTCAAGGCTCCACCTTCCACAGGCCCCAACTACTAGCAAAATTGCATAGGGTCTTAAGATTTCAACATATTAATGTAGGGGGTCCACAAACAGACCATAGCAAATACTTTTTTAAACAACATGGGAAAAATTATCAAATAAAAATAGTTGCTTGCATTTTCATTAGAAAACATCAATATGTAAACAAAAAGATAACTCTTTTGGAATATATCCTCTGAGGTCTGTAGGCATTCTTATTCATACTGGGAACATAATAGATAACAATGTAAGAAGCACTAAATCATAGTTCTATATTTTGTACATTTTCAAGTTTCAGTATCATTAAATCTATTTAGAAGTTTCCAGTTCCATAATCTGGAACATTTTACATAGCACTGAAAATGTCTTCATTTTAGACACTTTAGAGAAAGTGCTAATAAATCCAAATAGAAACAGAGGTTTTCAAAGAGATTAGCCTTCTAAAAATGTTTATTATTATTGATTACTGTCATTTTCTACTTTTTCTTTGAACAATATTGAGTCAAATTTGCCTTCCTGGGTCATTCATAATTTCTTAGGCTAAATTTCTTTGGCCAATTTGTCTTAAATTATCATCCAGTTCATGTAGAGCTTTAAATTTATTTATCCAAAACTGTGTATAATAGTCTCAAAATTTTTATCTGATATATATTTGTATTATATTCCCTATATCTTATTTTGGCACTTATTTTCTTCTCATTTTTATTGGACTTTCCATTGTTGGTTTACTATGTAAGGTTTTGTACTTTTTTTCCTTAGGAATCCATTCCTGTAAGTAACATCAATTCTTTTTTTGTATTTCCAATCTTTGATTTCTGTTTTTGTCTTCATTATTTTCTTTCTCTCATTTTTCCCAATTTTTCTTTATTTCTTACCTTACTTGTTTTTCCCAACTTTACTGAGATATAATTGACATATAATATTGTATGAATTTAAGGTATATAACTTACTGATTTGAAAAATGTATATATTGCTCTATAATTACCAAAATAAGATTGGTTAACATATCTGTTGTATAACATAATTATATTTGTTGTTTTTGTTGTTGCAATGGTAAGAACATTCAAAATCTAGTCTCATAGAAAATTTGAATTAGTAATATGGTATTATTAACTAGAGTTACCATGCTATACATTAGATCCCCAGAATTTATTTCCCTTATAACTGGAAGCTTGTACCCTTTGATCAACGTCTCCTCTTTTCCCCTACCACCCAGCCCCCAATGACCATCAATTTACTATTTCTATGAGTTCAGCTTTTTTATATTCCACCTATAAGTTAGATCACACAGTATTTGTCTCTCTTTTTTTGCTTAGCATAATGTCCTCCAAGTTCATTCACATTGTCACAAATGGCAGGATTTTCTTCTTTTTTAGAGTAGAATAATATTCATTCTATATATAGACCACAATTCTTTACGTATTCATCTGCTGATGGACACATAGCATCACATAGTGTGATGGACACTACTGTGAACAATGCTGCAATGAACATGAAAGTACATCTATGTCTGTGAGATAATGAATTCATTTCTTTTGGATATATACACAGAGATGGGATTGCTGGATTGTACGGTAATTCTATTTTCATTTTGGGAAAAACCTCTATACTGCTTTCCTCAGTACTTGTACCAACTTACATTCCCACCACAGTGCATGAAGTTTCCCTATCTAACCATTCCAGCATTTGTTATCTCTTGTCTTTTTGATGATAGCCATTCTAACAGGTGTAATGTAATACCCAATGTGGTTCTGATGTCCATTTCCCTGATGATTACTGATGTTAAGCAGGTTTTCATGTACCTGTTGACCATCTGGATGAGTTCTTTGGAAAAAATGTCTTTTCAGATCCTCTGCCTATTTTTTAACTGTATTGTATAGGGTTTTGGGTTTTGGTTTTTGTTTTTGCTATTAAGTTATATAAGTTCTTTATATATTTTGGATATTAACCACTTATCAGATACATGATTTACAAATATTTTTCCATACTGTAAGTACATCTTTTCATTTTTTGATAATTTCCTTTGTTGTGCAAAAGTTTTTTAGTTTGATGTAATCCTACTTGTTTATTTTTGTTTTGGATGCCTTTGCTTTTGGTGTCAAATCCAAAAAAATCTTTGCAAGGATGATGTTAAAAAGCTCACCACATATGTTTTCTGCTGGAAGTTTCATAGTTTCAGGTCTTACATATTTAAGTCTAATCCATTTTGAGTTAGTTTTTGTAGGGGTGTAACATAGTGTTGCAGTTTTATTTTTTTGCATGTCTCAGTCCACTTTTCCCAACACCAATTATTGAAGAGACTATCCTTTCCACAATGTATATTCTTGGCTCCTTTGTTGTAAATCTTAGTTGACCATACAAGTGTGGGTTTGTTGCTGGTCTCTATTCTGCTTCATTTACAACACCATAGTGTTTTGATTACTATAGTTTTGTATTATAGCTTAAAATCTCAGGAAGTATGATGTTCACTTGGATCTTTATTCTCCTCAAGATTATTTTGACTATTCAGGGTCTTTCATAGATCCATAAAAATTTTAGAATTCTTTGTTCTATTTCCATAAAAAATGTCATTGGAGTTTTTCAGAGAGATTCCACTGAATCTATAGATTGTTTTGGATAATATGAACATTTTAACAATATTACTTCTCCAATCCATGAGCATAGAATACCTCGCCATTTATTTGTGTCTTCTTCAATTTCTTTCATCAATATCTTAACAATTTTCAGTATACAGGTCTTTCACCTCCTTGGTTAAGTTAATTCCTAGGTATCTTATTCTTTTTATTGCAAATGTAAATTAGATTTTTTAAAATTTCTCTTTCTGAAACTTCCTTATTAGTGTATAGAAATGCAACAGAATTTTGTATATGGATCTATATCCTGCAATTTTACTGAATTTTATTAATTCTAACAATTTTCTGGTGGAGTCTGTAGGGGTTTCTATAGGTAATATTATGTCTACAAATAGCGACAGTTGTATTTCTTCCTTTGCAATTTGGATGCCTTTATTTTGTTGATTAATTGCTCTAGCTAGGACTTCCAATGCTTGTTGAATAAAAGTGGTGAAAGTGGGCATTTTGGGGGGTATCTCTACTAATTTAATAAAGTATTAACTGGTGTATCTCCACATTAACTGAAAATACTTTCTATGTTAAGCATTGTAGACATACCTCCTTTTATTGTGCTTCACTTTATTATGTTTCACAGATACATTTTTTAACAAATTAAAGTAAACCCCCACTGTTGAGGAAAAAAAAAAGATTCCTTTTAAAATATCCCTGCAATATATTACAGTAATGTACAATGTACGATACAATGTAGCTGGTTAACTAAGAACCATGATGGAGATGTACAATGAGATTAATGTTGTTGTCATGCTGGTTAACACAACATCCATTCTGCAGGCCATGGATCAAGGAGTAATTTCAACTTTTAAGTGTTATTTTTAAAATACATGTCATAAGGCTATAGCTGCCATAGATAGTGATTCATCTGAAAATCTGGATAAAGTAAATTGGAAATCTGGAAAGGATTCACCATTCTAGATGCCATTAAGAACATTTGCAATTCATAGGAAGAGGTCAAAATATCAGCATTAACAGAAGTTGATTCTGACCCTCATGGATGACTCTGAGGGGTTTAAGACTTTAGCGGAGGACTTAAATGCACATGGGATGGAAACTCTAAGAGAACTAGAATAAGAAGTAGAACCTGAACATGTGACTGAATACTGCAATCTTATGATAACACTTTTACAAAAGAGGATGCCATGGATCCTCTTTTGTAAAAGAGGATGGATGAACAGAGCAAGTGGTTTCTTGCAATGGAATCTACTCCCAATGAGTGTACTTTGAAGATTGTTGTTGAAATTACAAAGGATTTAGAATATTACATAAAATTAATTAATTAAGCAGCAAAGGATTTGAAAGGATTAGCTTCAATTTTGAAAGAATTTCTACTATGGGAAAAATGCTATCTCACAGCACCATGTCCTACAGAGAAATCGGTTGTGAAAGAGTCAATTGATGTGGTAAATTTCATTGTCTTAATTTTTTTAAATTGCCATAGCTGTCCCACCCTTTAGCAACCACTACCCTGATCAGTCAGCAGCCATCAATATTGAGATAAGACCCTCTACCAGCAAAAATATTACAACTTACTAAAAGCTCAGATGATGCCTAGTATTAGTTAGCAATAAAGTATTTTTTAATTAAGGTATATACATTTTTCAGACATAATGCCATCATGCACTTAAAAGACTACAGTTTGGTGTAAACATAATTTTTATATACACTGGGAAACCAAAAAATTTATTTGACTCACTTTATTGTGACACTCACTTTATTGAAGTGGTCTAGAGATTGCAGTATCTCCAAAACACACCTGTACTTCCTCCAAAAAATTCACAGATACACTTTTTTTAATTCATTTTTTCTTGTTATATTAGTAATGTTTTTAGATAATTTATTCAGCAGCTTCCTCAAAAATATTGTATTATCTACATTAAACAGAGATTATTATATCAGAAAACCAAATCTACTACCACATACCCAAAAGAATGTAATATGATTTCAAAATGCTTTGTGGTAAGTTAAGTCTCACATATAAAGAAGCATAGCAGTTTGTAAATATCGAATACACATATTTATACAGTGTAGTTTATAGTCTTAACAGAAGTGGGAATTATATTCACATAATGTAGGGTACTTAAACAAATATGTCTTTGTTTTTGTGCATTACCCTCCAACATTTTTTGTGTTTAAACTTCTCTCTGCTAAAAAATGCTACCACATTTTTTAAATTATCATTTTTAATCAAATAATGTCCTTTTCATCCTGTAGACTCTCCCTCTGAGATGTTATCAAAAGGACTAAGATTTAAGAGAAATTGAAACCATTTGAATACGGGTGAACTTTAACCACTGAGATCCTCACCCTCTGTTACTAGAAGAAACAGTAATTTACCCAGTTACCCAATAAGTGTTCCCAAATTTCTCTGCAACTTATCTACTAGGATTTCTTCAGTAACTTTAATGTTCTTCACCTCTTGTAAACAAATAATGACTGAGGATACTCTGAATAACACCTTCTGAGAGAAAAATTTGTAATAGCAATAATGAAGCAGTTTGAAACTGTTTCAGAAAATATTCTTAGTATGTTATTACTTCTTGAATTATAAAACGGATGTAAGTTTAAAATAACAGTATTCTTTTTAATTAAAAAAAAAAACAACCAATGACCTACAGCTTAATCACTTTTGGTCAAGGAGTTGGTAAATACTGAATTCTATTTCCCTACAGAATACACTATATAAAGCCAAATATCCAGGGTGGTGGAAGAGAAGTGGCCATATAGAGGAGACAATTTTCCACTCCTAAAACGAGGACTGTAAGCCACATGCGGCAAAGATTCAATGAAGGTTGGCTGACTCAACCCAAGGGAAGTAGCACAACCAGGTAAAGAAAGAAAGGCTGGCTACCTTTTCCTTTTCCTTCTTAACCAGTGGGAAACACAACCTGCTTGCCCTGACCATTTCCATCACCACCAACTTCTAAAAGTGTTCTGAGATAAATATCTGCTGATATTAAAAATAAAGAGCTGGAGAAGAGTTGAAGGAGGCAAGATTATAAAAGGAATTTTTCATTTCCTCCTTAAAATGTACATGGGTAAAATGTAGAAATGGAAGAAAATAGATTAATTTTATAAAACAGTATATTGAATTTGTATTTTAAAATGCAATTTAAAAAGTTCTAATCACTATTTATTGATAATTCACTGTCAAGTGTATACTGTTTTGCCATTCTTTTTTTTTTTAAGATTTTATTTTCAAGTAATCTTTATACCCAATGTGGGGCTCAAACTCACAACCCTAAGATCAAGAGTCACATGCTCTACCAACAGAGCCAGCTAGGTGCCCTCTGCACTGCCATTCATAAACAACCTAACATAATCCTCACAATAACTATACAAAGTATTCATTCATTTTACAGATGATGAACTGAAACTCAGAGAGTTTAAGTCACTTGCTCAAGATCAAAAAGTCAACAACTGACAGGGTCTGAATTCAAATTTGTGCTGCTGGTTAACATCTTTTTTTTTTTTTTTTGGTCTTTTATTGAAATAGTAAATTGGTTATTTTTTTTTTATTATGTTATGTTAGTCACCTTACTACTCTCTTCATTATGTCACAGCAATGATATCTCATTTACTTAGATTCTATTTGGGTAAACTAAGAAAACCAGAATTTGGAGGAAAAAACACAGGACTTCCAACTGGAATCAGGAAGCAAAATGTTGTATCAAACTTTTGGGATTTAAAATCATCTTGCTACCTCTTGGTATACTAAAGGGCAGGCATCCCATCTTAATCATCCTTGTATTTACTATAGAGAGTACTCAGTACAACACTTTGTACATAGTAGATCCACCAAAAATATTTATAAAATTGAATTAGTTGCTTGTGTTAGCTTGTGCACATTTACATGTCCTATTAATGTTATACTAAAGCATTGTCTAACAAGCCTGCCTGATAGTCATGTGACTCCCTATAGAAGCATAATGAGATTTAACATAGTATTTACTATGGATAAGAGCCCAGATTATAAAATCAGCCATCAACTGATAGAAAAGAAACTGCAAAAGATTTGAGTCTAGTCAAAATATAAACAAATTAAAACCAAGAGAGAAGACAACATCACAGGTATGTTTTTATTGTCTTACAACATTAGTCATATTTTAAATTTAATTTATCAATCTCACTCAACATTCTTTTTGTTTTCACTGATTATAGGAATATATTTTTCAGTTTCATGCAACTTCCTTTGAACCAGTTTTCTCAATTTGCTAGTTTTCTCATTAATTATTTAAACACATTTCTAGTACATATAGGTAAGAAAGCTTTGTTTTTAACACTTTGACAATTATGCGTTGATACTTTTTAGTGAAAGAGTTTATCCTCTTGTGTGATGTTTTATCCATTTTGTGGTATGTACACTTTAGCACTCTTATCTTTTGTTGAAAAATTTTGCTTATCTTGTTTGTTTTACACAGTAGCTGAAAATGAACCTATTGGGAAGTTGTAGGTTATCTCACTGAACTGATGTGAAAATTGAGAGAGAAGCATAAACAAAATAGCAGCAGAAAACACAGCTGTGAACTTGTTCCCACGACAGTCTCCTCAACATGCCACTGTTGGGACTATTGCTACTACTTCATAGAATATCACTGCCAGCAGACATTGTTGCTATATCCACAAGTAGCATGTTAGAATGCCACCACATGCCACAGCATATAAATCCCAAATTCCCCTGATTTTTATGCATCACTCATTCTAGCATTTTAGACAGAGCATCTACTTGGAAAAGCCTATAGCCAAAAAAAAAAAAAAAAACAACCACCTCTGCTTAAAATTTAAAGAATATTTGTGTCCATTATTTTAATTTCAGATAGTCAATACTTAAAGATGAATTTCTTATATGTTTGCTATAATCATTAACTAAATTTGTACAGGGTTTTACAAGAAAAGTGTGGAATCAAGCCTTGAATATCTACTTGTAGAAGACTTTTACCTGGGCCAACCCCATCATGACCTATGACAATCTTATACAAATCCCCGAGGTGCACAGCTTCTAGGGAGAAGGTGTCAGTCTGTAACAAATCAAAAGAGTATAGTTAGATCTGGACTATGAGTCTGATTTTTAATAAGATTATATATTAAGATATACTAAAAATTGATTGGGAAAAGAATTAGGGTCATTCAATAGCTCTAAATTATGAAGGTAAAGGTAAAACAGTGTTAATTTGCAGAACATAATAAGATTTCTAATATACTCTACTAATTTTTTTAAGCCATATGTTATTATGAAAACATAAATTTGGGGATTCTACAAATATATGTTTCAAATAATAGCACATATGAAATAATTATAAAATATACCTCTATTTTTCAGTTCTTTGAATATAAACAATGCATACATTCCCTAGGGTGAAATTTTTTAAGCAATGTTTATAGGCCATTGACAAATATAATGTTTCTAAAGTAATTTTAGGATATTGATGAAAAAATTATTAGAAATGTATAACATCTATTTGAATCCCAATTTGCTGCTACAATAAAAATTACTCATGTTTCTACTCCAAAGGTTTATGTATTCAGAATATGGGTAAAAGTAAGCAGCACAAAGTTCCTTTGATAAAATCTAAGATAATATTATAGGTTAAAATGCAAAAAAAAAAAATATGATGCAGCATATCAGTTGAAAAATTACCCAGAAACAAAAAATAACATTTTCATTTATATAGTGACTTATACATTTTGAAATATTTTCACATACATTTTACTTTAGCCTTGGAAGTCACTCAGTGAGAAAAATATTCATTCCACAAAAAGAAGAGTGAGGCACAGAATGAGGATTAGAGATCAGTTCCTCTGATATATCACAATACTACTTTACTTTACAGCCACTTTGTCTCTACATAAGTGGACTACAAAGAATATAAATAACACATAAGGCCATTTACATTCATTTAAAAAACATATTGTCTGTCCCTGATACAGATTAATGTGTAACATCGTACTCCCTTTATCTATGACACCATCTGATAGAAAGGAGGAATTTCTGTGCAAACAAAATAATAGCGGAGAACAAAGAACAAACAATCCAATCAAGAAAAGGGCAGAGGACATGAACAGACATTTCTGCAAAGAAGACATCCAGATGGCCAACAGACACATGAAAAAGTGCTCCACGTCACTCGGCATCAGGGAAATACAAATCAAAACCACAATGAGATATCACCTCACACCAGTCAGAATGGCTAAAATTAACAAGTCAGGAAATGACAGATGCTGGCGAGGATGCGGAGAAAGGGGAACCCTCCTCCACTGTTGGTGGGAATGCAAGCTGGTGCAACCACTCTGGAAAACAGCATGGAGGTTCCTCAAAATGTTGAGAATAGAACTACCCTATGACCCAGCAATTGCACTACTGGGTATTTACCCTAAAGATACAAACATAGTGATCCGAAGGGGCACGTGTACCCGAATGTTTATAGCAGCAATGTCTACAATAGCCAAACTATGGAAAGAACCTAGATGTCCATCAACAGATGAATGGATAAAGAAGAAGTGGTATATATACACAATGGAATACTATGCAGCCATCAAAAGAAATGAAATCTTGCCATTTGCGATGACGTGGATGGAACTAGAGGGTATCATGCTTAGTAAAATAAGTCAATCGGAGAAAGACAACTATCATATGATCTCCCTGATATGAGGACATGGAGAAGCAACATGGGGGGTTAGGGGGATAGGAGAAAAATAAATGAAACAAGATGGGATTGGGAGGGAGACAAACCATAAATGACTCTTAATCTCAAAAAATAAACTGGGGGTTGCTGGGGGGAGGTGGGATGGGGAGAGGGGGAGGGGGCTATGGACATTGGGGAGGGTAAGTGCTATTGTGAGTGCTGTGAAGTGTGTAAACCTGGCGATTCACAGACCTGTACCCCTGGGGATAAAAATACATTATATGTTCATTAAAAAAAAAAAAATTTGGAAGGGGAGGCGAACCATAAGAGACTATGGACTCTGAAAAACAACCTGAGGGTTTTGAAGGGTCAGGGGTGGAAGGTTGGGGGAACAGGTGGTGGGTAATGGGGAGGGCACGTTTTGCATGGAGCAATGGGTGTTTGCAAAAAGAATGAATACTGTTACGCTGGAAAAAAAAATCCTTAAAAAAAAATAATAGTGGAGAAAATTATGTTGTAATATTTATGATCATTGATATAGAGAATGCCAAGAAAAATAAAGGAAACTTGTAAAAAAAATATTCTGTCATACTCACTTAAAAATTATTTGGGTCATCAAAAAAAAAGCTAAAATAATTAAAATATAATGATCCTTTTATGCTTTACTCAGTTAAATATAATTAATATTAGTAATAATAAAAATGATATTATATATTCAATTTCCACATTTGACAATGAAAGTTGTTATATACAGTGAACGACATTTAACAATATAAAGGTAGATTTAAAAATCAGACAACAGAGGATGACTTCACTTCAGCAAGATGGTGGACTAGGGAAAACCAAGCTCTCATTCCCAGTGGAGACACTATTTTAACAATAATATATGGGCTAAAATACTTCTGTGCAAATTCTGGACACCAGATGAGAAGCTGCAATACCTACTTGAATGCATAATAAAAAAGGAACTCCATCAAAAGAGGTAGGGAAGCTTATGACATTTTTCATGCTCTACTTGGCATAGTGTGTTGTAATTGAGAGGAAACTTTCCATATCCTGGATCCTCTTAGGTGACAAAAACAAAAGAGTGGATAATGTATACAAAATGCTGGCTTCTCTGGGAGCTGCTCAAAGAATTGATTTTCTCTCACTTAACTCAAGTACTAATGGCAGCAGAGTTTGGAAGCCAATGAAAACAGAAGGGAGAACTGTGACAAGTCAGAACTACAGAGATTGTAAAGTATACAGCAGGCAGACAAGGGGTGGAGTGTAAGAGAATATGAGCACAGGAGAAGAAACAGGAGCAAGCAGCTTAGGGAAATTAAGACAGTTAAAAAGCACATATACAAGCCCAGAGAGGATACAGCCAAAAATAGTATGAGAGGCCCTGAAAACTCTAACCAGATTCACTGGTGAGGGTCTTCCCCTGAAAATGCAGTCCTTCAAGAGTAGGGAAGATAGTTATTTTTTCAAATGCCAAATCTCAACAAAAGATCACCAGACATATAAAAAGGAAACATAGATCAATCAAAGGAACAAAATAAATTACAGAAATCAATCATAAAGAAATGAAGATCTCTGAACTTTCTAAGAAATAAATTAAAACTGTCTTAAATATGCTCAGTAAGCTAAAAAATAACACAGAAAGTCAACTGAACAAAAGCAAGAAACTGATGAACAAAACGAGAATATCAACAAAAAGAAAAATACCAAATTGTGCACCAAATACACTGTATGTCAACTAACAAAATTTAAATTAAAAAATAAAAAAATCACCATAGTTTGGCTATTGTAGACATTGCTGCTATAAACATTCGGGTACACGTGCCCCTTCGGATCACTATGTTTGTATCTTTAGGGTAAATACCCAGTAGTGCAATTGCTGGGTCATAGGGTAGTTCTATTCTCAACATTTTGAGGAACCTCCATGCTGTTTTCCAGAGTGGTTGCACCAGCTTGCATTCCCACCAACAGTGGAGGAGGGTTCCCCTTTCTCCGCATCCTCGCCAGCATCTGTCATTTCCTGACTTGTTAATTTTAGCCATTCTGACTGGTGTGAGGTGATATCTCATTGTGGTTTTGATTTGTATTTCCCTGATGCCGAGTGACGTGGAGCACTTTTTCATGTGTCTGTTGACCATCTGGATGTCTTCTTTGAAGAAATGTCTGTTCATGTCCTTTGCCCATTTCTTGATTGGATTGTTTGTTCTTTGGGTGTTGAGTTTGCTAAGTTCTAGATGTCCATCAACAGATGAATGGATAAAGAAGAAGTGGTATATATACACAATGGAATACTATGCAGCCATCAAAAGAAATGAAATCTTGCCATTTGCGACGACGTGGATGGAGCTAGAGCGTATCATGCTTAGTGAAATAAGTCAATAGGAGAAAGACAACTATCATATGATCTCCCTGATATGAGGACATGGAGAAGCAACATGGGGGTTAGGGGGATAGGAGAAGAATAAATGAAACAAGATGGGATTGGGAGGGATACAAGCCATAAATGACTCTTAATCTCACAAAACAAACTGGGGGTTGCTGGGGGGAGGTGGGATTGGGAGAGGGGGAGGGGGCTATGGACATTGAGGAGGGGAGGCAAACCATAAGAGACTATGGACTCTGAAAAACAACCTGAGGGTTTTGAAGGGTCAGGGGTGGGAGGTTGGGGTAACAGGTGGTGGGTAATAGGGAGGGCACGTTTTGCATGGAGCAATGGGTGTTGTACAAAAACAATGAATACTGTTACGCTGAAAAAAATAAATAAAATGGAAAAAAAATAAAATAAAAATAAAAAAATCACCAAACAGAAATTCTGGAGCCCATACATACAATAACTGAATCAACAAGTTCATTAAATGCTTTGGATAACTGACTTGATCAGGCAGAAGAAAAAAAAGTAACCTTGAAGACAGACCATTTGAAATCATCATAATGGGGGGAAAAAAGTGAAGAGAACAGAAGAGATTTATGGAATACCACAAGCAGATTGGTATATACATTGTGGGAATCACAGAAGAAGAAAGAGAAGGGGCAAAGAGCTTATCTGAAGAATTGTCAAAAAAAACAAATCTAAGAGAAATGGACATACAAATTCAAGATGACCAATTAATAGCAAGTCAGGAAATGACAGATGCTGGTGAGGATGCGGAGAAGGGGGAACCCTCCTACACTGTTGGTGGGAATGCAAGCTGGTGCAACCACTCTGGAAAACAGCATGGAGGTTCCTCAAAATGTTGAGAATAGAACTACCCTATGACCCAGCAATTGCACTACTGGGTATTTACCCTAAAGATACAAACATAGTGATCTGAAGGGGCACGTGTACCCGAATGTTTATAGCAGCAATGTCTACAATAGCCAAACTATGGAAAGAACCTAGATGTCCATCAACAGATGAATGGATAAAGAAGAAGTGGTATATATACACAATGGAATACTATGCAGCCATCAAAAGAAATGAAATCTTGCCATTTGCAATGATGTGGGTGGAACTAGAGGGTATTATGCTTAGCGAAATAAGTCAATTGGAGAAAGACAACTATCATATGATCTCCCTGATATGAGGTAGTGGAGATGCAACATGGGGGGTTGGGGGGGTAGGAAAAGAATAAATGAAACAAAATGGGATCAGGAGGGAGACAAACCATAAGAGACTCTTAACTGAGGGTGCCAGGGGAAGAGGGGGAGGGAGAGGATGGTGTGGTTATGGACATTGCGGAGGGTATGTGCTATGGTGAGTGCTGTGAACTGTGTAAACCTGGTGATTCACAGACCTGCACCCCTGGGGCTAATAATACATTATATGTTTTTAAAAATTAGAAAAAAAAATTTTAAAAGATGACCAATTAATTTTAAGATAAACATAATTTTAGGATAAATGTAAAGGACCCAAAACAAGATCCATAAAAATCAAATTGTCAAAAGTTAAAGACAAAGAGAAAATCTAGAAAGCACTGAAGAAAAATGACTCATGGTGTACTAGCAAGGATTTATAAGTTCATAAGTGGATTCCTGAGCAGAAATAATTCAAGCTAGATGACAATGTGTAATCCATTGAAACTGCTGGGGAAAAAAAAATCTACTAACCATGAATTTTATATCAGATGTAACTGTCTTTCAAAAACAAAAAAGGAATTAAGATTTTTTTCCCAGATAAAACAAAAACTAAGTAAATTCATTACCACTAGGTTGTCCTACAAGAAATGTTAAAGAGATTCATTCAAGTTGTGAAAAAGAACACCAGATAGCAACACAAAGCCATACAAAAACATATTCTCCCAGTGAGGGTAAATACATAGACAAAGTACAGGAACTTTCATAAGTATAATTTTTGTGCATAGGTCCACTTGACTATATAGAACTAAAAGACAAACATATCAAAAACTATAAATCTACGTTAATGGGTTTACAATATATAAAGATATAATTTGTTATATATAGATGTGACATATGTCAACAAACTGGAAAAGCTAGAACAAATAGATAAATACCTAGAAACACAAACATTTTAAGAGTGAATCACAAAAAGCAGAAAATCTGAATATACCAATTACAAGTAATTAAATAGAATCAGTAATTTTTAAAAAGTCCCCCTCTCCCCACCAAAAAAAAAAAAAAAAAATCCAGGACCAGATGACTTCACAGGTGAATTACACCATTTAAAAAAGAGTTAATACCTGAGAGCTACAAGCCAAAGAATGAAACTGGACCACTTTCCAGCACCATACACAAAAGTAAATTCAAAATGAACTAGGGACACCTGGGTGGCTCAGTTGTGAAGCATCTACCTTCGATTTAGGTCATGATCACAGGATCCTGGGATTAAGTACCACATCAGGCTCCCTACTCAGCAGGAAGCCTGCTTCTCCCTCCTCCACTTCCTCTGCTTGTGTCCCCTCTCTCACTGTCTCTCTCTGTCTGCCAAATAAATAAATAAAATCTTTTTTTAAAAATGGACTAAAGACTTAAAAGTGAGACTTGAAAGTATTAAAAAGAAAAAAGAAAAAACTAGAAGAGAACGCAGGTAGTAATTTCTGACATTGGGCACGGTAACATCCTCCTTGATATGTCTCCTAAGGCGAGGGGGAGCCCAAATTAAACTACTGGAACAACATCAAAATAAAAAGCTTTTACACAATGAGTGAAACCATCAACAAAACAAAAAGGCAAACTACTGAATGGGAGAAGATATTTGCAAATCATACATTCAAAGAGAGGTTAATATCCAAAATGTATGAAGAACTTATACAACTCAATATGAAAAACAAGTAACTTGGTTAAAAAATGGGTAGAGGCCTTGAATATATATTACTCACAGAAAACATACACATGGCCAACAAACAATGAAAAGATGTTCAAGATCACAGGCCATCAGGAAAATCCAATTCAAAACCACAATGATGCCCAACTTTTGTATTAACATGGATGGGACTAGAAGAGATTATGCTGAGTGAAATAAGTCAAGCAGAGAGATTCAATTATCATATGGTTTCGCTTATTTGCAGAGCATAAGGAATAACACGGAGGACATGGGGAGATGGAGAGAAGAAGGGAGTTGGGGGAAATTGGAGGAGGAGATGAACCATGACAGACTGTGGACTCTGAAGGAGGGTTTTGGAGGAGCAGAGGGGTGGGAGGTTGGGTGAGCCTGGTGGTGTGTATTATGGAGGGCACATATTGCATAGAGCACTGGGTATGGTGCATAAACAATGAATTCTGGAATACTGAAAAGAAATTTAAAAAATAAATAATTTTTTTAAAAACCCACAATGATGTATCACCTCATGGTTGTCAGTTTGGCTATTATCCAAAAGACAAGAAATAACAAGTGTTGGCGAGGATGTGAAGAAAAGTGTACTCTTGTACACTATTGGTAGAAATGTGTTTGTGCAACCACTGTGGAAAACAGTGCAAAGGATTCTCAAAAAATCTGAAAAAGGATTACCACATGATCTAACAATTCCACTTCTGGGTATTTATCTGAAGAAAAGGAAAACACCAATTTAAAAAGATATATGTATTCCTATGTTAATTACAGCATTATTTACAATAGCCAAGATATGAAAGCAATCTAAGTGTCCATTGATAGATGAATGGATAAAGAAGGTGTGGGGTACACACACACACACACACACACACACACACACACACAATGGAATATTACTGAGCCATAAAAAAGAATAAAATTTTGCCATTTGCAACAACATGAATACGACTAGAGCATATTATGCAAAACGAAGTAAGTCAGACAGAGAAGGACAAATACTATATGACTTCACTTATTTGTAGAACCTAAAGAACAAAATAAATGAACATACAGAATAGAAACATATTCATGGATACCAGAAACAAACTGGTAGTTACCAGATGGGTGAGGGATTAGGGTGGAGAGGTGAAATATGTGAAGGGGATTAAGAGGTACAAACTTCCAGTTATGAATAAATAGGTCATTGAAATGTAATGTACAGCATAGGGAATATAATCAATAATATTTTGTATGGCGACAGATGGTAACTACATTTAACATAGGGATTACAAATTGAGTCTCACTCTGTACACACAGAATAGGATATTGTATATCAATTACACTTCAATTTTAAAAATTGCTGAAATAAATAAAAGCAGGCAAAAATAAATGGAAAGACTTAATATTGTTAAGTTGTCACTACTACCAGAGCAATCTACGGAGTCAACACAATCCCTATCAAAATCCCAATGACAATGCATAGAATTGCCAAATCACTATGTTGTACACCTAAAGCTATTATAACATTGTATGTCAACTATTCTTCAATTTAAAAAATATATATTTTTCAATATCCCAATGGCATTTTGCATAAGTAGAAAAAAGCAACCTATAATTCACATGGAATCTCAAGGATGCTGAATAGTAAAATAATCTCTAAAAAAGAAGAGCAGGCGTTTGGGTGGCACAGTCATTAAGTGTCTGCCTTCAGCTCAGGTCATGATCCCAATGTCCTGGGATGGAGCCCCATATCGGGCTCCCTGCTCAGTAGGGAGACTGCTTCTCCCTCTCCAGCTTCCATATGCTTGTGTTCCCTCTCTCTGTCAAAAATATATAAAATCTTTAAAAAAAAACTAAAAACAAATAAATATAAAGAAGAACAAACTTAGAGATTTCACACTCCTTAATCTTAATACATATTACAAAGCTATAGTAATTAAAACAGCATGTTACTAACATAAAGACGGATATACAGACAAATACTGTAGAACAGGGAGCCCAGAAAAGAAAAATATGCTACATATTTTTCAAACCATCTCTGACCAAGGTATCAAGACCACTTAATAGGGAAAAGAAAATCTCTTCAATATACTGTTGATGAATCTAGAGATCCACATGCAAAAGAATGAAGTTGGACCCTTACTTTATAACATATACAAAATTAACTCAAAATGGATTAAAAATCTAAACAGAATAATCAAAACTAAAAACTCTTAGGAAAAAAAAATAGAGAGAAAACTTGGAAACACTGGATTTAGCAATGATTTCTTAGATACGACACCAAAAACATAGAAAAAGAAAAAAGCAAAATAGACAAAGGAGACTACATGAATTTAAAACTTCTGAGTATCAAAGGATACAAATAAAAGAATGAAAAGGCAAATTCCATAAAGGAAGAATATATTTACCAATCATATTTGTGATAGATATATCCAGAGTACATAAAGAATTCCTTGGGGCCCTAAGTGGCTCAGTCATTAAGCATCTTGCCTTCAGCTCAGGTCGTGATCCCAGGGTCCTGGGATCAAGCTCCACATTGGGCTCTGATCTCTGTGAAAAGCCTGCTTCTCCCTCTCCCACTCCCCCTGATTGTGTTCCTGTTCTTGCGGTCTCTCTCTGTGTGTCAAATAAATAAAATCTTTAAAAAAGAAAAAAGAACTACAACTCAATAAGAAATAGACAAATGTCTAATTTTTAAAACAGCCAAGGACTTGAATAAACGTTTCTCCAAAGACCATACACAAATGATGTGAAAGTAACATTTAACAGTAGAGAGAAGCAAATCAAAACCATGATGAAACAACACCTCACATCCATTAGGATGGTTACTACATTAAAAAATTTAAATTTAAAAACAAAAAATAAGCATTGGCAAGGATGTGAAGAAACTGGAGCCCTTGTGCATTGTTGGTGAGACTGTAAAATGGTGCATTTGCTGTGAAAACACTATGCTAATTCCTAAAAAAATTAAAAATAGAAGTTCCATATAATCCAGCTGTTTTGCATATATTCAGAAGAATTGAATGAACAGTACTGAAGGGATGTTTGCACACTTATTACATTATTTTTAATAGGCAAGAGTTTGAAACAACCAAAATCTCCATCAATGTATGAGTCAATTAAAAAATGTGGTATATATGTACAATAAAATATCATCCAGCTTTAAAAAGGAAGGAAATACAGCACACTGTACAGCATGGATGAATATTGAAGACATTATGCTAAGTGGAATAAGCCAGTCACAAAAAGACAATTATTGTATGATTCCAATTATATGAGATATCTGAAGTAGTCAAATTTATAGAAACAGAAAGTAGAATGTGATTGACAAGGGCTGAGGGGAGAGGTAAATATGCAATTCTTTAATCAGTACAGAGTTTCAGTTTTGCAGGATGAAAAATTTCTAGATTACTGTGAATATACCTAACACTAGGGACCTTAGAAACACTTAAACATAATTACAACTTTAGTAAAGTTTTATTTTATTGTTTTACCACAATTAAAAAAAATCAGACAAAGGATTTTGTCACTTACTTGTCCTCTTAAAAAACTGAAGGAGCTCTTTGATCGAAATAGTTGTCTAGATCCTGAATCTCCCTTTTCCCCATAGATAGAAATGTACACACTTGCTCCTGTTCCAGCATTCCAACGCTCACCTGTTGTCACATGCACTTCATACACTGTCACTGACAACAAAAGAAAAATAATTTTTATATGCCAAGAATTACTCTTATGATAGAAAAATTACTTATATCTAATCAAGAGTTCCAGTTCCAGTTAAAATGCAGTAACACATTCTCCCCTTTCTCCCACTGAATACAACTAGAAATTTTTGATAAAATACATAGTACAGGAACAATGGCAAAGGCAAGGGAAGCAAGGGCAAAAATGAACTATTGGGATTTCATCAAGATCAAAAGTTTTTGCACAGTAAAGGAAACAGTTAACAAAACCAAAAGACAACTGACAGAATGGGAGAAGATATTTGCAAATGACATATCAGATAAAGGGCCAGTATCCAAAATCTATAAGGAACTCAGCAAACTCAACACCCAAAGAACAAACAATCCAATCAAGAAATGGGCAGAGGACATGAACAGACATTTCTGCAAAGAAGACATCCAGATGGCCAACAGACACATGAAAAAGTGCTCCACGTCACTCGGCATCAGGGAAATACAAATCAAAACCACAATGAGATATCACCTCACACCAGTCAGAATGGCTAAAATTAACAAGTCAGGAAATGACAGATGCTGGCGAGGATGCGGAGAAAGGGGAACCCTCCTCCACTGTTGGTGGGAATGCAAGCTGGTGCAACCACTCTGGAAAACAGCATGGAGGTTCCTCAAAATGTTGAGAATAGAACTACCCTATGACCCAGTAATTGCACTACTGGGTATTTACCCTAAAGATACAAACATAGTGATCCGAAGGGGCACGTGTACCCGAATGTTTATAGCAGCAATGTCTACAATAGCCAAACTATGGAAAGAACCTAGATGTCCATCAACAGATGAATGGATAAAGAAGAAGTGGTATATATACACAATGGAATACTATGCAGCCATCAAAAGAAATGAAATCTTGCCATTTGCAACGACGTGGATAGAACTAGAGGGTATCATGCTTAGTGAAATAAGTCAATCGGAGAAAGACAACTATCATATGATCTCCCTGATTTGAGGACATGGAGAAGCAACATGGGGGGTTAGGGGGATAGGAGTAGAATAAATGAAACAAGATGGGATTGGGAGGAAGACAAACCATAAATGACTCTTAATCTCACAAAACAAACTGGGGGTTGCTGGGGAGAGGTGGGGTTGGGAAAGGGGGAGGGGGTTATGGACATTGGGGAGGGTATGTGCTATCGTGAGTGCTGTGGAGTGTGTAAACCTGGTGATTCACAGACCTGTACCCCTGGGGATAAAAATACATTATATGTTTATAAAAAAAAAAAAATTGGAAGGGGAGGCGAACCATAAGAGACTATGGACTCTGAAAAACAACCTGAGGGTTTTGAAGGGTCAGGGGTGGGAGGTTGGGGGAACAGGTGATGGGTAATAGGGAGGGCACGTTTTGCATGGAGCACTGGGTGTTGTGCAAAAACAATGAATACTGTTATGTTGAAAAAATAAATAAATTAAAAAAAAAATACATGGTACAGCTACAGAAAGATGCTGAAGAGTAAACTATACTGGGGGATTGGGAAAGAAAACCAGATTTTGAGGTACCAACAAGTGGTACTGTTCTTTTTCTTTCTTTTTTTTTTTTTTTTTTTTTTTTTTTGTCCCCTGCTATTTCCTACCCTGAACTCAGTTCACCAGAAACCTGGAAATAGGCACTGAAGCTCAGACAGAGGGAGCTCAGGAGAGACCTCTTCTTCTTAGAACCAGGAAAGAAAATTCCTAACACAGAGGGAGAGTACAGATACTATACTGTTTTTTGTTTGTTTGTTTGTTTGTTTGTTTGTTTTTGGCCTTTCATTTCTCCATTCTCTCACATCCCAGTGCCTATGCACAGAAACAAACACGAACCAACACTCTGAGGGAGAACTTCTACCTCTGTTCACAGGATCTGGGCTTCAGTAAGGTGGGGCTAATCTCAATTGCTTTCTTTGCTTTCTCTGTTCTATCACTACTTAGCCCTGGACATAGGAAGACCACAGAAATGTACAGCAAAGCAGGTAAGCTAAAGCATCAGCTAACCCATCAAAAGACCAAAAATGGAGCCAGGGAACTGGAAAGTACCAAAGAGGTTCATAGAGGGAAGAAAGGCAAACACAAAAAGCTATTTATTAACTCCTGGGCTCATCCCTAAACTAAAGATGCATGAATACCAAAGACTCTGAGATCTAAAATAACAGATAAACCTTCATGTAGGCCCTAGATTCACTAATGAATAGTATACAGGTGGGACAGATCATGAATAGCACTGCCAAGTCTTTTTTTTTTTTCCATTTTATTTTTTTCAGCATAACAGTATTCATTCTTTTTGCACAACACCCAGTGCTCCATGCAAAACGTGCCCTCCACCTGTACCCACCTGTACTCCACCTGTACCCACCACCTGTTCCCCCCACCTCCCACCCTTGACCCTTCAAAACCCTCAGGTTGCCCCAACCTCCCACCCCTGACCCTTCAAAACCCTCAGGTTGTTTTTCAGAGTCCATAGTCTCTTATGGTTCGCCTCCCCTCCCCAATGTCCATAGCCCGCTCCCCCTCTCCCAATCCCACCTCCCCCCAGCAACCCCCAGTTTGTTTTGTGAGATTAAGAGTCATTTATGGTTTGTCTCCCTCCCAATCCCATCTTGTTTCATTTATTCTTCTCCTATCTCCCTAGTCTTTTAAGCCTTTTAAAACTAAACTGGCATTGGAACCACAGCCCATACATGACAGTTGGAATTTGCGGCCTGAAACTAACCAGTGGTCAACTACCTGTTCAAACAAAAATATAAACATTCTCCATAGGATTTAAATAACATCCAGTCTCAAATAATAATATGTAAAATATCCAAGATATAATTCAAAATTATTCAACAAATGAAGAACCAGAAAATTTTCAAATCATATGGGAGAAGACAATGACAAGAGATATCAACTTCAAAATGATACCAAGTATTGGAATTATCTGACAAAATCTTTACAACAACTATGATACAAATGGTACTGTAACAGTCATGAACACTTTCAAAATGGGTGGAAATACAGAAAGTATCAATAAAAGAAAACTTTAAAAAGAACAAATGGAAATCATAGATCTCAACACCATAAGCAAATTTTAAAACTTACTGCATAGGGTCAAGAGAATGAGGAGGACATAAGACAACATTAGTGAACTTGAAGAGAGAGTGAATAGAAATTATGTAAGTTAACAAAAGATAAAAAAATGTTTTAAAAATTAAAAAATAAATAAACAGAGTCTCAGGGACCTATGGAACAAAAATTAAAAAATCTAACACTCATGTCACACAGTAGCTGAAGGAGAGGAGAAAGGGTATGAAACAAAAATAAATAAATAAATAAAATAAAAAAGAAAATTGGCCCAATAAAAGGAAAAAATTAAATCTGAAAAAAAGAAAACCAACCATAAAGTAATGGATCTATGAATACCCTGACAATGAGCTCAAATACTCATCTTAAAGATTAAAAATGAGCTAAAAGAGAGCACAGAATTACAACTAAATAACATCAGAACTATGCACAAATGAGAATATCAAAAAGGAAGTTGAAACTATGAAGAACCAAACAAATTCTGGAGCTGAAGAATAATATATTAACCAAATTTAAAAATCCATTAAACAGATTTAACAAGTAAACTTAACCAGCAAGAGAATCAGTGAACTTGAAGACAAGTAGATGATTTGATATTACCTAGTCAGAGAAGCAAAATAAGAACATGTGGCCTTAAAAAGGAAGAAAATTCTGGCCAGGAGGAAGCAAGATGGTGAAGAAATAGAAGACTGAAATATCATCAGGTCCCAGGAGTTCACGTAGATAATTATCAAACCATTCTGAACACCTATAAACACAACAGAACATAGAAGAAAAGAAGAGGAGCAATTCAAGGAAGAGAAAATCGACCACTTTGCTGAAAGTAGGACGTGCAGAGCAGAGAATCTGATGAGACAGGAAGATAGAATGTGTGGGGAGGGGCAGGCTCCCAGCATATGAGAGAGCAGTGGAGCTCAAATTGGGAACTTTTAGAAGTCTGCTCCACTGAGGAACATCACTCTAGAGGCTAAATAGGAGGTGGAGCCCTCATGGGGACAGTGTAGTCTCAGGACCCACAGGGTCATAGAAAGACCGGGGTTGTCTGAGAGTGGCAGATTTCCCAGGTGTTGGATCAGGGAAGCTGCCTACAGAGATGGAACCAAGGAGTGCACTCTCAGCTCAGGGTTAATTTAAACTGTGATCTGAGACACAGTCGGGCCACTGCTCTTCAAGTGGGGACCTCACGAGTGGCAGATTGGGAAAGACCCCCTCCTACCTCTTCTGGGAGAGGTGGTGCAGGAGCATGTTGCAGGGGATCACTGGGTTTGGAGACTCCAAACGGGGCCATGCACCAGAGATAGAAAGGCTAAGTGAAAGGTTGGGTGAGCGCTGGGTGCAACCAGAGACAGAGAAGGGAGGAATTGACTGCTTTTCTCTGAGGGGGCACTGAGCACTGGGACCCTGAGCTCTCTGCTCTTATGGGGCAGAGATTGGGAGGCTGCCATTTTCATTCCCACCCTCCAAAGCTCTGCAGAAAACATTCAGGATACAAAAGCTATTGAGAGTAAACTAAGCAGATTACTTAGCCTGGCTCTGGCAAGTGTGGTGCAATTCTGGTTTGGGCAAAGACATTTGAGAATCACTGCAACAGGGCCCTCCCCCAGAAGATCAGGAAGAACATCCAGCCAGGAACAAGTTCACTGATCAATGAGAACCATGGAACTTGAGAGCTAGGGGAAAGAAACACAAAGAATTCATGGCTTTTTCCCCAAAATCCTATAGTACTACAAAGCTAAGTTTTTTAAATTTTATTTTGTTCTTATTCTACCTTTCCTCCTTCCTATTTTAACCTTTTTTAACTATTTTATCTCATCAATACCATTTTTTAAAAATCTTTTAAAATTGTCATTGTTATAGTCATATTCTAACCCTTCATTGTATTAACTTTATTTTTTGTATACATACATTTTTTTTCCTTAAATTTTTGTGATACAATTTCTTCTAATAGATCAAAATGTACCCTAAATCTAGAACATGGCTTTGTTCTCATCTCCCGCCTGATCACATTCTCTCCTCTTTTTTTTTCTTTTTCTAAACAACTTATCAATTCCTTTTTTAGAATCCTTTGAAATATATATTTTTTTCTTTCTTTAAAATGTTGGGAGGTAGCTTCTTATAAGAAACCAGAATACACCTCAAATCAAGTGGGTGGTTCCATTCTATTCACCAGTCTAATATTTTTTTAATTTTTAATTTTTAATTTTTTCCCCCATTTCTTCCCCCTGCAGTTTCAGGTCTCTTCTGATTTGGTTAGCGTATATTTTTCTGAGGTCTTTGTCACCCTTTTAGTATTTTGTTCTCTCATTCATCTATTCTTATCTGGATAAAATGACAAGGTGGAAAAACTCACCACAAAAAAAAAAAAAAAGAAAGAAAAAGAGGCAGTACCAAAGGCTAGGGACCTAATCAATACAGACATTAGTGATATGTCAAAACTAAAGTTTAGAATGATGATTACCAAGATGCAAGCAAGTCTCAAAAAAAGAAATAAAATCAATTTCTGGAGAAATTAAAGAACTAAAATCTAATCAAGTTGAAATCAAAAAAACCTATTAAGGAAGTATAATAAAAAACAGAGGCTCTTATGCTAGGATAAATGAGTCAGAAGAGAGAATTAATGATGTAGAAGGCCAAATGATGGAGAATAAAGTAGCAGAGCAAAAGAGAGACAAACAACTACTAGACCATGAGGGGAGAATTTGAGAGATAAGTGATACCGTAAGATGAAACAATATAAGAATAATTGGGATCCCAGAAGAAGAAGAAAGACAGAGAGGGGCAGAAGGTATATTGGAGCAAATTATAAAAGAGAATTTCCCTAATATGACAAAGAGAACAAGCATCAAAATCCAGGATGCACAGAGAATGCCCCTCAAATCAATAAAAATGGGTCCACACTCCATCATATAATAGTAAAACTTACAAGTCTCAGTGACAAAGAAGAAATATTGAAAGCAGCTCAGGACAAGAAGTCTGTAACATACAATGGTAGAAATATTAGATAGGCAGCAGACCTATCCACAGAGACCTAGAGGGCAAGAAAGGACTGGCATGATATATTCAGAGCACTAAATGAGAAAAATATGCAGCCAAGACTACTATATCCAGCTAGGTATCATTGAACATAGAAGGAGAGATAAAAAGCTTCTAGGACAAACAAAAATTAAAATAATTTGCAAAAACTAAACTGGCCCTACAGGAAATATTGAAAGGGGTCCTCTAAGCAAAGAGAGAGCCTAAAAGTAACAGACCAGAAAGGAAAAGAGACAATATACAGTAACAGTCACCTTACAGGCAATACAATGGCACTAAATTCATAGCTTTCGATAGTTAGCCTGAATGTAAATAGGATAAATGTCCCAATCAAAAGACACAGGGTATCATAATGGATTAAAAAAACAACACCCATTGATATGCTCTCTATAAGAAACTCATTTAATAACCAAAGATACCTCCAGATGTAAAGTGAGGGGGTGGAAAACAATTTACCATGATAATGGACATCAAAAGAAAGCTGTGGTGCCAATCCTTATATCAGATAAACTAAATTTTAAGCCAAAGACTATAATAAGAGATGAGGAAGGACAATATATCATATGTAAAGGGTCTGTCCGACAAGAAAATCTAACAATTTTAAATATTAAAATATTTTAAATTTTAAAAATTTAAAATATATAAGATATTTCATTTTAAATATAAAAATACTTTTGGGGCGCCTGGGTGTCTCAGTGGGTTAAGCCGCTGCCTTCGGCTCAGGTCATGATCTCAGGGTCCTGGGATCGAGTCCCACATTGGGCTCTCTGCTCAGCAGGGAGCCTGCTTCCCTCTCTCTCTGCCTGCCTCTCTGCCTACCTGTGATCTCTCTCTCTCTCTCGCTGTCAAATAAATAAATAAAAATCTTTTAAAAAAAATACTTTCATTTCATTTTCAATCAGGTAATACCCTGATCCCCAAACCAGGCAAATACCTCACCAAAAAGGAGCATTTCAGACCAATATCCCTGATGAATATGGATGCAAAGATTCTCAACAAGATTCTAGCTAATCCAGAATCCAGCAGTATATTAAAAAGATTATCCAAGGGGTGCCTGGGTGGCTCAATAGCTTAAAGCCTCTGCCTTCAGGTCAGGTCATGATCCCAGCATCCTGGGATCGAGCCCCACATCGGGCTCTCTGCTTGGCCAGGAGCCTGCTTCCTCCTCTCTCTCTGCCTACCTCTCTGCCTACTTGTGATCTCTATCTGTCAAAAGAATAAATAAAATCTTTAAAAAAAAAAAACTTTAAAAAAAAAGGATTATCCACCATGACCAGATGGGATTCATATATGGGATGCAAGTATGGTTCAACATTTGCAAATCAATCAATATGACCGAACAAATCGATAAGAGAAGAGAGAAAAACCACGTGGTCCTCTCGATGCAGAAAAAGCATTTGACAAGATTCAGCATCCGTTCCTGATTAAAACTTCTCAAAGTATAGGGATAGAGGGAACATCCCTCAACTTCAAAAATCTATCCATGAAAAACCCACAACAAATATCATCCTCAATGGGGAAAAGTTGACAGCCTTCCCATTCAGGTCAGGAACACAACAAGGATGCCCACTCTTGCCACTGTTGTTCAACAAAGTACTAGAAGTCCTAGTAACAGCAATCAGACAACAAAAAGAAATAAAACGTAGTCAGATTAGCAATGAAGAAGTCAAACTCTCTCTCTTTGCAGATAACATGATACTTTATATGGAAAATCTAAAAGTCTCCACCCCAAACTACTAGAACTCATACAGCAATTCAGTAATTTGGCAGGATATAAAATCAATGTACAGAAATCAGTTGCTTTCTCATACACAAATAATGAAAATACAGAGAAGGAAATTAGAGAATTGATTCCATTTGTTATAGCACCAAAAACCATAAGATACCTGGGAATAAACCTAACCAAAGAGATAAAGGATGTCTTTGTACTCAAGGACTTACAGAACACTCATGAAAGAAATTAAAGACACAAAAAGATGGAAGACAATTCCATGCTCATGGATCTGGAGAATAAATATTATTAAAATGTCTATACTGCTCAGAGCAATCTACACTTTCAATGCCATCCCAATCAAAATTCCATGGAAATTTTCAAAGTGCTAGAATAAACATTCCTAAAATTTGTATGGAACCAGAAAAGACCTTGAATTGCCAAGGAAATTTTGAAAAAGAAAAAGAAATCTGGGGCATCACATTGATTTCAAGCTTTACTACAAAGCTGTGATCACTAAGGCAGCTTTACTGATTTCAAGCTTTACTACAAAGCTGTGATCACTAAGGCAGCATAGAACAGTCACAAAAATAGACATATAGACCTGTGGAACAGAGCAGAGAGTCCACATATGGACTCTCAACTCTACGGTCAAATAATCTTTGACAAAGCAAGAAAAAATATTCAGTGAAAAAAAGATAGTCTCTTCAATAAATTGTGCTGGAAAAATTGGGCAGCTATGTGTAGAAGAAGGAAACTTGACCATTCTCTTACACCATACACAAAGATAAACTCGAAATAGATAAAAGACCTCAACGTGAGGTAGGAATCTATCAAAATACCAGAGAAGAACATAGACAGTAACCTCTTCGACATCAGCCACAGCAACTTCTTTCATGATATTTCTACAAAGGCAAAGGAAACAAAAGAAAAACTATTGGGACTTCATCAAGATCAAAAGCTTTGCCACAACAAAGGAAACAGTCAACAAAACAAAGAAGCAACCCACAGAATGGGAGAAGATATTTACAAATGACACTACAGACAAAGGGCTGGTATCCAAGATCTATAAAGAACTTCTCAAACTCAACACCCAAAAAAATGGACAGAAGACATGAACAGACATTTCTCCAAAGGAGACATACAAATGGCTAACAGACACATGAAAAAATGTTCATCATCGTTAGCAATCAGGGAGATTCAAATTAAAACCACATTGAGATACTGCTTTACACCAGTTAGAATGGCCAAAATTAACAAGACGGTAAACACCATGTGTTTGAGAAGATGTGGAGAAAGGGGAACCCTCTTACACTGTTAGTGGGAATGCAAGTTGGTGAATCCACTTTGGAAAACAGTGTGAAAATTGCTCAAAAAATCAAAATAGAACTACCCTATGACATAGGAATTGCACCACTGGATATTTACCACAAAGATACAGATGTAGTGAAAAGAAGGACCATCTGTACCCCAATGTTCATAGCAGCAATGGCCACAGTCACCAAACTGTGGAAAGAACCAAAATGCCCTTCAACGGATGAATGGGTAAAGAAGATATTGTCCATATATACGATGGAGTATTATGCTTCCAGCAAAAAGATGAATACCCAACTTTTATATCAACATGGATGGGACTAGAAGGGATTATGCTGAATGAAAGAAGTCCAGCAGAGGAGGTCAAGTATCATATGGTTTCACTTTGTTTCACTTACTTGTGTAGCATAAGGAATAACATGGAGGACATTGGAAGATGGAGAAGAGAAGTGATATGGGGAAAATTGGAAGGGGAGACAAACCATGAGAGACTGGACTCTGAGTAAAACACTGAGGGTTTTGGAGGGGAGGGAAGTGGGGGTTGGGTGAGCCTGGTGATGGATATTGTGGAAGGCATGTATTGCATGGAGCACTGGGTGTGGTCCATAAACAATGAATTTTGGAACACTGAAAAGAAATAAAATGGAAAAAATAAATAAAATTAAATAAATAGCTGTTCCTCTAACATAGGAGCAGCCAATTACATAAAGAAATTAATAACAAAATCAAAGAAACACATTAAAAATAATACAATAATAATACAGGACTTTAAAAGCCCCTCACTAAAATGGACAGATTATCCAAGCAAAAGATCAACAAGGAAATAAAGGCCTTAAATGACACACTGGACCAGATGGACATCACAAATATATTCAGAACATTTCATCCCAAAGCAACAGAATACACATTCTTCTCTAGTGCACATGGAACATTGTTCAGAATAGATCACATCCTGGGTCACAAATCAGGTCTCAACCTGTTCCAGAAGATTAGGATCATTCCCTGCACATTTTCAGACCACAATGATCTGAAACTAGAATTCAATCACAAGAGGAAAGTTGGAAAGAACAAATACATGGAGGTTAAAGAGCATCCTATTAAAGAATGAATGGGTCAATCAGGAAATTAAAGAAGAATTTAAAAATTCATGGAAACAAATGATAATGAAAACACAACTGTTCAAAATCTTTGGGACACAGCAAAGGCAGTCCTGAGAGAAAAGCATATAGCGATACAAGCCTTTTTCAAGAAACAAGAAAGTTCTCAAATATACAACCTAACCCTTCACCTAAAGGACCTGGAGAAAGAACAGCAAAGAAAACCTAAATCCAGCAGGAGAAGAGAAATAATAAAGATCAGAGCAGAAATTAATGAAATAGAAACCAAAAGAAAAGTAGAACAGATCAACAAAACTAGGAGCTGGTTCTTTGAAAGAATCAATAAGATTGATAAACCCCTGGCCAGACTTATCAAAAAGAAAAGAGAAAGGACCCAAATTAATAAAATCATGAATGAAAGAGGAGAGATCACAACCAACACCAAAGAAATACAAACAGTTATAAGAACATATTATGAGCAACAATATGCCAGCAAATTTGACAATCTGGAAGAAATGGATGCATTCACAGAGACATATAAACCACCAAAACTGAACCAGGAAGAAATAGTAAACCTGAATAGACCCATAGCCAGCAAGGAAATTAAAGCAGTCATCAAAAATCTCCCAATAAATAAGAGCCCAGGGCAAGATGGCTTCTCAGGGGAATTCTACCAAACATTTAAAGAAGAACTAATTCCTATTCTCCTGAAACTGTTTCAAAAAATAGAAATGGAAGGAAAACTTCCAAACTCATTTTATGAGGCCAGAATTACCTTGATCCCAAAACCAGACAAAGACCCCATCAAAAAGGAATATTATAGACCAATATCCTTAATGAACATGGATGCAAAAATTCTCACCATAATACTAGCCAAGAGGATCCAACAGTACATTAAAAGGATTATTTGCCACAACCTAGTGGGATTTATTCCTGGGCTGCAAGGTGGGTTCAACTTCTGCAAATCAATTGATGTGATACAATACATTAGTAAAAGAAAGAACGAGAACCATATGATACTCTCAATAGATGCTAAAAAAGCAGTTGATGAAGTACAGCATCCTTTCTTGATCAAAACTCTTCAAAATGTAGGGATAGAGGGTACATACCTCAATATCATAAAAACCATCCATGAAAAACCCACAGCAAGTATCATTCTCAATGGGGAAAACCTGAGAGTTCTCCCCTAAGCTCAGGAACATGGCAGGGCTGTCCACTATCACCACTGCTATTCAACATAGTAATAGAAGTCCTAGCCTCAGCAATCAGACAACAAAAAGAAATAAAAGGCATCTGAATAGGCAAAGAAGAAGTCAAACTCTCACTTTTTGCAGATGATATGATACTTGATGTGGAATATCCAAAAGACTCCACTCCAAAACTGCTAGAACTCATACAGGAATTAAGTAAAGTGTCAGGATATAAAATCAATGCCCAGAAATCAGTTGCATTTCTATCCACCAATGCCAAGACAGAAGATAGAGAAATTAAGGAGTTGATTCCATTTACCATTGCACCCAAAACCATAAGATACCTAGGAATAAAGCTAACCAAAGAGGCAAAGAATCTGTACTCAGAAAACTATAAAGTACTCATGAAAGAAATTGAGGAAGACACAAGGAAATGGAAATACATTCCATGCTCACGGACTTGAAGAACAAATATTGTGAAAATGTCTAAGCTACCTAAAGCAATCTACACATTTAACACAATCCCTATCAAAATACCATCACTTTCTTTCAAAAAAAAAAAAAAAAACAGAACAAATAATTCTAAAATTTATATGGAACCAGAAAAGACCTCGAATAGCCAGAGGAATGTTGAAAAAGAAAACTCTGTGTTCAACTAATCTCAACAAAGCAGAAAAGAATGTCCAATGGAAAAAAGACAGTCTCTTCAACAAATGGTGTTGGTAAAATTGAACAGCCACATGCAGAAGAATGAAACTGGACCATTTCCTTATACTGCACACAAAAAATAGATTCAAAATGAATGAATGACCTCAATATGAGACAGGAATCCATCAAAATCCTTGAGGAGAACATAGGCAGCCACTTCTTTGACCTCAGCTGCAGCAAATTCTTCCTAGAAACATGGCCAAAAGCAAGAGAAGCAAGGGCAAAAATGAACTATTGGGACTTCATCAAGATCAAAAGCTTTTGCACAGCAAAGGAAACAGTCAACAAAACCAAAAGACAACTGGTGGAATGGGAGAAGATATTCGCAGATGACATAGCAGATAAAGGGCTAGTATCCAAAATCTATACAGAACTTATCAAACTCAACACCCAAAGAACAAATACTCCAATCAAGAAATGGGCAGAAGATATGAACAGACATTTCTGCAAAGAAGACATCCAGATGGCCAACTGATACATGAAAAAGTGTTCCACATCACTTGGCACACAGGGAAATACACATCAAAACCACACTGAGATGCCACCTCACACCAGTCAGAAGAGCTAAAATTAACAAGTCAGGAAATGACAAATGTTGGCAAGGATGTGGAGAAAGGAGAACCCTCCTATACTCTTGGTGGGAATGCAAGCTGGTAGAGCCACTCTGGAAAACAGTATGGAGGTTCCTCAAAAAGTTGAAAACAGACCAATCCTATGACCCAGCAATCACACTACGGGATATTTACCCTAAAGATACAAATGTATTGATCCAGAGGGGCATGTGTACCCAAATGTTTGTAGCTGCAATGTCCACAATAGCCAAGCTTTGGAAAGAGCTAGATGTCCATCAACATACGAGTGGATAAAGAAGATGTGGTGTGTATATATACAATGGAATACTATGCAACCATCAAAAGAAATGAAATTTTGCCATTTGCAATGGTGTGGATGGAACTAGAGGATACTATGCTGAGAAATATAAGTCAATCAGAGAAAGAAAATTTCATAGGACCTCCCTGATATGAGGAATTTGAGAGGCAGGGCAGGGGTTGTGGGGGGTAGGGAAGGGAAAAATGAAATAAGATGGGATCAGGAGGGGGGAAAATCATAAGAGACTCTTAATCTCAGGAAACAAACTGAGGGTTCCTGGGGTGGTGTTGGTTTAGGGATAGGGTGGCTGGGTTATAGATACTGGAGAGGGTATGTGCTATGGTGAGTGCTATGAAATGTGTAAGCCTGATGATTCACAGACCTGTACCCTGGGACAAATAATACATTACATGTTAATTAAGGGGAAAAAAGGAAGGAAAATCTGTTATATAGTACAACATGGATGAACCACAAGAATATTTTGCTAAGTGAAATAAGCTAATCACAAAAAGGTAAATATTATATGATTATGCTCATGATTCTAAAGTAGAATCATAGAAGATAAAAAATAGAAAGCTGGTTGCCAAATGCTAAGTGAATGAAGGAGAGGGAATTTCTGTTTAAGGGCTATAGAGTTTCATCTCTGGTTCCAGTTCCATATGTAAGATGATTCAAATGTACCACTCCATCCTAACAAGTGAAAGCTGAACAGACTGAAAAATTGAAAACTCTTCTTGAGTCCATAAAAGAGATAAGGACACAGGGCAAACTACAGCCTCCGAGATTGGAGAGACAGATGGGTAAACAAGGAGTCACAGCTTAGATGATAGCAGAGACTCACAAACAGAAACTGCCATGGAGGGATGCCTGGGTGGCTCAGTGGCATCTCACTCTTGGTTTCAGCTCAGGTCATGATCTCCGGGTTGGGATAGAGCCTGCACTGGGTTCTGTGCTTAGTACAGAGTTCACTTCAGATTCTTTCTCCCTACTTCTCTGCCTCTTCCCGCTCATGCTTTCTCTAAAATAAACAAAACCTAAAAAGGAAAGGGAGGGAAGGAGGAAGAAAGTAAGTAAGTTAGAAAAGAAACTACCATGAGAACCACTGCTGGCACTGGAAATTCTGAGCTGTAATTAACAATTGTTGGAGGTTCATTGCAGTCTGAGAGTTAAAAATTCCATGAGGAGTTCTTAATCATAGGAGTTCTCAATCATAGGAGCCAGCTGCACTTTTTTGAGTTGTGCCTTCAGGAGCTTACTTAGCTTCTCACAGTAAATATGGGAGAAAATTTTCTTCTTACTTCTGGCAAAGGAAGGGCAAAGGGAAGTGTTTTAAAATACACCAGAGCACTATGTTCTTCTTGATAAGGCCTGCTCTCAGGAGAAACAAGTTAATCGGATCCTAACCTACTAGGGTATTAAGGGAACCTAACTAACCACAGGGAAGGAAAATGCCCAACTCTAGCCCGCTCTAGTCATCCTTTCCCACCTAAGAGGGAAGAAAAAAAACTGAAAAATACTTATGAAGTTCACAGTACAAAGGCATAGAATCACTAAAAGACTGAAACCTAATTATAGGACTACAAAACCCTTCCTTCCCCCATGCCTCACCATTGTATTACTAAAGGCCTATTGAGTATATTTTTATCCTTTTGTCTGGTACATCATGTCCAGCTATCAAGAAAAAATTATAAGGCATATTAAAAGGCAAAAAAAACACAATTCGAAGAGAAAGAGCAAACATTAGAAGCAGACATGGCCGGGCAGTTGAAATCAGACTGGAAATTTAAAATAACATGATTAATATCCTAAAGACTCTAATAGATTACATAGGTAACATGCAAGATCAAATGTACAATGTAATCAGAAAGATGGGATTCCTAAGAAAGAATCAAAAAGAAATGCTAAAAATAAAAAACACTATAACAGGGGAACCTGAGAGGCTCAGTCAGTTAAGTGTACAACTCCTGGTTTGGGCTTAGGTCATGATCTCATGGGTCCTGGAATCAAGCCCTACATTGGGTTCTGCACTCAGTGGGGAGTCAGTTTGAAGATTCTCTCGCTCTGTCTCTCCCCCGACTTATGACACACGTGCACACGCACTTTCTCTCTCTCTCTCTCTCTCTCTCTCTCTTTAAAAATACTTTTTAAAAAATTATCTGGGACACCTGGTTGGCTCAGCTGGTTAATCAACTGCCTTTGGCTAAGGTCATGATTCTAGGGTCCTGGGATCAAGTCCCATATAGGGCTCCCTGCTCTGTAAGGAGCCTGCTTCTCCCTCTCCCTCTACCTGCAGCTCCCTCTGCTTGTGCACCCTCTCTCTCTCTCTCTGTCAAATAAAGAAAATATTTTTAAAATTTTAAAATTTAAAAAATTGTAACAAAGAAGAATGCCTTTGATGGGCTTATTAGTAGATGCTACACTGATGATAAAGAATCTCTGAGCTATCAAAGAGATATCAATAAAACCCTCCAACACTGAAAAGCAAAGAGAAGAAGACTGAAAAACAAGGACTCTGGGACAGCTACAAAAGGTGTAACATACACATAATGGGAATACCATGAGAAAAAAAGAAAGAAAGAAACAAAAGAAATATTTGAAACAATAATGACTAAAAATTACCCCAAATTAATGTCAGACATCAAACCAAAGATCCAAGAAGCTAACAGAACACCAAGAAGGATAAGTGCCAAAATAAAAAATTTTTAAATGTCTTTTTAGATATATCATTTTCAAACTACAAGAAAACAAAGATAAAAGAAAAAATCCTGAAGAAATAGAGAAAAAAGAAAACCATATTTATAAGGAAATGAAGATAAGAATTACATCTGACTTCTCAGCAACATGCAAGCAAGAAAGAGTAACGTGAAATATTAAAAGTAAGGAGAGAAAAAACACCAAGGCAGAATTATGTACCCTGTGAAATTATCTATCAAAAGTGAAGGACAAATACAAACTTTCTCAGACAAAGAAAAATTGAGAAATTTTTTGTTGCCAGTAGACCTGCCTTATAGGAATTATTAAAAGTTCTTAAAATAGGAGGGACAAGATGACAGAGAAGTAGGAGCCCCTGTTTCAACTGGTCCCCTAAAATGAGCTAAATATCTATCAGAACACTCTGAACACCCATGAAATCAGCCTAAGATGTAAGATTATACACTTTTGGATCTTAGTGGGAGCAGAGACAGCAGTGGAGAAGTAAAGCAGAGTGGGAATGCTTGTACTGATATCAGAGGATAAACAGAAAGGGGAGGGAGCCACCCAAAGAGACCGATTGGAAAGTAATACCACAGTATGAAAGTGCCCTATAATTGGGGACAAGCATTAATTTGGAGTCTAGTTTAAAGCACTTATATAAAAAAAATAATAAAAATCTTAAGGGGCAACTGGTGGAATCAGGTGGTCAAGGGCATGGGCCTAAGCCCACAGTCACAAAATGGTCACTGCTGGTGACCACCCATCCCAGAGAGAGCTGGGCAGGGCCTCCAGTCCATTGTCCCTGAGCCCATGGCTTTCCATGGCTTGCACCACTGCTTAAGCTGGGTGCACTCCTCTGGCACCAGAGAGAGCCAGGTGTGGGGGCCGGCTCACAGTCTCTGGACCTGCAGCCTTCTACAACCTGTGGGGCTGCAGGTTCTGAGCATACCTAGCCCGGGCCTGAGAGAACCCAGTGCTGACTCAGGTTGGGGTCCCTGAGCCACCACCTTCTGTGGCCTGCACAGTCGCAGGTCTGAGCACATCCAGTGTGAGCGTGGACCCCAGACAGCAGTCCCAGCAACGGCAGTCACCCAGGTTTGGGCTCACCTGGACCAGACCAATACTGCTAGCAGTTTTAGTGGTATGGAGGTACAGAGCCCAGCGGGGGCCTTGGGTGACCACTGAGACAGTGGCTGGGGGTGCACACCACCTGTGAGAGATTGCAGCATTCAGTGGAGTTTGCAGAGGAGGAGTCTGTGTGTTCTGGACCACTCAGAGGGGAGCAGACTGAGGCTTCACTCTGAGGCAGAGGTATGGGTGCAGACAGTTTGCTTTCTGCCAAACCTCCAAAAAGCCACAAAATGCCACCAAAGAACAAAAACACCCAGAGAACAAAAGTCTGAAAAACCGGTTTTCACAGACCCAAGCTCCTTGGTAGGGGGCACGGCGACTCAGCCCAAGCAGAACTGACTGAAAAACAATGTGGCAGGACCCTCCCCCAGAAGAAAAGCCAAAAGAACAAAAGGAAAACCACCACAGGGTCCCCATAAAACTCTAAAACCCCAACATCAGGGGAGAAGAATGGAAAAGAATATATTGAGCTCCCAGTATTGCCCCCAAACCTGTATATTTCATAGGTACAACTTTTCTTTTTTTTTAATATATAATTTGTTCTCACAATTCCTGTTCTTTTAATTTTTTTAACCTACTTACCATTACACCTAGAGGTTTAATACAATATATTTCATAAGAACTTTTTAACTTGAACTTTTTTCATACATATACCTGTGTTTTTCTTTTTTTTTAAATACATATAGATACAAGCTTCAAGGAAATCCTTTTTCCCTATTCAATACTACCCCTATACATAAACTAGTTTTAATTTCCTTGTATCTCTGGAAAGTTGAGTCCTTTAACAAAGATAACAAGATTCACCCAGGAAGGACCGAAATAATATTCTTCACCCACACTGAGGGTATATAACCACCTTGCCATCTTATTTTTCTGTTGGTGTTTCTGCATTTTTTTTTTTGTTTTTGTAGTATGTAAATCTTATTCTTGGGGTTCATTTGGCTAGGTTTTTTTTTTCTTGTCTTTAATTTTGTTAGCCTTTTTCTTTGTTCATTTTTATTTAGGTACTTTGTAAATCTTACCTTTGGGGCTCATTCTGGCTAGGTTTTCTCTTTTCTTCCCTTTTTCTCTATCTTTTTTCTTTTTCCTTTCTTTTTTGTGCTGACTTCAGATTTCTCTGAAACATTCCAGGGTGCAACTTGCCTAGGTCATGGTTCATATATTCAGCTATACATCTCCTCAACCACCTCTCACTAAAATGACTAGGAGCAAGAACACTCAGCAGAGGAAAAATTGAGAGGCTGTGCCCTCTGCCATAGAAGTACTGGATAGGGACACGAACAGTATGTCAGAAAGGAAATTCAGGGTAACAATTATCCAGACTATGGCTAGGCTGGAGAAGAGCATTCCTGGCAACATAGAAACTCTAAGGGCAGAAGTGAGAGCCAATCTGGCAGTATTAAAAAATGCTATCAAATGGCATGATTTCATTTCTTTTGATGGCTGCATAGTATTCCATTGTGTATATATACCACTTCTTCTTTATCCATTCATCTGTTGATGGACATCTAGGTTCTTTCCATAGTTTGGCTATTGTAGACATTGCTGCTATAAACATTCGGGTACACGTGCCCCTTCGGATCACTATGTTTGTATCTTTAGGGTAAATACCCAGTAGTGCAATTGCTGGGTCATAGGGTAGTTCTATTTTCAACATTTTGAGGAACCTCCATGCTGTTTTCCAGAGTGGTTGCACCAGCTTGCATTCCCACCAACAGTGGAGGAGGGTTCCCCTTTCTCCGCATCCTCGCCAGCATCTGTCATTTCCTGACTTGTTAATTTTAGCCATTCTGACTGGTGTGAGGTAATATCTCATTGTGGTTTTGATTTGTATTTCCCTGATGCCGAGTGACGTGGAGCACCTTTTCATGTGTCTGTTGGCCATCTGGATGTCTTCTTTGCAGAAATGTCTGTTCATGTCCTCTGCCCATTTCTTGATTGGATTGTTTGTTCTTTGGGTGTTGAGTTTGCTGAGTTCCTTATAGATTTTGGATACTAGCCCTTTATCTGATATGTCATTTGCAAATATCTTCTCCCATTCTGTCAGTTGTCTTTTGGTTTTGTTAACTGTTTCCTTTGCTGTGCAAAAGCTTTTGATCTTGATGAAATCCCAATAGTTCATTTTTGCCCTTGCTTCCCTTGCCTTTGCCATTGTTCCTAGGAAGATGTTGCTACGGCTGAGGTCGAAGACGTTGCTGCCTGCATTCTCCTCAAGGATTTTGATGGATTCCTTTCTCACATTGAGGTCCTTCATCCATTTGGAGTCTATTTTCGTGTGTGGTGTAAGGAAGTGGTCCAATTTCATTTTTCTGCATGTGGCTGTCCAATTTTCCCAGCACCATTTATTGAAGAGGCCGTCTTTTTTCCATTGGACATTCTTTCCTGCTTTGTCGAAGATGAGTTGACCATAGAGTTGAGGGTCGATTTCTGGGCTCTCTATTCTGTTCCACTGATCTATGTGTCTGTTTTTGTGCCAGTACCATGCTGTCTTGATGATGACAGCTTTGTAATAGAGCTTGAAGTCCGGAATTGTGATGCCACCCACTTTGGCTTTCTTTTTCAATATTCCTTTGGCTATTCGAAGTCTTTTCTGGTTCCATATAAATTTTAGGATTATTTGTTCCATTTCTTTGAAAAAAATGGATGGTATTTTGATAGGGATTGCATTAAATGTGTAGATTGCTTTAGGTAGCATAGACATTTTCACAATATTTATTCTTCCAATCCAGGAGCATGGAACATTTTTCCATTTTTTTGTGTCTTCCTCAATTTCTGAACTAGAGCGTATCATGCTTAGTGAAATAAGTCAATCGGAGAAAGACAACTATCATATGATCTCCCTGATATGAGGACATGGAGAAGCAACATGGGAGGGTAGGGGGATAGGAGAAGAATAAATGAAACAATAAAATGAAACAAGATGGGATTGGGAGGGAGACAAACCATAAACGACTCTTAATCTCACAAAACAAACTGGGGGTTGCTGGGGGGAGGTGGGATTGGGAGAGGGGGAGGGGGCTATGGGGAGGGTAAGTGCTATCGTGAGTGCTGTGAAGTGTGTAAACCTGGCGATTCACAGACCTGTACCCCGGGGATAAAAATACATTATATGTTTATTAAAAAAAAAAAAATTTGGAAGGGGAGGCGAACCATAAGAGACTATGGACTCTGAAAAACAACCTGAGGGTTTTGAAGGGTCAGGGGTGGGAGGTTGGGGGAACAGGTGGTGGGTAATGGGGAGGGCACGTTTTGCATGGAGCACTGGGTGTTGTGCAAAAAGAATGAATACTGTTACGCTGAAAAAATAAATAAAATGGAAAAAAAATGCTATCAATGAGATCCAATCTAAATACTCTAACATCTAGGATAGACAGAAGATCGAATTAGTAATCTAGAAGAAAAACTGACAGAGAAGGATCAGGAGGATGCCTGAACAAACAGCTTAGAAGTCATGAAAACAGAATTAGGGAAATAGGGGAGACTGGGTGGCTCAGTGGGTTAAAGCCTCTGCCTTTGGCTCAGGTTGTGATTCCAGGGTCCTGGGACAGAACCCCACATCAGACTTTCTGCTCAGCAGGGAGCCTGCTTCCTCCTCTTTCTCTGCCTGCCTCTCTGCCTGCGTGTAATCTCTGTCAAATAAATAAATAAAATCTTTTTTTTAAAAAGTTTAAAAAAAAGAATTATGGAAATCAATGATGCCATGAAATGTTCTAACATCGGAATTATTGGGATCCCTGAAGCAGGGAGAAAGAGGACTAGAAGGTATAGTTGAACAAATTCTGGATGAAAATTTCCCTAATCTGGGGAATGGAACAAGTGTTCGCATCCTACAGGCAGAAAGGGCACCCCCCACGAGATCAATAAGTCTAGAAGGACCTCCAGACACTTAATTGTGAAATTCACAAATCATAATTTTAGACAAGAGTTCTTAAGGGCAGCTAGGGGAAGAGGAAGGATCATCAGAATAACATTAGACCTGTCCACAGAAACCTGGCAAGTCAGAAAGAGCTGTCAAGACATATTCAAGGCACTAAATGAGAAAAACATGCAGCCAAGAATACATTATCCAGCAAGGCTGACATTCAAAATGAATGGAGAGATAAAGAGCTTCTAAGACTGGCAAGGTTTAAAAGAGTATGTGACCACCAAGCTGGCACTACAAGAAATATTAAGGAGTGGGGCGCCTGGGTGGCTCAGTGGATTAAGCCACTGCCTTCGGCTCAGGTCATGATCTCAGGGTCCTGAGATCGAGCCCCGCGTCGGGCTCTCTGCTCCGCAGGGAGCCTGCTTCCTCCTCTCTCTCTGCCTGCCTCTCTGCCTACTTGTGATCTCTCTCTTTGTCAAATAAATAAAATAAAATCTTTAAAAAAAAAAAAAAAAAGAAATATTAAGGAGTGTTCTATAAAAGAAGAAAGAACCCAAGAGTGACATCAAACAGAAATTTACAGAGACAGTCTATAGAAACTAGAACTTCTCAGACAACATGATGTCAATAAAAATTTATCTTTCAATAATCACTCTCAATGTGACCAGCCTAAGTGCTTCCATAAAACTGCACAGGGTTGCAGACTGGATAAAATGACAGGACCCATCCATATGGTCTCTACAAGAGATACTTTTGGAAGCTAAAGATTCATCCAGACTGAAAGTGAAGGGATAAAGAACCATCTTTCATGCCAATGGACCTCAAAATAAAGCTGGGATAACAATTCTTCTATGAGATAAATTAGATTTTAAGCTAAAGACTGTAGTCATAGATACAGAAGGACACTACATCATTACTAAAGGGTCTATCAACCAAGAATATCTAACAACTGTAAATATTTAAGCCCCAATATGGGAGCAGCCAACTACATAAGACAAGTGTTAACCAAAATAAGGAGTTATATTGATATGAATACATTAATTGTAGAGGATCTTAACATGCTATTCTCAGTAATGGGCAGATCATCAAAGCAAAAAAATCAATAAAGAAATAAGATTTTTGAATGACACACTGGACCAGATGGCCTCGTAGATATATACAGAACATTCCACCCTAAAACAACAGAATACTCATTCTCCTCAAGTGCACATGGAACTTTCTCCATAATAGACCACATACTTGGTCACAAATCAGGGCTCGACTGATACCAAAAGACTGAGATTATTCCCTGCATATTCTCAGATCACAATGCTTTGAAACTGGAGCTCAACCACAAGGAAAGTTTGGAAGGAATTCAAACACCTGGAAACTAAAGACCACCTTGCTTAAGAATGCTTGGATCAACCAAGAAGTCAAAGAAGAACTTAAACAATTCATGGAAACTAATGAGAATGAAGATACTTGGGGCCAAAACATATGGGATACAGCCAAGGCAGTCTTAAGGGGGAAATACATAGCCATCCAAGCCTCCCTCAAAAAAATTGAAAAATCCAGAATATACCAGCTGTCTCTACACCTTAAAGAACTGGAGAATCAACAACAAATTAAGCCAACCCCACACACAAGAAGGGAAATAATCAAGATTAGAGCAGAGATCAATGAGATAGAAACTAGAGATACAGTAGAACACATCAACGAAACTAGAAGCTGGTTCTTTAAAAGAATCAATAAGATTAATAAACCACTGGCCAAACTAATCCAAAAGAAAAGAGAGAGGACTCAAATTAATAAAATTATGAATGAAAAGGGAGAGATCACAACTAACACCAAGGAAATAGAAACAATCATCAGAAGTTATTATCAACAGTTATATGACAATAAGTTAAGCAACCTAGATGAAATGGATGCATTCCTGGAAAACTATAAACTTCCAAAATTGAACCAGGAAGAAATTGACAACCTGAATAGACCAATATCTAGTAAGGAGATTGAAGCAGTGATCAAAAACCTCCCAAAAAACGAAAGCCCAGGACCTGACAGATTCCCTAGGGAATTCTACCAAACATTCAAAGAAGAAATAATACCTATTTTCCTGAAGCTGCTTCAAAAAACAGAAACAGAAGGAAAACTTCCAGACTCCTTCTATGAAGCCAGCATTACCCTGATCCCCAAAGCAGGAAAAGAGCCCAACAAAAAGGAGAATTTCAGACCAATATCCCTGATGAATATGGATGTCAAGATTCTCAACAAGATCCTAGATAATAGGAACCAACAGTACATCATTTACACTACTGGGTATTTATCCCAAAGATACAGATGTAGTGAATAGAAGAGCCATATACCCCAATGTTCATAACAGCAATGGCCACAATCACCAAACTGTGGAAAGAGCCAAGATGCCTTTCAGCAGGTGAATGAATAAAGAGGATATGGTCCATATATAAAATGGAGTATTATGCCTCCATTGGAAAGGATGAATACCCAACTTTTGTATAAACATGGATGGGACTGGAGGAGATTATTCTGAGTAAAATAAGTCAAGCAGAAAAAATCAATTATCATGATTTCACTTACTTGTGGAGCATGAGAAATGACATGGAGGACATTAGGAGAAGGAAAGGAAAAGTGAATAGGGAGAAATCAGAGGGGGAGACAAACCATGAGAGAATGTGGACCCTGAGAAACAAATTGAGGGTTTTGGAAGGGAGGGGCACAGAGAAATGGGTGAGCCCAGTGGTGAGTATTAAGGAGGGCATGTATTACATGAAGCACTGGATGTGTGCACAAACAATGAATCTTGGAACTCAGGAAAAAATAAAATTGAATATTTTTTAAAAAGAGAAGGAAAATAATATAGGTCAGAAATTCTGATCCATATAAAGAAAGGAAGAGCACTGAAGAATCAATAAGTGAAGATAAAACAAAAACTTGTATTTTTCTTATTCTTAATTCATTTAACATGTAAGTTGATTTAAAATAATAATGGCATCAATGTATTTAATTATGTTATGAATGTATACATAATATACACTCATGTATTCTTACATATAAAAAATAAACCAATGATACAAGGGATAGAAGAAAAGAATTATTGTGTTATAAGGTACTCACACTACCCATGAAGAGGTATAGTGTTATTTGAAAGTGGACTTAGAATAGTTGTAAATGTATGCTTGAAACTTTAGAGCAGCCACTAAATAAAGTGGTTTTTTTTTTTAAGTATAACTGATAAGCTGAGAAAGGAAAAAAAATTGAATGATGTTCTCAATTGAATGTTCTATTAAAATCACAAAAACAGGGGTGCCTGAGTGTCTGAGTCAGTCAAATGTTTCTTCTACTCAGATCATGATCCCAGGGTCCTGGGATCAAGCCCTGCATTGGGTTTTTTTTTTTTCTTGCTTTTTTTTTTAATTTCTTTTCAGTGTTCCAGAATTCATTATTTATGCACCATACCGGGTGCTCCATGCAATATGTGCCCTCCATAATACCCACCACCAGGATCACCAAACCCTCTACCACCCTCCCCTCCAAAACCTTCAGGTTGTTACTCAGAGTCCACAGTCTCTCATGGTTTGTCTCACCCTCCAATTTCCCCCAACTCACTTCTCCTTTCTATCTCCCCATGTCCTCCGTGTTGTGAGGAGTCTGCTTCTCCTTTTGCCTGTCATTCGCCTTGCTTGTGCTCTCTCTCTGTCCTAAAAATAAACAAAATCTTTAAAAAATAAAATCAAATCACAAAAACAGAGTAAGAATGAAAGAAAAACAGGAACAAAGAATAAAAGAAGCAAATAGAAAACAGTAGCAAATATAGTATATATTACTTTAATTATATCAACAATCACTTTGAATATCAGTGGTCTAAATGAGCCAATTAAAATTTGTCAGAGTGGATTAAAAAATAACACGTGGGCACATATTGCATGGAGCACCATGTGTGGTGCATAAACAATGAATTCTGGTACACTGAAAAGAAATTTAAAAAATAAAAAATTTAAAGGATGAAAGAAAAAAAATAAGATCCAACTATATTTTATCTACAAGAAACCTACTTTTAATATAAAGATACACATAAATTAAAAGTAAATGGATAGAGGAAAATATAACATTTTAAACTAATCAAAAGAAAGCAGGAATAGCTATATAAATTTCAGCCACAGCAGGTATTAAAGCAAGAAAAGATATTTGGGATAAAGAAAGGCATTATATAATGATGAAAATGCCAGTTCTCTAAGAAGACATGATAATATTGCATACATATATGCCTAACAACAGAGCATCAAATTACATGAAGCAAAAACTCATGTTCAATATGTGACAGAATTGCAAGGAAAATAGGTAAATCCACTGTCATAGCTGGAGCCTTCAACACCCCTCTCTCAGAAATGGACATATCAAGCAAGCAGAAAATCAATAAGGATATAAGTGAACTCAATAACACTGTTGATCAACTGCTTATAATTCACATCTATAGATTACTTCATCCAACAACAGCAAAACACACATTCTTCCCCAACTCACATGGGACATTCACCCAGATAGATCACAGTCTGGGCCATAAAACAAACCTTAACAGATTTAAAAGAACAGAAATCATACAATGTCTTCTCTCAGACCACTGTGGAATTAACCTAGGCATTAGTAACAAAAAGATATCTGAAAAATTCCATTACATGTGGATATCAAATAACACACTTCTAAATAACACATGAGTCAAAGAAGTAATACAAAGCAAAATTTTAAAATATTTTGAACTTAAAATAAAAATACAATTTATCAAAGCTTGTGGGATAGAGCAAAAATAATGCTGAGGGATTTATAACACTGAATACATACATTAGAAAAGAAGAAAAGTCTAAAATCAATCACCTAAGTTTCCACCCTGGGAAACTAGAAAAAGAAGAGCAAATTAAATCAAATTAGATAAGAAGATTTAGAGCAGAAATCAGTGAAATCAAAAATAAGAAATCAAGAAAGGAAAATCAATGAAACTAAAAGTAATTCCAAAAAATTAATAAATCAATAAACCTCTAGCCACGCTCATTGAGAAAAAAAGAGAACACAAATTAGTAATGTCAGAAATTAAGAAGGGAATGTCACTACAGTTCCCATGGAAACTTAAAATGATACTAAAGGAATGTTATGAACAACTACAACTCCATGTTCACAAATTTGATAGCCTAGGTAAAGTGGACCAATTCCCTGAAACAATCTGCCAAAATTCACAAAAGAAGAAATAAAATTTCATTCTTGGAAGATGAAAAAAGTACTAGATATCTGTTGCAAAACAACGTGAATATCCTTAACACTCCTGAAATGTACACTTACAAATATTAAGACAGTCAATTTTGTTATGTGTTTGTTATCACAACTAAAAATTAAAAAGAAATACATCACCAGCCTGAGAATGTCCATTTTTTGCTCTGGTTATCTTGGTAACACTTATCCACTTCAGGAAAATAATTCCATAATTATAAAACATATTTTTCAGGTACATATGCTAGTTCACTGGATAATCAGGCAAACACTTTTAGACTTCTTTTTAAATGACAAATATGCCCTGAGGTGTCTGCTGGCTCAGTCTGTTAAGTGTCCAACTCTTGATTTTTGGCTCAGGTCATGATCTCAAGAGTTGTGAGATCAAGTCCCAAGTCAAGATCCATGTTCAGCACAGAGTCTGCTTAAGAGTCTTTCTCTCTCTCTCTCTCTCTCTCTCTCTCTGCATCTCCCTGCCCACTCTCACTCTCTCTATTTCTTCAAAAAAAAAAAAAAAGACAAATACTGCCCTAATTCTTTATGGATGCAAAGCTACTCAATATAGCGACAACAACAGCAACAACAACAACAAAAAACCACTAATTGAGACTTTCCTTGTTTATACCACCTAGACCTGATGTCTCCATCTCTAGAGAAAGCTGCCACTTGTCTATAATAACTTTATTTCATACATGGCACTAGTCTTGGCTAGAATATTAAATGAAGGTATGGCTGAGATCAGCTATCATTTGTTCTATCTATTAATGAGATTTAGATAAGTAAAGGTTTACCAAGTTTATTAACAGCATATGAGAGGGTATAGAAGCACAGAGATAACATATAAGAAAGAGGTTTCTCCAACAGGGGGAAGAAACTGGGGGGAAATGTTTATTAATAAACCTTAAGTACCAAGTACTACAAACAAAGCAAGGAAAATCATTATGTATTTGAAGAATATGGATCCTTTGAACAGAATTTTGCAGTAAAATAAGAGACAAGAAAGCAAAAAATAACCTCTGCATTCTGACTAGCAGTGGGTAGGAACAGGACACCTGGCCAAGGTCTCATTCTGGGTGAAGCAAATAGGTTAATGAGGAAGAATGTTGGGAATCCTTTTAAAGGGTGATAAAAATGCTTGTGAGTGGTGAGAACAATGCTCATACAAGCCTTCACTTTTCACCAAATGTAACTATTCATATATTTTCAAAAATATTTTAACTTCAGAAAATTAACAGAGAGTTTATTACCTTAGTTAAAAACCACAATGGAATCATCAGCCTCTGCAAATGCTTTACTTACCTACACTCCCTAAAAAAGTTACACATTATTATGTACCTAAGCCTATTATTAGATTGTCTGACATTGTGGAACTCTTCTTAATCGTCACATAATATTTATCATCATTTATTGCTTTAGAAAACTAAGATATCACATTTTGGGTAGGAAATATTCTGGATAGAAGAAAAATTTATTTTTGTAAATTACCCATTTAATAATTCTTATATAGACTTTTCCTATTCTCTTCCAAAATGGAGGCCAGCAGACCCAAGGCAAACAGCTCTTATAGAGTCACCCTGAACTATGCAGTACACAGTGACTCTCTAACCCTGAGCAGAGCCTATTTCTCAGCCATGTTTACATAAGACTTGAACACACCTCTGCTTTTGGTCAAATGCTTAAAGTCATTGAACAGTTCTGTTTTCATTTCCTCATCAAGTAATAGATTTTTCAAAACTAAAGTAGAAACTGGTGGGGAAAGTGTACACTGACTTTCTTTTCTTAGCTGTAGAATAACTTCTTCATTGGGCACTCAATTGTCTCATGACCTTCTAAAATTTAATTTTCTTGTTTTGATTAAGAGATATTGCAGGGTTTCCTGGGTGGCTTAGTTGGATAAGTATCTGATTTAGGTTCAGGTCATGATCCCAGGGTCCCATGATACAGCCCCACATGAAACTCCCCATTCAGGAGTCTGCTTGTCCCTCTCCCCCGACCCTCCCCCTGCTTGTGCTCTGTCTTTCACTCAAACAAATACATAAAATCTTAAGACAAAAAAAGAGGAATTTCATTTGACCACCCTGCAAGGTTAATTATAGACAAAAACATATTCCTGAATGCCAAGACGTGAAATGACTACAAAATATCTAGATGTAGTTCTCACACCAGAAGAGGTAATTGGTTAAAAAAAAAAAAAATGAGCAGTTGTTTAATCATTATTTGTTGATTTATTCATTTACTCGACATGTATTTAAAAGTTCCCTGTCCTTACGCGTTTAGGTAAACATATTTTATTTGTGCATCATGGAATTAGATCTTTCCTACCTGGAAGTATGGGTTGTCCTTTGTTTAAAACAGGAAATTCTCGACAGATTTCCCCATCCTCTTGATCTCGTGCCAACCATCGTTGAACAGGTATATAAAACTCTTTTCCAGAATTCATGTTCCACAATTGTATCTACAAAGCAACAGTATTTCTTGTAAAAAATGTAAGTATTCTTTACCAAAGAGTCAAATAAAGTTTCATCCAAGCCTGACACTTAGCTCATAGAAGATCATGTTACATCTTTTTAAATACAAAAAGTTATTAAATACTTGACAAGAAAAGTGTTAATTTCTTCTTTTATTGTCATCTCAAGTATAATTGCATTTCTTTTATTTTGAAATTTTTCTATTTCTAATTTCTCTATATTGAAATGCTAAAAATACCAATTTCCTCTCATATTTTCTAAGTGTCAATATTTTCCTATTTAGAAAGAGATTGACAATTTTCAAAAATCTATTACTTCTCTCTTCCAATCCCTTAGTAAATACATTTTTATTTCAAAATGATTTTATAAAATGTTAGCATAAGCTTATATTTCATGCACTGGAGATTCAAACTGTTAGTTTTTTCTCCATGGGTTCTAAGCAATGAATGAAATTTAAGCAATAACTATTTATTTGGGTACCTATTATGCCATATTATATCTATTCCCTTTATCCTGGAGTTAAACAAAGATGTTAATAAATTCTATTAGGATCAGATGAATATGAAAAATCAGCAGAAAGTAGAACCTATGATTCCTGATTCTAAAATCTAGCCTTTAATGAATAGGGTACTATTGTTTTAAAAGCTTCAGTGAGTGTTATTTTATTTGTTAAATTAATCTTATAGTCTTTAAAATGCCTAAATCAGAGATTTTTCCTATTTTAATGTATTTAAGAAATTACGTTGTTATAAAGATAGATTTTTGATACATAAACTTACTAATTCTCCAGATCTTGGTAAGACCGAATGCATTCATAAATTCACACCATGTGTGATTTTGGTACAATCACACTTATAGAAAGGCTTCCTGAGAACCTCACAGAATTGCCATGGGTTTGCAAGGCTGCTGGCATCACTATTTGATTTGGTTATTTTAAATAAAGCCCAAGGCAAATTACTTGAGAAATATAAAATAAACCACCATTTGAAACTTTTTATTTTGTAATCTTCTTAACTAAACTTGAAAGAACCAAGATGAAAGCCTTAAAAGTAATGTGATTATTTTATGGGCTGTGGAAATGTTGTATCATTATTGCTATAATGGACTAAATGTTTTAATTCAAATCCCTTCAAGTTATAGGCACAAATTGGCTTACTTTAAATTTTAAACTTCTAAACTATACTATAAGAAGTGTTGGAGAGGATGTGGAGAAAGGAGAACGCTCTTACACTGTTGGTGGGAATGCAAGTTGGTGCAGCCACTTTGGAAAACAGTGTGAAGATTCCTTAAGAAATTAAAAATAGCTCTATTTTTATTATATATATTTTTATTATATATATATTATTTATATCTATTTTTATTATATATTACATTTTCATATTCTTTATGACTCTGCAATTGTACTAGTGGGTATTTACCCCAAAGATACAGATGTAGTGAAATGAAGGGCCATATGTACCCCAACATTCATAGCAGCAATGGCCACAATTGCCAAACTGTGGAAAGAGCCAAAATGCCCTTCAATAAATGAATAGATAAAGATGATGTGGTCTATATATACAATGGAATATTTTGCCTCCATCAGAAAGGATGAATACCCAACTTTTGTATCAACATCGACAGAACTAGAGGAGATTATGCTGAGTAAAGTAAGTCAAGCAGAGAAAGTTGATTATCATATGGTTTCACTCACTTGTGGAGCATAAGGAATGACATGGAGGACATTAGGAGAAGGAAAGGAAAAGTGAATTGCGGGAAATCAGGGGGGGAGACAAACCATGAGACTGTGGACCCTGAGAAACAAAATGAGGTTTTGTTTGTTTGTTTGTTTTTAAAGATTTTATTTATTTATTTGACAGAGAGAGAGATCACAAGCAGGCAGAGAGTCAAGCAGAGAGAGAGGGGGAAGCAGGCTCCATGCTGAGCAGAGAGCCCGATGTGGGGCTCGATCCCAGGACCCTGAGATCATGACCCAAGCCAAAGGCAGCAGCTTAATCCACTGAGCCACCCATGTGCCCCCAAATTGAGGATTTTGGAGGGGAAGGGGGTAGGGGTTAGGTGGTGGTGGGTATTAAGAAGGGCAAGTATCACATGGGTGATGCATAAACAGTGAATCTTGGAACACTGGAAAAATTAAATTAAATTTAAAAAAAGAATTAAACAGAAAATACCCAACACATTATCTAGTAACTTAACTTGGCAAAATTAGTAAATTATATAAGTGCTTTATCGAGCTGGAATAAGCCTTGAATCAAGAACATCTCCCTTCTTCACTGATACTCAAAGACAGGTGAGGTAGAACTCGGGCAAAAAGTTGCCTTGCAATGAGAGATTGTCATACAAAGAGACACAACAGAACATTCAGCCTATTTTTTGTCTTTTCTCTGCAATATATTATAAAATCTTTTCAGATCCCTGAATTGCTATCTCAACATCCAGGCTGAATATATATGTATAATGAATATAATATTGCTTATTGGTTTTCAATCAAATGAGATGGCAGGAGTATTAATGATAATTTTCACAAATTAGCTTAACTTACTAGGAAAAAAAAGTAAAAGGCACTATTATATATGATCACTTAAGTATCAATTTGATTATTGTACTTCAAAACCCTATATAGCATAAAAGAGAAAATTATTTCATATAGAAGCCATGCAGTAATTTTAAATCTAAAATCTAACTTCTACATTCACATTTCCATAAAATGAGTTTCATTTTCCAATTTCCTTCAGGATCTTTTGTGACTTCAATGCAAAAATCATGACATTATTTTTTTTAGATTTTATTTATTTATTTGAGGGAAAGATAGTGAGAGAGAGAGAGAGAGAGAGAGCTTGAGCAGGGGGAGGGGCATAGGGAGAAGCAGGGTCCCCACTGATCAGGGAGCCTATCTTGAACTGGATCCCAGTACCTTGAGAACATGACCCCAACCAAAGGCAGAAAGTTAACTGACTGAGCCACCCTGACATCCCAAAGAAGAGGGCATTATTAACAACTGTATATAGATATACATAGATATACATATCTGGATATATACGGACATATATATGGATATATATGGATATATAGATATATGGATATATAGATATATCTGCTATTAGAATAAAAGTATTTTTAGGCGATTACTCATCTTCCACAAATTTTTCATTAATTTTCTCACATATTGCAAAATGGTAGAACAGGTCTGCCAAGAATATCAAGAGTTTGACTAGATGATCTTTGCATTTGGAGAACTTGCTTACATAAGTTCATTTATTTTGAAATGACAAAAGATGGAAATACACCATACATGAAAATGGATAATACGATTTTTGATTTTCAATGTTGAAGATTGTTTGTTGGCAATTGTGGTAATAAGTAAAATTTTTAATTCTGAATAATTTAGAAAATGTAATCCTTTTTTTGTTGTTGTTATTAAAAGGTATCAAGTGGTATTATTTGCTTAGCGTGAATAGACCAAATTTGAGAGCTGGCATTCAAGTCTAGCAGATTATTATTTCACCAACATAAATGGTCTATTTTTACAAACGTTCTGAAACAGATAACATTCACCTAGTCACCATTTCATCAATAGTGCAACCATATCAAGAAGCAATGTAATTGTCAAAACATGATGTTGTACACCTGAAATTAATATAACACTGAGTTTCAACCATACTTAATAAAAAATAATAAAATAGTTAAAACTAAAATTAAAAAAAGAAGAATGGGAGTTTATCCACAGTCCCAAGTACCTTTCTTTGCAAAGAGGTAAAAGGATTATTTACTTGAGGTGCTTCCCTCAATAAATTAGGAATTAAATTATTAATAAGGGCATATGATGTTGTTTTGAGAAATAGACTGACTAAAAAGATCTAGGTTTGATTCTGTCAATTTACAACAGGTGTGAAATGCCTCTTTGGGATTTGATTCCTGAACAGAATTTGTAGAGTGTTTTGCAAAGGATGGGAGTGTTATTGGTAAGTCTTCACCTCTTTACAGTGCCAGGAAGGGGAGGGTCCAGAGTTAGTATGACCAATACGAATCTTAAAGAGTCTTCCAATGTTTCCAACCATGATCTAGAAAAGAACCAAGAAAATATCTTTCAATGTAATTTCACAAAATCCATTTAAAAATAGCTCATATTAGGACATTATATATCAATAAAGGGGTTAATCCATCAAGAAATATAATAATTACAAACATGTATATACCTCATGACAAAGTGCCAAAATATATGAAACAAAAATTGACCAAACTGAATAGAGAAGTAATCTAAAACAATGGTTGGAAATTTCAATACCCCACTCCACATGATGTGTAGAATAACTAGACATAAGATCAATAAGGAAATTAAGGACATGAACAACATTATAGACAAACTAGATCTAACAGATATTTATAGAACATCTCACCCAACAACAGAAGAATATAGTTCTCTCAAGTACACATGGAATTCATTTTCCAAGGCAGACTGTATGCTATATCACTAAAAGTTTTGAAAATTAAATAAGATTGAAATCACACAGAGAATAGTTTCTAACTTCAATGGGATAAAACTAGAAATCACTACAAGGAAAAATGGAAAATCCATAACTGTGTGTAAATTAACATACTCTTAAGCAACCAATGAGTCAAAGAAATTGCAAGGGAAATTAATATAATGTTCTTTTTTATTAGGCTATAATTGACATATAACATTATATTAGATTCATGTGTATCATGTGATATTTGTGTAATCTATGAAACGGTCACCACAGTAAGTCTAGTTACCATTTGTTACCATGCAAAGTTTTGCCATTTTTTTCCTGTGATGGGAACTTTTACGATTTATTCTCTTAGCAACCTTCATATGTGCAATACAACATTACTGACCATAGCAAAGCTGTAATATTACATTCCTGTTACTTATTTATATATTCAACCTCCATCCCATCTGGCAACTACCAATCTGTTCTGGGTATCTATTAGTTTTGTTTTGTTTCCTTGTGGCTTTTTTTTTTTTTTTTGATTCTGCATATAAGTGAAATCATACGGTATTTGTTTTTCTCTGACTTATTTCACTTCGTATAATACCCTCAAGGTACACTTACGTGGCCACAAGTGTGAAGATCTCACTTTTTTATAACTGAGTAGTACTCCATTGTGTATTTATACCACATCTTTATCCATTCATCCATCAGTGGACACTTAAGATTAGTTCCATATCTTGGCTATTGTAAATAATACTGCAATGAACACAAGAGTATATATAGCTTTTTGAAATAATATTTTCATTTTTTTTTAATCCCAGAAGTGGAATTGTTGGATCATAGGATATTTTTCTCCATAGTGTTTTCCACAGTGATTGTACTAATTTACATTACCACCAACAGTGCACTTTTTTCCTCTTCTTGGCAACTTATTATTATTCTTTATCTTTTTGATAATAGCCATTCTAACAGGTGGGAGGTGGTATCGCATGGTTTTGATTTACATTTCCCTCATGATTAGTGATGTTAATTATCTTTACATGTACCTGTTGGACATTTATATATCTTCTTTGGGAAATGTCCGTTCAGATCTACCCATTTTTAATCAGATTATTTCTTTTTTTTTATATTGGGTTATATGAGTTCGTTATATATTTTGGATATTAACCCCTTCTTAGATATATGACTTGGAAATATCTTCTGTTCAGTAGGGTTTTTTTCTTTTTTCTTTTTCTTTTCTTTTTTTTTTTTTTTTGATGGTTTCCTTCGTACAGAAGATTTTAGTTTGATATACTACCACTTGTTTATTTTTGCTTTTCTTGCCCTTGCCTTTGGAGTCAGATTCAAAAAATGATCACCAAGACTAATGTCAAAAAGCTTACCACCTATGTTTTCTTCAGGAGTTTTATAGTTGCAGATATTACATTCAAGACCTTAATTGATTCTGAGCTAATTTTTGTATATGGTATAACATGGTGGTCCAGTTTCATTCTTTTGCATGTGGCTGTCCAGTTTCCATCCCAGCACCATTTATTTATTATATATTCTTGGCCTCCTTTTGTCATGAGTTGACTATATATGCATGGGTTTATTTCTGAGCTCTCTATTCTGTTGCATTGATCTATATGTCTGTTTTATGTTGATACTATACTGTTTTGATTACTACAGGTTTGTAGTGTATATTCAAATCTAGGGTTTTGATACCTCCAAATTTGTTCTTCTTTCTCAGGACTGCTTTGGCTACATGGGATCTTTGTGGTTTCATTCATAGATATTGGATATCTATTTTCATACATATTGGATTGATCTATTTCTGTGAAAAATGCCATAAATTTTCAAAGGGACTGGGGGTTGCTGGGGGGAGGTGGGATTGGGAGAGGGGGAGCGGGCTATGGACATTGGGGAGGGGAGGCGAACCATAAGAGACTATGGACTCTGAAAAACAACCTGAGGGTTTTGAAGGGTCAGGGGTGGGAGGTTGGGGGAACAGGTGGTGGGTAATGGGGAGGGCACGTTTTGCATGGAGCACTGGGTGTTGTGCAAAAAGAATGAATACTGTTACGCTGAAAAAATAAATAAAATGGAAAAAAAAATTTAATACATAGATTGCTTCAGCTAATATGTACATTTTAAAAATATTAATTCTTCTAATCCAGGAGCATAGAGTATCTTTCTATTTATTTGTGTCTTCTTCAATAACTTTCATCACTGCTTCTAGTTTTCAGTGTACAGGAATTTTACCTCCTTGGTTAAATTTATTCCTAGGTATTTTATTCTTGTTGATACAATTGTAACTGGGATTGTTTTCTTAGTGTCTCTTTCTTATAGTTCACTGTTAATGTATAAAAACACAAAAGATTTTTGTATATTGGATTTTTACCCTGAAACTTTAGTGAATTTTTTTATTAGTTCTAACAGTTTTTTGGTGGATTCTTAGGAGTTTGCTATATATGAAAACATGTAATCCATAAATAGTGAGTTTTACTTTTTCATTTCCAATTAAAGTCATTTCTATTTCTTTTTCTTGCCTAATTGCACTGGCTAGGATTTCTAATACTGTGTTGAGTAAAAGTGGCAAGGAAGAATGGACATTACTGTCTTATTCCTGATCTTAGAGGAAAAGATTTCAGTTTTTCACCACTGAGTATGATGTTAGCTATGAGTTTGTCCTATATGGCCTTTATTATGTTGAGGTATGTCCCCTCTACACCCACTTATTGAGTTCTTATGATAAATGAATGTTGAACTTTGTAAAAAAAAAAAAAAATTCAGATGATGAACATGATTTTCATCCTTCATTTTGTTAATGCTATATATCATGTTGATTGATTTACAGGTGTTGAACCATGCTTGCCTCCCTGGAATAAATCCCACATTATCATAGTACATGATCATTTTAATGTATTTTTCAATTTATTTTGCTAATATTTTGTTGAGGATTTTGCATCAATATTCATCAATGATACTATAATTTTCTTTTTTTTTTTTTGGTTCCTTGATTGGTTTTGGTATCAGGGTAATGTTGACCTTTAAAAATGAGTTTGGAAGCATCCCCTCTTTTTCAATTTTTTTGAAATATTTTGAGAAGCACATGTGTTAATTCTCCTTTAAGTATTTGGTAGAATCTACCTATGAAGTCATCTATCACTGGACTTCTGTTTGCTGGAAGTTTTTTGATTACTGATTCAATCTCCTATTAATAATCAGTCTATTCAGATTATCTACTTCTTTATGATTCAGTCTTAGAAGGTTGTATATTTCTAGAAATTTATGCTCTAATGGAGTAAATGCTCTAATTGAAAACCACAGGATGACTGAATGGATAAAAAACAAGACCCATCTATATGCTGTCTATAAGAGACTTGCTCCAGATCTAAACACACACAGACTGAAGGTGAAGGAATAGAAAAAATATTTCATACAAAGAGAAACTAAAAGAAAGTTGGGTAGCTATACTATCAGACAAAATAGACTTTAAATAAAGACTATAATAAAAGACAGAGATGAACATTATCTTGGTTTTGTATCAACATGGACGTGACTGGAGGAGATTATGCTGCGTAAAATAAGTCAAGCAAAGAGAGTCAATTATAAGGTTTCATTTAGTTGTGGAGCATAAGGAATAACATGGAGGACATTAGAAGAAAAGGAAAAGTGAATTGGGGTAAATCAAAGGGGGAGATGAACCATGAGAGACTGTGGACTCTGAGAAACAAACTGAGGGTTTTAGAGGAGAGGGAAGGAGGTGATGGGTGAGCCTGGTGGTGATATTAAGGAGGGCACATATTGCATGGAGCACTGGGTGTGGTGCATAAACAATGAATCTTGGAACACTGAAAAAATAAAAATTAAATTTAAATAATTAATTAAATACATCTTAAAACTACATTTTTACTCTCCTTTCCAAATTTTATGTTTTTGATGTCACATTTTACATCGTTTTTATGTGTGTCCCTCATCTAATTATTATAGTCACAGTAATTTTTACTGCTTTTGTCTCTTGATCTTCATACAAGCTTTATAAGTAATTAAGCCACTGCATTTACTATATATTTACCTTTACCCGTGAGAATTTTTACTTTCATATGTTTTCTTCTTACTAATGATCACCCTTTCTTTTCAGCTTAAAGAATTCCCTTTAACATTTCTTGCAAGTCCTGTTTGGTAAAGATGAACTCTTTAGTTTTTGTTTATCTGAAAAACTGTTTCTCTCTCCCCAAGTATAAATGATAATCTTCTAGTTCACATGCTTGGTTGCAAGCTTTTCCCTTCAGCACTTTGACTATATCATGCCAGTCCCTTCTGTCCAGCAAAATTTTTGCTGACAAATCCACTCATAATCTTATGGGGGTTCCTTTGTATATAGCAAGTTGTTTCATTCTTTCCTTGGAAATATTTTCTTCTGTTTCTTCATTTTGCTTGATTTTTTAATTTTTATTTCTATATATAAAGTAAAATAGCCACTTCTTCCATTTGAGAGTGTAGGAACTGAACCTTGTCATTCAACTTATCCCTAGTACTTTGTTGTCTCTTGGACCTTTCTCACTGTGTAAGCAGCCTGGCTTATCCTTTATAGGTCCCAGCTATTGAGATTGTTCCGAGAACTGTCAGTATTCCAAAGGGAGGGATCTCAATGAGCACCTACTTTTTTTTTTATTTGTTTATTTTCAGCGTAACAGTGTTCATTGTTTTTGCACCACACCCAGTGCTCCATGCAGTACAGGACCTCCCTATTACCCACCACCTGGTTTCTCAACCTCCCACACCACCCCCCCCCGCCCCTTCAAAACCCTCTGGTTGTTTTTCAGAGTCCATAGTCTCTCATGGTTCATCTCCCCTTCCAGTTTCCCTCAACTCCCTCTCCTCTCCATCTCCCCATGTCCTCTGTGTTCTTTGTTATGAATGAGCACCTACTTTCAGAGTGATTGGAAACCAGACCCTCAAGCCACAGCCTTTAAGGTATGTCAATAGAGATAAAATCAGGATAGTAGAGTAGGAAGATCCTGAGCTCTCTTCCTCCCTTAGTCACACCAAAACAACTCTCTGAGAATGACCTGAGGACTAGGAGAACAGCTCTCCCACAACCAAATATGTAAAGAAAATGCTACATTAAGATGAATAAAAGTGGCAGAGACACAGTCTAGTCAACCCACATCACTGGTGGGGAACTACATACCAGAAGGATATCATAAACGTGGCAGTCATCCCTGAGGAATGAGAGGATGAAGCCCCATATCAGGCACTCCTGCCCTGGGGACCCACACCAGAAAAACAAGCCTCTATAATGTTCAGCTTTGAAAATCAATAGGGCTTAACTCTGGGGAAGCTGGAAGATTACAGGAAACCAAGACTCTGCTCTTAAAATACTGATGCACAATCTCACTCACTCCAAGACCCAGCACAAAGGCAGCAGTTTCAAAAGCACCTGCGCCATAAGTAAAAGATATTTATTGATTAATTTTAAGGTCTGTGTCACTGAGTTAGGGATCTGTAGGAACATTCTTCAGAAACAGCTTCCATGATTGGTGCCATTTTTCTTATACTTCTTCTACCTTCCAGATCTAGACTTGGTGGAAACCATTTCTGACACTCTCCATCTGTCTTGCTAGCACTACTCACCTTCCCTGGCATTCTGCAGACCCACCAAATACAAACTACAACCCTTGGCAGATGTCCCTCCAAAAGGGCTTCTGACAGGTAGTCATCTGACAGGTAGTCTCAGCTAGGATCATAACCCCCACAAAGAGGACCCCACTTATCAGTATGTTCATAGTAACTGTTAACAGGCCTCTCAGCCATCCATGCCAAGGGACAGCCCAACTCACCAGTATGCCCATAGCAGCCATGTCCCAGCCATGCGGAATAGTATACACAACACATACAGGAGATACCCCTGGGCACCTATTTCTTGTGACAAGGAGGGTATTGAACCTCTCAAAATCCACAAGACACCTTCTACATGAGGCTACTCCTTCAATACCAAGAGACATAAATGATCTACCTAATATAGAGAAACACAGAGTCAGGCAAAATGAGGAGACAGAGGAATATGTTACAAATGAAATAACAAGATAAACCCTCAGAAAATGAGTTAAACAAAATAGAGATAAGCCATCAATAGAGATAAGGAGTTCCAAGTAATGGTTATAAAGATGCTTCCTGAACTCAGGAGAAAAATGGATGTACATAGTGAGAACTTCAGTAATAAGAAAGAAAATTTAGAAATAAACCAATTCAGAGATAACTGAAATAAAAAATGCAATAGAGGGAATCAAAAGCATATTACATGATGCAGAAGAACAAATCAGTGATCTGAAAGGGTAGTATACATCACCCAAGCTGAACAACAGAAAGAAAAAAGAATCTTTAAAAGATGAAGACCTACCATTTGTATCAACATGGATGGAAGTGGATGGGATTATGCTAAGTGAAATAAGTCAAGCAGAGAAAGACAATTATCATGTGGTTTCACTCATATGTGAAACATAGGAATACCACAGAAGACCACAGGTGAAGGGAGGGAAAATTGAAAGGGAAATCAGAAAGGGAGACAAACCATGAAGGAACCTAGACTTCAGGAACAAAACTGAGGGTTATGGAAGGGAAGGGGGTGGGGAAAGGGTTAATTGGGTGATGGGTATTAAAGAGGGCACATGTTATGAGCACTGGGTGTTATATGCAACTAATGAATCATTGAACACTATATCAAACACTAATGATGTCCTATATATTGGCCAACTGAACATAATAAGAAAGAAAAAAGGGAGGGAGGGAGGAAGGGAAGGAAGAAAGATGGAAGGAAGGAAGAAAGGAAGGAAGGAAAAAGGAGAAAGTAAAAAAGAAAGAAAGAAAAGAAGATATTTTAAGGAAACTCTGGGAAAACATCAAGTGTATTAACATTTGCACTAGAGATGTCTTAGAAAAAGAGAGAAAAAAAAGCAGAAGACTTATTTGAAGAAATAACAGCTGAATATGAGAAAGGAAACAGACACCCAGGTCCAGGAAATACAGGAAGCTCCAAGATCAACCAAAGAGGTCCACACCAAGATATATAATAATTAAAATGTCAAAAATTAAAGATTAAGAGAGAATCTTAAAACCAGTAAGAGAAAAGAAACTAGAACATAATAAGGGAACCCCATGAAACTCTCAGCTGAATTTTCACTAGAAATATTTTAGGTGAGAAGTGAGTGAATTGACATATTCAAAATGCTGAAAAGAAAAGCCCTGCAATAAAGAATAGCTACCTGGCAAGGTTATCATTCAGAATTGAAAGAGTGATAGGAGTTTCCCAGATAAACAAAAGGTAAGAGAGTTTGTCCCCACTAAACTAGTCTTATAAGGAAGGTTAAAGCAACTTCTTTAAGCAGAAAAACAAATATATGATACCTAGTACCTTTCTCAATCAGCCACTTAAAAAGCCACTGTAAAGGTTAAAAGATAAAAGTAGTAAAAATCAATTATATATATCCACAATTATATATCTATAATAACTAGTAAGGAGGGGGGAGAATGTAGTGCTTTAAGAACGTGTTTGAACTTACATAAACATCAACTTAAATAGACTACTATATACCTAGGATGTTACATATAAACTTCATAGTAACTACAAACCAAAAACCCATAGTAGACACAAAAAATAAATAGGAAGGAATCCAAATATAGCACTAAAGAAAAGTCATGAAAACACAAGGAAAGAGCAAGAAAAGAAGAAAGGAACAGAGAAGAATTACAAAAACCAGAATTACCAGAAAACACTGTGTAAAAGGACAGTAAGTACATACCTATTGGTATTACTTTAAATGTAATTGAACTTAATGCTCCAATCAATAGACCCTGTTGTGTAACCAACAACATTTTCCCCCAAACTAGAAAAATACTAAAATTTGTCTGGAACCACAGAAGACTGTGAATAGCCAAAGCAATCTTGAGAAAAAACAAAGCTGGAAGTATCTGAATCCCAGATTTTAAGACAAACTACAAAGTTGTAGTAATCAAAACAGTATGGTACTGGAACAAAAAAAAATAGATACAAAGATCAACAAAGCAGAAGAGAGAGCCCAGAAATCAAGCCAGAATTATATCTCAATTAATCTATGAAGGAGGCAAGAATATAAAATGAGGAAAGACAGTCTCTTCAACAAATGGTATCAGGGAAAATGGACAGCTACATTCAAAAGTATGAAACTGGGGTATTTACCCAAAGATACAGATGTAGTGAAAAGAAGGGCCATCTGTACACCAATGTTTTTGCAGCAATGGCTACGGTCGCCAAACTGTGGAAAGAACCAAGATGCCCTTCAACGGATGAATGGATAAGGAAGATGTGGTACATATACACAATAGAGTATTATGCCTCCATCAGAAAGGATGAATACCCAACTTTTGTAGCAACATGGACGGGACTGGAAGAGATTATGCTGAGCAAAATAAGTCAAGCAGAGAGAGTCAAGTATCATATGGTCTCACTTATTTGGCGAGCATAACAAATAACATGGAGGACATGGGGAGATGGAGAGGAGAGGGAGTTGACGGAAACTGGAAGGGGAGATGAACCATGAGAGACTATGGACTCTGAAAAACAACCAGAGGGTTTTGAAGGGGCAGGGGGGTGGGAGGTTGAGAAACCAGGTGGTGGGTAATAGGGAGGTCCCGTACTGCATGGAGCACTGGGTGTGATGCCAAAACAATGAACACTGTTATGCTGTAAATAAACAAATTTTAAAAAAAAGTATGAAACTGGATCACTTATAAAAATAAACTCAAAATGGATTAGGAATCTATATGTGAGACCTGAAACCACAAAACTCCTCAAAGAAAATACAGGGGGTAATTTTTTAGACATTAGCCATAGAAAAATTTTTCTAGACAGCTCTTCTCAGACAAGGGAAACAAATGCAAAAATAAACTATTGGAACTACACCATAATAAAAAGCTTCTGCACAACAAAGTAAACTATCAACAAAACAAAGGCAGCCTCCTGAATGGGAGAGGTTATTTACAAATAACATGTGATCGTATGTAAATATTCAAAAATACATAAAGAACTTTTAAAATTCAACACCAAAATAATAATAATAATATCTTGTTTTAAAATGGTCAGTAAACCTGAATAGATATTTTTCCAAAGAAAACATAATGATGGCCAACAGACACATAAAAAAATCTTCAACATCACTAATCATCAGGGAAACACAAATTAAAATCACAATGAGATAATTTACACCTATCAGAATGGTTAAAATCAAATACATAAATAACAAGTGTTGACAAGGATAAAAAGAAATAGAAACCCTCATGCCTTGTTGATGGGAATATAAATTGGAGCAACCACTATGGAAAACAGGATGGCGTTTCCTCAAAATTAAAATAGAGGAGTGCCTGGATGGCTCAGTTAAGCATCTGCCTTCAGCTCAGGTCAGGATCTCTGGGTCCTGGGATTGAGCCTTGCATCAGGCTCTCTGCTCAGTACAGAGTCTGGTTCTCCCTCTCACTCTCCCTCTACACTCTTCAATCTTTCTCTTTCAAATAAATAAATAAAATATTTTGAAAAAATTAAAGATAGAATTGCCATACAATACAGCAATTCTACTAATGGGTATTTACCCAAAGAATATCAAAACACAAACTTGAAAAGATATATGCACCCCTACATTTACTGCAGCATTATTTACAAAAGCCAAGACATGGAAGAACCAGGTGTCCATTAATAGATGAATAGATAAGGAAGAGATGATATAAAGGAAGGAGTTAAGATGGTAGAGTAGTAGAGCGACCCTGAGCTTGCCTCATGCATTGAACACAGCTAAATCAACATCCAACTATTTTGAAGAATTAGAAATGGGATTTGAGGATTAAGAAAACAATCTGCACAGTTGGAAGGAGAAAACGTGACAGATGCAAGGTTCCAAGGTATAAACTGGGGAAGAGGAAAGTCATGAGCCACAAAAAGGAGGGAACCGTTTTCACAGAGCAAAGTCAGTGAGAGGGAGAGAGCAGAAAAGGGCAGTGGGTAGAGATTGCATAATAAGCCTTGGTGAGGAGATCCCCTGGGTCACATTGGGAGAAATCGTTCCCTTTCCCTGAGTACATTTGGAAGAGCATATTTTGCCTCTACATGGACAAAAGGCCAGCTGGGAGTCATTGAGCAGTGTTCAACTGCAGGGACAGAGGTATGCACAAAGGGCAGGTAACCTTACAGAAGCTTTTTACTGTGAACCACAATAAGCTTAAACCACCATGTGCACGCTGGGTGTCTGCTTTTCTGGGACAGTACTAAGCAGAAAGAAGAAACATGGGCAAACCAAATAACCTGGTCACTGCTTTTAGCTGTCTGCCACAATAGATTCAAGCTTCTGTGCAACTTCTTTTCTGGGACAGAATGGAGTCAGGTACTGAGTCATGCAGGTGGCAGAACCTGGTTGCAGCTTTTCCATGTGCATCACAATAAACTCTAGTCTCCTTTTGTGTACTATGCAACTGCTCTTCTGGGACAGGGCAGTGCCAGGCACACAGTGAATCTCTCCTCAAGGAGAAAGAAAGGGGTCCACGTCTTTCAAAGCACTTTAAACTTGGGAGTTTTTAATTGAAGACACAGTCCTGAGATAAAACACAGATCTGTGGTGCCAGGTGCACCAATGGCCGAGAACAGACAGATTAAGGGCAGGGAACTAACTGATGGAAGCCTGACACACAGATTGTTCACTTGTCTGAGAAGGCCTCCTGAACAGTGGTGACCAGGAGATCCAGTACTTGGGGACCAGAGGATGGGGTGACACCATATTCTTCCTCCACCACCCCTCCCTCCCACACCCACCAACACAGTAGGATTTCATAGACAAATACAGTGCCTCCAGTGGAGTCTGGAGAACCTAACACCACACGCCACCCCCTGTGCCTGGCAGGGTAATTTTATAATGGCAAATCTGTGAGTTAGCCCAGCAGACCTCTCACTCAGAATACGGATGCAGGTCCCCTGCATGTATCAAGTCTATAGACTAAAAAGTGCCCCAAAACCTCAGCTTCTGGTGGAAATAGGATGATACTTGCTTTTTTTTCCTAATTTTTAATTTTTTTTTTATTTTTCCACTTCGTATTTTTTAATTTTTTTTCTTTTTTTTTTAAGATATATATGTATTTGTATCAGGCTTGTGATATTTTGTTCATTTGTTGGTTGGTTGGTTGGTTTCCTTCTTATTTTTAAGATAAGGCATCTTTCTTTTTTTTTTCTTTTCTTCTTTCCTTAGTCTTTTTCCTTCTTTCCTTCTTTTTCCTTTTCCAGGCTTATCTTAACAAACAAATCAAAGCACACCTAGTTAAAGTTCCAAACACTTCCCACTATAAGCAAGGAGAACTCTGTAGGATAGACCAGTGAGATAGAGCAGCCAAAACACAACTATCAGAGTGTACACAACATACACCAGAAACACTTCCTGAAGTTTTTTGTTGTTGTGATTGTTGTTCTTGTTTTTTTTTTTTTCTTTCCCATATTCTTTTCTGGAAAAAAAATGATGAGACAGAGAAATTCATCCCAAAAGAAAGAACAGGAGGTAGTACCCATAATCAGGGATTTAGTCAATATGGATATAAATAAGATGTCTGAACTAGAGTTTAAAACAATAAATATGCTAGCTGGGCATGAAAAAATCATAGAAGATACTGGAGAATCCCATCCTGTAGAGATAAAAGAGCTAAACTCTAGTCAGGCAAAATTTTAAAATGTTATAAATGAGAGGCAGTCTCAAGTGGAGGCCATAAAAATGAGGGCAAACAAAGCAAAAGAGTGAATCAGTGATACAGAAGACAAAATTATGGAAAATAATGAAACTGAAAAGAAGAGGGAAAAAAAACTATTAGATCATGAGGATAGACTTAGGGAACTAAGTGGTTCCATAAAGGGAAATAATATCTATACTATAGGAGTCCCAGAAGAGGAAGAGCAGGAAAAAAGGGCAGAAGGTTTATTTGAACAAATTACAACTGAGAACTTCCCTAATCTAAGGAAGGAAATGGACATTCAAGTTCAAGCAACACAGTGAACTCCCCTCAAAAATCAACAAAAAAAGGCCAACACCTTGACATATAACAGTGAAGCTTGCAAATTTCAAAGATAAAGAAAAACATCCTGAAGGCAGCTTGGGACAAGAGGTTCTTAACCTACAAAGGTAGACACATAAAGCTAGCAGCAGACTTGTCCACAAAGACCTGGCAAGTCAGAAAGCACTGCCATGATATATTCAACATGGTAAATAGGAAAAATATGCATCCAAGAATACTTTATCCAGCAAGGCTGTCCTTCAGAATAGAAGGAAAAATAAAGATTTTCCAAGACAAAAACTAAGGGAATTCATGAACACTAAATCAGCCCTGCAAGAAATATTAAGGGGATCCTTTGAGCATAGAGAGAGACATCAAAAGTTAAAAAAGACTAGAAAGAAATAGGGACAATTTATGGAACAGTGACTTTACAGGTAATACAATGATACTAAATTCATATTTTTCTATAACTACTCTGAATGTAAATGGATTCAAGCTCAAATCAAAAAAGACATAGGTTATCAGAATGGATAAAAGAAAAAAGACCCATTGAATATGCTGTTTAAAGATGATTCATTTTAGACCCAAAAATACCTCCAGATTGAAAGTAAGGGGGTGGAGAACTATTTGTCATATTAATGGACATCAAAAGAAAGCTGAAGTACCCATCCTTATATCAAACTTGATTTTACAACAAAGACTAGTAAGAGATGAAAAAGAACACTATATCATAATAAAGGTGTCTATCCAACAAAAATATCTAACAATTGTAAATATTTATGTCCCTGAATTGGAAGCAGCAAATATGTAAATCAATTAATAACAAAATTAAAGAAACCCTTTGATAATAATACAATAATAGTAAGGGATTATAACACCCCACTCACACCAATGGACAGATCCTCTAAGCAGAAGATCAACAAGGAAACAAGAGCTTTCAATGACACCCTGGACCAGATGGACTTCACGGGTCTATTGAGAGTAATTCATCCTAAAGCAGCAAAATACACATTCTCCTCAAGTACATCTGGAGCATTCTCCAGAATATATCACATGCTGGGACACAAATCAGGACTTAACCAGTACAATAAGATTGAAATCATACCATGCATACTTTCAGACCACAATGCTATGAAATTCTAAGTTAACCACAAAAAAATTTTGGAAAGACCACAAATACATGGAGGTTAAAGAACATCCTATTAAAGAATGAATGGGTCAAACAGGAAATTTAAAAAGAATTTTTAAAATGCATGGAAGCAAATGAAAATGAAAACATGAGAGTTCAAAACATTTGGGATGCAACAAAGGCAGTCCTAAGAGGGAAGTATATAGCAATACAGGCCTTCCTCAAGAGCAAGAAAAGTCTCAAATACACAAACTAACCTTTTACCTAAAGGAGCTGGAGAAAGATCTCATATAAAATCTAAATCCAGCAGGAGAAGAGAAATAATAAAGATTAGAGCAAAAATCAATGATAGAGGGGAAAAAAAAAACAATAAAAGAGATGATCAAAACTAGGAGAAAATCAAAAGAATTAACAAGATTGATAAACCCTAAGCCAGACTTATCAAAAAGAAAAGAGAAAGTTCCCAAAAAAATAAAATCATGAATGAAAGAGATCACAATCAATACAAAAGAAATACAATTATAAGAGAATATTATAAGCAATTACATGCCAACAAATTAGGCATATATTCTTTCTGGAAGAAATGGATAAATTCCAGGAAACATATAAACTACCGAAACTGAAATAGGAAGAAATAGAAAACCTGAAGTGACCCATAACCAACAAAGAAATTTAAAAAATCTCCCAACAAAGAAAAATGTAAGGCCAGATGTCTTCCTCAGGGAATTCTACCTAATATTTAATGAAGAATTAATATCTATTCTTCTGAAACTGTTCCAAAAAATAAAAATGGAAGAAAAATTTCTAAACTCATTCTGAGACCATCACTACCTTGATCCCAAAAACAGACAAAGACCCCACCAAACAGGAGAATTGCAGACAAATATCCCTGATCAACATGGATGCAAAAATCCTCAACAAGATGTCAGCTAATAGTATCCAATAGTACATTAAAAGAATTATTCATCATGACCAGGTGGTAATTATTCCTGTGTTGCAGAGCTGATCAACATCTGCAAATCAATCAATGTGATACACCACATTAATAAAGGATAAAAACCATATGATCCTCTCAATAGATAAAGAAAAAGAATTTGACAAAATATAGTATACTTTTTTTGATAAAAACCCTCCACAACGTAGGGATAGAAGGAAACTTCAACATCATAAAAGCCATATATGAAAGACCCACAGCAAATATCATCCTCAGTGGGGAAAAACTGAGAGCTTTTCCCCTAAGGTCAAGAACACAGCAAGGATGTCCATTCTCACCACTGTTGTTCAACATAGTACTGAAAGTCTTAGCCTCAACAATCAGAAAACAAAAAGAAACAAAAGGCAACCAAATCAACCTAGAATAAGTCAAACTTTCACTCTTTATAAACAACATAGTACTCTAGAAAACTGGAAAGATTCCACCAAAAAATTGCTAGAACTGATAAAGGAAATCAGCAATGAGGTAGGATATAAAAACAATGCACAGAAGTCTGTTACATTTCTATACACCAACAATGAAGCAGAAGAAAGAGAAAGCAAGGAATCAGTCCTATTTCCTATTACACCAAGAACCATAAGATAGCTAGCATTAAGCCTAACCATAGAGATAAAAGATCTGTACTATGATAAATATAAAACACTTATGAAAGAAATTGAGAAAGTCACAAAGAAATGGAAAAACACTTCATGTTCATGAACTGAAAGAAGAGATATTGTTAAAATGTTTATGCTACCCAAAGCAATCTACATATTCAATGCAATCTTTATCAAAACACTACAAGCATTTTTCACAGAGCTGGAACAAATAATTCTAGAATTTGTATGGAACCAGAGAAGACCCTAAATAGCCAAAGCAATGTTGAAAAAGAAAACCAAAGCTGGAGGCATCACAATTCCGGACTTCAAGTTCTATTGCAAAGCTGTCATCATCAAGACAATATGGTACTGGCACAAGAAAAGACACATGGATCAATGGAACAGAATAAAAAACCCAGAAACTGACCCTCAACTCTGTGGTCAACTAATCTTCAACAAACCAGGAAAGAATATCCAATGGAAAAAAGACAGTCTCTTCAACAAATGGTGTTGGAAAAATTTGACAGCCACCGGCAGAAGAATGAAACTGGACCACTTTCTTATGCCATACACAAAAATAAATTCAAAATGGATGAAAAAACTAAATATAATGACAGGAATCCATCAAAATCCTTGAGGAGAACACAAGCAGTAACCTCTGTGACCTCGGCCACAGCAACTCCTTCCTAGACATATCTCCAATGGCAACGGAAACAAATGCAAAAATGAACTATTGGGACTTCATCAGGATAAAAAGCTTCTGTACCACAAAGAAAACAAACAACAACATTAAAAGGCAACCTACAGAATTCACAAACAACATCAGGTAAAGCGCTAGTATCCAAAATCTATAAAGAACTTATCGAACTCAACACCCAAGGAAACAAATACTCTAGTCAAGAAATAGGCAGAAGATATGAGCAGATATTTCTCCAAGAAAGACATGCAAATGGCTAACAGACACTCATCAACAAGGAAATACAAAACAAAACCACAATGAGATACCACCTCATACCAGTCAGAATGTGTAAAATTAACAACTCAGGAAACAGATGTTGGCGAGGATGCAGAGAAAGGGGAACCCTCCTACACTGTTAGTGGGAATGAAAGCTGGTACGGTCACTCTGGAAAACAGTATGGAGGTTTCTCAAAAAGTTAAAAATAGAGCTACCCTACAACCCAGCAATTGCATTACTAGATATTTACTCCAAAGATACCAAAGCTGGAGGTATCAAATATAATGATCGGAAGGGGGCATATGCACCCCAATGTTTATAGCAGCAATATCCACAATAGCCTAACTGTGGAAAGAGCCAAGATGTCCACTGTCCATTGACAGATTAATGGATAAAGAAGATATATATCACACACAATGGAATATTACTCAGCAATCAGAAAGGATGAATACTTACAATATTTATAATCCTTAGAATATTTACAATGAACTGGATGGAACTGGAGTGTATTATGCTGAGAAAATAAATCAATCAGAGAAAGACAATTATCATATGGTTTCACTCATATGTGGAATATAGGAAACAGTACAGAGGATCATAGGAGAAGGGAGGGAAAACTGAATGGGAAGTAATCAGAGAGGGAGACAAACCATGAGAGACTCCCAACTATAGGGAAAAAACTGACTATTGCTGGAGGGGTGGTGGGTGGGGGAATGGGGTAACTGGATGATGGGCATTAAGGAGGGCACATGATGTGATGAGCACTGGTGTTATATGCAACTTATGAATTACTGAACTCTACATATGAAACTAGTGACATACTACATGTTAGATAATTGAAGTTAAATTTTTTAAAAATAGGGGCACCTGGGTGGCTCAGTTGGTTAAGCATTGGCCTTCAGCTCAGTTCATGATCCCAGGGTCCTAGGATCTAGTCCTGCATCAAGCTCGCTGCTCAGTGGGGAGCCTGCTTCTCTCTCTTCCCCTCCCCCTCCTTGTGTTCCCTCTCTCACTGTCTCTCCGTCAAATAAATAAATAAAATATTTTTAAGAAATTAAAAAATAATTAATTAATTTAAAATAAAAATTAAAAACTAATAAATAAAAATAAAGATAAATGTGAACTGGAAAAAAAATTTTAAAAAGAACATAAAACTCAACACCCAAAAAATAACAAAGCCAGTTAAGAAATGAGCAGAAGACTTGAACATGTATTTCTCAAAGAAGACATACAAATGGCCAACAGACACATGAAAAAATGTTCTACCTCACTCAGCATCAGGAAAACACAAATCAAAACCACAGTGAGATACCAACTCATACCAGTCAGAATGGATAAAATTAGCAAGTCAGGAAACAATAGATGTTGGCAAGGACGCAGAGCAAGGGGAACTGTCTTATACTGTTGGTGGGAATGCAAACTGGTGCAACCACTCTGATAACAGTATGGAAGTTCCACAAAAAGTCAAAAATAGAACTACCCTATGATTGAGCAATTGCACTACTGACATTTATCCAAAGGATACAAAGATGGTGATTTGAAGGGGCACATATACCCCAATGTTTATGGCAACAATGCCCACAATTGCCAAAATATGGAAAGAGCCCAGATATCCATCAACAAATGAATGGATAAAGAAGATTTGGGGTACACACACACATGCGCGCGCACACACACACACACACACACACACACAATGGAGCATTACTCAGCCATCAAAAAGAATGAAATCTGGCTATTTGCAATGACATGGATGGGACTAGAGGGTATTATGCTAAGCGAAATAAGTCAGTAAGAGAAACACAAATACCATACAATTTCACTCATGTGTGGAATTTAAGAAATGAAACAGATGGATATAGGGAAAAAAAGGAAAAAAAAAAAAACAGAGAGGGAGGCAAACCATATGAGACTCCAACCTATAGGGAACAAATTGAGGGTTGCTGGAAGGGATGTGGGGGGAGGGATGGGGTTATTGGGTAATGGGCATTAAAGAAATCACTTGATGTAATGAGCACTGGGTGTGATATGCAACTGATGAATCACTAAATTCTATTCCTGAAACTAATAATATACTCTATATTAACTAAATTGAATTTAAATTAAAAAAAAATTTTTAATTAAAATTCTTATGTATCAAAGGATACCTACCAAAGAGTAAAAAAGCAACCTACAATATGAGAGAAAATATCCGCAAATTCTATTTTTGATGAGAGTCTAGTATTCAGAATATATAAAGAACTCTTACAGCTCAACAACAAAAAGAAAAACAACCTAATTAAAAATGGATTAAGTATTTGAATAGATATTTTTCCAAAGAAGATAGACAAATAGCATACAAGTACATAAAGTGATACTCAATATCATTAATTATGAAAACATAAATCGAAATGACAATGAGATCCCACTTCAAACCTACCCACAAGGTTTAATTAGAATTTTTCTAATCAACAATAATAATGTTGGTGAGAATGTGGACAATGAAACACCCATACTTTGCTGATGAAAATGTAAACTAATAGAACCACTGTGGAAAACAGTTTGGCTCTTCCTCAAAACGTTAAACATAGAATTACCATATGACTCAGAATTTCCACTTTTACATATATATATGTATATATATACACATATATATATTCAAAAGAAATGAAACAAGTGTGTTTTGAAACAGGTGTATATATATATATGCATATATATATATTGAAAAGAAATGAAAACAGGTGTATAATAAAAAATTACTTACACATAAATGTTCATAGCAGCAGTATCCACAATAGCCAAAGGGTAAAAACAACCCAAATGTTCATCAACAGATGAATGCATAAACAAAAGGTGGTGATTCCATAAATTAAATATTGTTCAGCCATAAAAAAGAAGGAAGTATCATATGGTTTCACTTATTTGTAGAGCATAACAAATAACATGGAGGACATGGGGAGATAGAGAGGAGAAGGGAGTTGAGCGAAATTGGAAGGGGAGATGAACCATGAGAGACTATGGACTCTGAAAAACAATCTGAGGGTTTTGAAGGGGCGGGAAGTGGGAGGTTGGGGGAGCCAGGTGGTGAGTATTATGGAGGGCACGTACTGCATGAAGCACTGGGTGTGGTGCATAAACAATGAATTCTGTTACGCTGAAAAGAAATAAATTTAAAAAAAAAAAAAGAAATGAGCTATCAAGCCACAAAAGACAGAGGAACCTTTAGCAGATACTGCTTTTTTAAGAAACTAGTCTTAAAAGTCTGCATAAAGATATAATTCCAACTATACAACATTCTAGAAAAGACAAAAACGTAGAGATAGTAAAAAAAAAATCAGTGGTTTCCAGGAGTTCAATGGGAGGAAGGAACCGATTAGTAGATGTAACCCAGGAGAATTTTAGGGTAGTGAAAATATTTTGTATGAATCCATCATTAGATGGATTCATGACATTATGTGTTTGTGAAAACCCCTAAAACTGTACTGCACAAAGAAATAACACCAATGTAAATTGTAGGGTTTAGTTAATAATAATGAATTGATACCAATTCAGCAATTATAACAAATGTATTACAGTAAAGCAAGATGTTAATAGAAAAACTGAGAACAGAGGACAGAAGTGGTATATGGGAACTTTTTGCACTATCTGTTCAATATCCATAAACTTAAAACTGGTGTAAAAAATAAAGCTTATTAATTAAAAAAAAAGAAAGAAGTACTAATACATGTTGTAACATGGATGAACACTGAAAACATTATGCTAAGTGAAAGAAGACAGACCCAAAAGACCATATATGATTCCATTTACATGAAATATCCAGAATTGGCAAATCCTAAAAATCAGAAAGTAGATAAGAGGTTGCTAGGGGTTGGGGGAAAGGAAATGGAGAGACTGCATAATGAAGTTTCCTTTTGGAGTAATTCAAATGTTCTGGAACTAGATAGTGATTGAAGAATATTGAGACTACATTACACCTCACTGAATAACAAGCTTTTAAATAGTTAAAATGGTAAATTTTATTTTCTGGATTTTGCCACAATAAAATAGAAAATACCTATGCAACAAAACTATAAGGAAAAAGGAACGAATGAAAAACAAAAGAACCTAAGAATACTTACAAGAAACCAGTTCATCAAAATGAGTGACAACGATAATCAAAATCAACAAGAAGTTACTAAACTTGAAGAAGCCATCACCTCTACAAATAAGATGTAAATATATCAATCCTAGGGCTCAAGAAACAAAGAGCAAGACAACAGAAAGAGCTGAAATGTAGGTAGCAGTGCTGAGAAAGACACATCAAACTATGAAAATGGTTTCCTATGGAAAGAAAACAGGAATGAAGAGTTAAAGGTGTTCCTTTGCTACTACAGAATTCAGAATAACTCAACTCTATACACCATGTGTATAAATTGATTTAAAATATACATGAAATAATATCAGAACAACAACAAAAACAACTTGGACTCTTTTGATACAGTCACTTCTAAAACTATTTCTTACACATGCAAAATAAGGATTAAGTCCTCATTTTTTACATGTAGTGCCCATCAACACAAGAAAGAGTTTCTTTAAATATTGACTCATATAGAAACTATGGAAAGATAGTTCAAACTAAACAATTAGTTTAGTTCCAAATGTTTCAGACTGTCTTATAACATATGCTATATGGCTGAGTACATAGACTGGAGTAAACAAAATACTCAGGATCACATGGAAGTGAGTATCATATAACAATTTGAGCCACTTAAGGATACTCTTTCCTCTTTCAGGATTTTATTCTGTATTTCTAAATTCTAAAATAGGATTTTATTTCTAAATTCTAAATTTCTAAATTCTAAAATGGGATTTTATTCTCTATTTCTACCCAGTTTTGGGTTATTTTGATAATCCCTCTATGCATCCAATCATTCATTCAACAGATATTATTAAATACCTATAAAGTGCAAAGTGCTTGACTGATTTCACATCTTTCCTTTTGTTGCTAATCTTTCTGACTTTAACAACTGATCTGATACTGCTACCTCTGTTTCTCCCTAATCTTGATCTCAGTGTGTCTAGTAATGAACTAATAATTTGATTATAACTTCTTTGCTCTCCTTTACTTGATAATTGTATTTTTTTTTACTTTGCAACTTTGACTTTGAGGCTTATCTGTTCGAGCCCCAGTCAGAAAGGCATAAGCCCTTACTCCCGACAGCCACAAGTATAGAAACAGTAGAAGTTGGCCTTCTAGTATTTCTCTCTAGCTATTGTTTCTTATTGTATTGCAGTTTTACTTGTGTATAATCTGCATGAACAAAACTGCCATGAATTACTTTTGACTGACCTTCAACAGGACCCATAGTGTTATAACAGAAAGCACCAATTTGATAGATTTTATTCATTCCAATGTACCAACTACCTGTATCACTTATATTAACAGGTTTTACTCAGATTTATTACTTACAGTAAATATGTCTTCATGGCCACCCTGAAATTGAGATCCATCTGTTCCACAAAGATATATAGGAGCTGAACTTCTATGTTGCCCATACAGTATAATATAAATCTGTGAGCTGGTCCCTGAATTTGGCAAGTCACTGGTGATTATAGAAACTTTCCAGTTACCACCTACAGAAGCACAAATAACACACAGCATTAAACCAACATATAAAACAGAAGACTCAGAAGAGATGGTCATCATAAAGCCAGGAGAATTCAGAAAGACATAACTTATACTTCATCTCCTTTGGAAAAGTACTATAACACAACATTTAGACTTGGTTTTTAAAATATTCAATAAAATTACTATGTCCTACAATGTAACTGTAAGACTATTTCCTAGATCTTTAATAATAAAGTTAGAGAGATACAATTATCCTATTATACTCGGTCATGCTTGGATTCCAAGAAAGTTGCTATGTAACTTCTCTAAAGTTCCCTACCTTTTGACAAAATATTTCCAGTATTGTTATCTCTGACATATAATATGTGCATTCAGTATTACACATTTTAAGATCTTCAGATTTTATATATTTATTTTCCAAAGTAAAAAATTATTTAATAATCTGTATAATCATAAAAATTGGAATTAGATAAGTTAGGAGGAATTTGAGAGGTCATCTGGCAATTTCTACACTTACTGTTTTAAGTATCCCTAATTAACAGATGAGGTAACTGAATTCCAAAAATGTGAAATAAATTTTGTATCCCAGCAAAAAATAAACACAGCGCTAGAAAATATATGGCTTATTGTGAATATAACTGAGATTATCTAAACATTATAGCACACTGATAGTGGTATGATATTACTTCCTAGGATTTCAATTTAATTTTGTTAGGTTTCTTCGGAAAAAACATCAAGAGTTGATCAATAAGAAAATTGAAATAATGAGAAATTAGGGAATACACTCAAGATTATATAAAAGAAGAAAGAATATGAGGCATTAAAATTCAGAACTATGGATTTAAATTACATTCTTCTCTTTAGACTGTGGTTTTCTCTCTCTTATATTTAAAGTTTATTTCCCATTTTGATCATTCAAATTGTCAAATTCAAAATTTGAGTTTTATTTATATGGTACAATGAATATATGTTAAATTAATGCATGTGTTTAAAAATCTACTTTGAAACAGGAAATTCTACTTTATTTTTCCAACATATGGCAAAAAGCCAAGTTAGGCTACCAAATCATCCTGGCAGACATTCAGTTCATAAATAAAAACCTCTTTTTTAAAAAGAGGAGTACACCTGGGTGGCTCAGTCCGTTAAGGAGCTGCCTTCGGCTCAGGTCATGATCCCAGGGTCCTGGGATTGAGCCCTGCATCAGACTACCTGCTCAGCAGAGAGCCTGTTTCTCCCTCTGCCTGCCGCTGTCTACTTGTGCTCTCTCTCTATCACTCTGTCAAAAACATAAACTCTCTAAAAAAATTAAAAAATAAAAATAAAAACTGAAAGAGGATAATAGGCTATCTTTAACAATGGCAAAAATAGTTAAATTGCAATTACAATCTACACAACTAGGAAAATTCTAGCTGTTTTCTGTAGACTAACTACATGTTAGTGCTTGTTTGAATAAAATGAAATAAAGCTCTTCAGCTTCTACTCTCTTAGAAATGCAGCAAAAGATTTCAGGGAAGAATCAATACTTGCTAAATGTACAAGGACCAAATCAATAAGGAAAGAAATTGCATTTTCCAACAACTAAGATGGAAAAGGATGAAAAGTATAGGAATAGAAATAAAAAAGAAAATAATGAAATATGATGTCAGTTTACCATAGGTCTTTACACCACTTTAAATCATTAAAACCTAACCTTGGAAGGGGATGTTGTAAAAGCCGGAGTAGAATGTAAAGATCATGAACGAAGATTCATCTTTAAGTTTATAACTTACACTTCAATCAATCAATAGCCAACAAGTCATTGAGTCATTACGAGGTGTCTGGTGTCACAGGGAGGAGTAGATGGAAAACAAAATGATGTCTTTGTCCTCTGTCAGTTTATAATCTATGTGAGGTACTAAGGCCAACATACAGAAAGGGAAAAAATCATTTTTGGAGAAGAGAGACCAGATCACAGAAAAACTAACAGAACAAATATGAAAAATAAATTTTTATTTCAAAAAACTGGCAAAAAATAGCAGAAATTAAACAAAGAAGGTACAAAAACTCATGCTGTAATCTCTGTAAACTAAAAGCCAAGAGAAGAGTGACACAGATTTTAGGAATTTGTGGACACCTAACTCAGCTTGCTTAGCAACATAATGGGAGAGAAAAGGTAAGGAGATAAAATTCTAAAAACCTTCTTAATCTTCATAATCCCATTAGATCCCAATTTGAAAAAGAGTAAGTTAAAGGGGTAAGTAAATAGACTGGAGAAAAACAGGATGCAGGGAATAGACATATAGCTTGATGAAAGACTCAAATACCATATCACATGCAAAACAACTATATAATTTGAATAGCCCTTATATATTCCAAAAAATAATAAACTTATAGTTAATTTATTTTCACAAAGAACTACAGGCCCAAATGGTGAATTTTCTACCAAAACTAAAAATAAATAAATAAATAATAAATGAATGAATAAATATCTTTTAAAAATCCTACACAAACCCTTTGAAATAGTTTCCAAGTCATGATGTAAGATAAGCATTACTGTGATACCAAAAACAAACAAAGGCATAATAAGAAAACTACAAAGCAATAACCCTCATGAATGTAAATGAAAATATTCTCAACAAAATATTAGGAGATCAAGTCAACCACAACCTGCAGATTTATCCCAGGAACTCAAAGCTTTTTAACATTCAGAAATTAATCAATGTAATTCATCATACTAACAGAATAGAAGAACATGTATATGTCCACCTCGATAGACCAAAAAAAAAAAAAAAAAGCATTTGGAAAAATTAAATACCCAATCATGGCAGAAACTTATTATTGAAAGTGACAGAAAGGAGAATCATGTTATTGAAAACTGGAGCACAGTGTATCCTTATGTTGAAAGTGACAGAGAACTTGGCTGAATTGTGCTCTATTACTCAGTAGTGCAAATAGAACTTGTAATGATGAACTTGGAAATTTAGAAGGTGTGGTCAGGTTTCTCCTTGCTGCTTATGGTCAAATTCAACAGGAAAGAGATAAATTGAGGCAGGAATTACTAAGCCAAAAGAATCTTGCACTTAATAATTTGGAAAATTCTCAGCCTATCTAGATACCACGTCCTATAAACAGAGCCTAGGATTTGGCAGGAAAACTATTTGCTAAAGAGATCGGACATGTAATTTATGGATCCAATCAACTTTCTCAGCAGAAGCCAGGAGTAAAAATTAAGTCATCCAGGAAGACTCTATAGAGTACTCTTGTGCCTAATGATGTGAATTCCCATGACATCCACAGAAGACCAACAAGGTTTTCAGGAATTTTATTCCAGCAGATGAAAAGGACAGAAATGGAATGAAATAAACAAAGAACGACTCTGATGGCCAAAGTGGATGGAATAACTGCTCTGGGGCAAGGCCACCATCCTAGGGGTCATGAAGATGGGGTTACTTTTCTACTAGGGCCCAGAGAAGAAAGCAGTAAGTCACAGAGGATTATTCTTGGGCATTGAAATCTAATGAAATTTGCCTTACTGGATTTCAGATTTGTTTGGGATATTTGACCCCTTTTTTCCTTCAAATTTCTCCCTTTTGGAATGGGAGTGTCTATCTATGCCTGTCCCATTGTATTTCAGAAGCAGATAACTTCTTTACCAGTTTCACAAGTCTGTGGATGGAAAGAAATTTTGGCCCAGAATGGATTATACCCAATGTCTCACCCATACATGACTTAAATGAAATCAAAGATGAAGTCTCAAACTTTTTGAGATTATTACATTTAGGTGATATTTTGGACTTAATGCTGGAATGATTAATACTTTAGGGAATTTTGGAGTGTGGTAAATTTATTTCCCACATGCGAAGGACATGAATTTTCCAGGACCAGAGGAGAACTGGTGTGGGTTGAAATGTGTCCCCAAAAAGATATGTTCAAGTCCTTATTCCTAGTATCTATGAATGCGACCTTAATAGGCAAGGAAAGTCTTTCCCTAGAGCTGTCAGAGAGAGTATGGCACTACCAATATCTTGAGTTCAGACTTCTAGCTTCCAGAACTGTGAAAGAATAAATTCCTGTTTTCAACTTCAATTTGTTAGAATAGCCCTAGGAAACTAATGCAAAAAGTGACTACATAAACAAATTGTGTTACATAAGTAAACACAACTCAGCAATTAAAAGGCATAAACTATAGGTACAAATATTTGAGTCAATATTGAGCTTCATGCTGATCAAAGTCCTAGTTATAAACAAGTACATAATAGTGTATGATTCCACATGTAGTGTACACATAGTGTATGATTCCACATAAGAACTTCTAAGAAAGACAAACTTAGTTGCAGTAACAAAAAGCAAATAAACTCTTTCCTAGGGCCAGGAGTGGTGGAATTATCTGAGAGTATGAAGATGCTATTTGGAATTATATAATTATTCTATATTTTTATTAAAGGGGTACTTAAAGGGTAAGCTCAAGGGTCAAAATAATCACACTATAGATTTGAAATGCATGCATTTTGTTTATATAAATGTCTCAATACAATTAGTTGTTTTAAACATCAAATAAGAACTTATAAATGCCTTACTGAAACTGATAAAGTTGGGCGGGAGAAAGCCATGCAGATGAAAAAGAACTAAGTTCTTTCATTTGCAAAGAGCTTATACAATCAATAAAACAAAGCTAAACATGAATTTCACAATAGAAAAATGGACAATATGAATAAGAAATTCATTAAAACACATACACACAAACAAAAGTAGCACATAAATATAAAATATGCTCACCCTCCCTTATAATTAAGGGTAGTCAAATAAAAACAAGACATCATTTTTCCCCTATCAGATTGACAAAAATCTTTAGTTTTACAATATCTAGTGCTGTGAGTGTGAGCCTATCCATACTGTTTGACATCAGTCCACATCCCCCTAAACCTTTTTTGAAGGGCAATTTGGCAATAGCTACGAAAATTTATAACACAAGCTATTCATCTAAGAGTTTCACTGCTATAATTTACTGTACAAATACACTCACAAAAGTGTCAAACTGTATGCATTAAGGACATTCTCCAAGATTCCTGGAATAGGGAGTATTTGGACATAACCATATATCTTTTAATACAGAATGAGACAAATCACGAAATAGCCACAATGAAATGCTACACAATGTAATGATTTTAAAATAATAACTAAAGCAAAATATGGCATGATTTGAGTACTATAATCTCAATTTTATAAATAAAAAGGATATCCATAGGTATACATATATATACATGGTGACATAAGTATTTAAAATTTAGAGGAAAAATTGAAGACCTCTTTAGAGTTTAGAAGCTGGACCTGGGGAAAGGCTAACTTTTCATTTTATATTTGACTATACTTGTGTAGTTGTACCATATTATTTCCACCTTTGTAAATGGGCAAATACATGAAAGATCGCACTTTAAATGATGAGAAGAGCTCTTTAGGAAAATCAAAACACAGGGAAAATGTGCCTGAATTTTTCAGAAACAAAATAATGTTTTCTGTGGTTATAAAAATTCTCTCTAGAATTATTCTTTTTTATTTCCAGAGTTCCTTATAATCACTTCCTAATTGTTCTTTCCAGTAAACTATAAGCAACACACAGACCAAAAATTATTTGATGACCTACAAGAATGCCAAAGCAGAAGAATAGAACCATTCCTAGAAGTCCATATGTTGGAAATTTAGGTGCCACAATAAATCATGGTTCTCTGGCCACAGAATAGCATGATTCTTCAATTAATTTGAATAGCATCATTATGAGGAGTGGAAATTAGTAGGAGATTTTTGAGGTCACAGAACTATCTTGAGATTTACACTTTGAAACTCAGTTTTAGAAAAGGTAACAACTCTCTCAGTTTCTTTATTCAAAAAGTAGAAATACGCTGTTGATTTTTTTGATAGCTATACCAGGTAACATTTGTTAAACACATGGTACAGTGTCTGGTACATAAAAGTCACTTAATAAAGGCAAGTTATTATCATTGTAATTGTAATTGAATTACCTTTTTCTTTCAAGTAAACCATGTATTCTCAATGGAGCAATATTACTCTCAAAGGAGAAAAAATCGTTCTTAGAGGACAAAAAGTTTAAATATTATAATAGATTGTGGCTCTTCTAAACTCAATTCTACCCAAGAAAATACTATTCCTTCATATTTATCTCCTTAAAAAGCAATAATGAAAAAAAATAAAGTAAAAGGCAGTAATGAGGAGAGCCTGGCTGGCTCAGCTGATGGAGCTGATGGAGAATGCAACTTCTGATCTCAAGGTTGTGAGTTAGGGTCCCACATTGGGTGTAGAGATTAGTTAAAAATAAAATCTTTTTAAAAAGGCAATAACAAAAAAAGAAAGTTAAGAAAGGCTGAATTAGGCTAGTAACTCACTTAAGAATTATATACAAGGGGCACCTGATGGCTCAGTCATTAAGTGTCTTCCTTTGGCTCAGGGTCATGATCCCAGGGTCCTGGGATTGAGCCCTGCATCAGGGTTCCTGCTCAGCAGGAAGACTGCTTCTTCTCCCACTCCCCCTGCTTGTGTTCCCTCTCTCTGTGTCTCTCTCTGTCAAATAAATAAATAAAATCTTTTTTAAAAAAAGAATTATATACAAATGCTGTTATAAGCTCTGTACATTTCAAAGATTAAAATGTTTATAGAAATGAAAATTAATATGCTGAAGTACAAAATTAGAGAAATAGTGCCTGTTCCTGTCTACACACCTGAATGATTTTAATTCATATATGCAGCAATAAAAAGAAACATAAAAGAAAAGGGATCAGAGTTTAGGACATAGTTATGAAGCCACTGGATAACAGCAGTGTCTATAAGGAAATTTATTTTGGTGGGTATTAGCCAAATATAAATCACAAATACTTGGAATTAAACCATTGGAAATCTTATTCCAAGCAACGCAACAAGCAAAGAGTGTTTAATCTTAGTTGCAGTTGTTTGAAGAAGATTGATTGGGTGAAATTAGAAGTAGCCATAAAATAAATAACTTCTGAGTAGTAAAAGATATAGAACTATGCCAGAAAAGCCTTCTTTTTGCTTTCTCCCTCCTAAAGTAGCAACATATATATATTTGAAAGTCCAAGACAATTATGGACTGCCTTAAAATTGGACAGAGTCAATAAGTATGGTTCTCTGTTGCACTTTTTTGCACATGGCCTATATTCACTAAGCTGACTCAACTTCTGCACTTTTCTATGGTCTATATCTTTCACCAAGAACTATAAGGGCTAAGACTATTTCAATGGCTATGTACTCAGCAGTGAGGGAAAATTCCAAGCTAGACACACAGGGCTGTGGTCTCTAGCTATCAGCAGAGAGTTTGAAGCAGAGGGAAACAAAAGAATGTTGACTAACCAAAGCCATTTTAAAAGATAACAAAGATGGAAAAATCCACACTATCTGGTTCCAAGACTTACTATGAAGCTATAAGTAATCAAGGCAGTATGTTTGGGCATATAAACAGACACATAATCAATGAAATAGAGGGTGCAGAATACTCCCACATACATATGGTTGACAGATTTTCAACAAGACTATCCTTTTCAATTCAAAGTATTTCAATGGGAAAAGGATACTCTTTTAAACAAAGAATATTGGAATAATTGGATATCCATATGAAACAAACAAGCCCTATCCCTTACCTCCTACCATATGCAAAAAAATAACCCTATGTGGGTCAAATAGATCAAACATAAGAATTAAAACTATAAAACCCCTAAAAGAAAACATAGGAGAAAATATTGTGATGGGGCTAGGCAGGATTTCTTAGAATTTGAAAGACAGAAACCACAAAAAAAACATAAAGTGAACTTTACCAAAATTTATAACTTTTGCTCGTTTAAAGTCTGACCACTTAAAAAAGAAGAGGAAGAAGAAAAGGCAAGCTATAGACTGGGAGAAAATATATGGAGAACATGTTTCTGAATATATTGTGCCCAGAATACATGAAGAACTTCTTCCACTCTTGGACTACAAACATACAAAAGAAAATAAGATTTGAAAAGAACTGTACCACAAAAGACAGATGAATGGCAAACATCAATAGCCATTACAGAAATGCAAATTAAAACCACAAAAAGACATCATTAGACACACACTAAAATGACTAAAATTTAAAGGTCTGATATTACCAAGTATAAAAAAGAAAGGTACAGCCACTTCTGAAAAGAGTAGGCAATTTCTGATAAGTTAAACATACAACCCAGCAATTTCACTTCTAGGTATTTACCTAGGAGAAATTTTTTAAATGTCCTATAAAAGGACTTTTATATGAATGTTTTTATAACATGTTCACAATAGCTAAAAACTAGAAAAACACAAATGTCCTTTAACTGGTGAATGGGTAAACAAACTGAGGTATATCCATATAATGGCATGCCTCTCAGCAATGAAGAAAACAAACTGCTGGTTCAGGTAACAACATTAATGAATCTCAAAAGCATTTTGCTAGGTGATAGAAGCAGACATCAAAAATTACATTCCATGTACTATGAACATGAAATTCTAGAGAAAAAAAAAACTATAGCTACAGAAAATACATCAGTGGTTTCCAAGGGATTGGCAAAGGGGAGAGGAGATTGACTGCAAAGGGGCATGAGAAAACTTTTTGGGGTGATGGACATGCTCTATATCTAGATTGTAATGACAGTTATATGACTATATATTTGCCAAAGCCATTACAATATACATTTGAAATTGGGGGTTTTATTAAGTAAATTAAATCTGAATAAGGTTTTTCTTAGAAAAAGAGAAACAAGGAAAATATAAAAGAAGATTAAGGGATTAATTCAGCAGTTCATCATCTTTACATAGTAATTAAAATAAAACCTCTCAATAGTGATTTTTAAAAATTATAATATTATCGGGAGGAACAGGACAGGAAGTAGAAGGTAGCAGGTGGAGAAGGTCAATAAATAAAATCTGAAATTGAAAAAAAATCAATATTTTTAGAGAGACGCCTGGGTGACTCAGTCAGTTAAATGTCTGCCTTTGGCTCAGGTCATAATCCCAGGATCCTAGGATGGAGCCCCACATCGGGTTCCCATCTCAGCAGAGAGCCTGCTTCTCCCTCTCCCTCTGCTACTTCCCCTGCTTGTGTGCTTTTTCTCTCTCTCTATCAAATAAATAAATAAAATATTTTTAAAGATTTTATTTGTTCGAGAGACAGAGAGAATGAGAGAGATTGAGAGCACGAGAGGGGGAGGGCCAGAGGGAGAAGAAGACTCCCCACGAAGCAGGGAGGCCAATGCAAGACTCAGTTCCGGTACTCCAGGATCATAACCTGAGCCAAATGCATTTGCCTAACCAGCAGAGACACCCAGGCATCCAATAAATAAAATTTTTAAAAATACATTTTTAGAAATAAAGAAATAAATAGAAGGAAGAGCTATAAGTTTTAAAGGAGGATGCCTCTGTGGAGTGGGAATTAGTTACGTAAAGGGTCAGAAACTGATCTATTTTTTTATTTTAAGATAATTGATAAACCTTGTATTTCTACCTAATTTTTCAAAACTAGTTATACATGTATGACTTTAATAAAAAATCAAAATATGAGAGGAAGGATTCACCATCCAAAAAGTAGAATCTCTGAACTGGATAACCTGCTAGAGCAGGCCTACTGTCTGGTTTTAGCTCTTATGCCCTGCATAAACAAGTGGACTAACTCTCGGCAGATATCTGCCAATTAGACAGTCACCAAGGATCCCATTCCTATCTCATTCAAGATCCTCAAGGTTAAGTCAGCCCTATAAAGATGTTCCATATCACTCCACATACTCCATACCAATTAGGCACTTTATGTTAACCCACTTTAGCCGAGGTCAAGGTCTGTATTGTAATTATACTTGATGGAATGCCAAACTGGGTGCATCAGGTTGACTCCAACAATAACTTTTTGAAGAAACAGACTATCAGCCTGAATCCGTATAGTGCTACACTATACCATGCCTTCTGAAAGGGTAAAACAGGAAGCATAAGCTCTATGAAACATAGGACAGATTCCAGCTCTTTTCAATATTACTCTTAATAGGAGAGATACCACTCAGATGGTGGAGTAGGAGAAACCCCATCTCCACCCCTCCATGAAGACCAACAATTAGAAAGCTACCCAAGAACAAAAGCAGCTCTGGGAGAGCTCAGGATCCACTTAAGAAACTTTAGCAACAGAGGGGGAAAAGGAAAAAAAAAAAAAAACTGAAAATAACCACACAAAAAGGGAGCATACAGCTTCCTCTGGCCTGTATCATCTCATCACCCATCACAGCACAGCACAGCTCAGCACCAAAAAGGAACACTACAGCTACTAGAATTTCCCTCACTAGGAAAGGGAGAGTGGGGCAAACAAACAACTTCTCCCAGCCTTTTAGGGCACCACATAAAAGACTCACTTCAATTTCACCCCATCTAGAGACTGGCGATGCTGAGATGTATAGAGATGGCAAGGAACAAGGAATAAGAGAAGGGGCTCCTAGTATGAGCCTCACAGCAGGAGTGACCATGGTTCAAACTGACTTGCTCTGCAGAGGACCTTAGCAGCTTTTACCACTGAAGAGATTAATGGCCAGCACAGCCACCACAGGCCCGTTACAGATTTCACCAGTTTTGCCCCTCAGGTATTTGTGTTAAAGATATCAGCCACCTAATTCCCTTCCTTCTCCCCCTCCCACCCTTCTGAAGATCAAGATCCACACCAGCAGCTAATGCACAGGACTTTTAAGCTCTGCAAGTGCAAGATGCTAGCCTAGACATCTGTAGCTGACTTCCACCATTGTGCATGCTCAAGGCCAGACCTCTACCTGTGTACTTGTACTCCAATAGCCCAACTCTCATCATCAGCCTCTACTGCCATGTGTATGCCCATGGCAAGATTTTGGGGCCATGCAGTACACATTCACTGCCAAGGCCTCCACAGCTACCTATAGGTCCAGACTCAGCTCTATTTCTAGTTACTGGCCTGTTCCATTGGGCTCACCTCTGGCTAGCCCAGCCAGCTGTGCCCTTGAATGCTGGTGTTCATCACTAGCCTCCATGCCATGTGCATGCCTATAGGGAGACCCTGTAGCCACAAAAGTGTGCACAAACAGACCCGACCGATGATTGTGGGCCTGATTCCAACCCAATTTCCTATCACTGGCCCACACCACTGGGCTCACTTACAGCAAGCCACTCCAGCTATGTATCTGCATGTTCTCAGCCTGACTCCTGACATGGGCCTGGCCTCCACTGCTGTACATCTATGGTGAGACTCAACAGCCACAGTAGTGCATGCCAACAGTCAGGGTTCACTCACTGCTTGATAAAAACATCAAATTTTTTTAAAAGCATATTTTTGAAGTAATTAACACTAATGGCTTTTTTCAAAAATTATTTGACAGAGAAAGAGTGAGCTAGCACAAGAAGGGAGAGCAGCAGGCAGAGGGAGAGGGAGAAGCAGGCTACCTGCTGAGCAGAGAGCCTGACATGGGGCTTTATCCCAGGACCCCGGGATCATGACCTGAGCCAAAGGCAGACACCCAACTGACTGAGACACCAAACCTATAACCTATAACCCCAGCACTAATGGCTTTTTTTAAAAATATAGCTAAAATGAGATAGTCGGGAAAAATGAAAAAAAATAGGAGGATCATGAGCTCACTTTGTTGCATGGATAAACTAACAGCTTTATCTATACAACTGATTCTGAAAATGACCTTAAAACTGGCCTTCTACAGTTAATTGTATAGAGAAGGCCATATCAAAAAAGATAAGAGGAACAAAAACACAGTTGGAAACTAAACCCTTGGCAGGACTATCCACAAACAAGAGGGAAACCCCAAGCACAGAGAAGCAAAAGGATCAGGCCCCATATTAGTATCCCACGCACTGGATACCTGCACTGGGAAGATGAGTCCCCATAACATTTGGCTATGAAAACCACTGGGACTTAACTTCAGGAGCTTTAAAAATCAGCATGGCTTAATGCTGGTAACACTACAGATTAGTGAACTTAGTGCCAGAAGAGCTGGAGGGCAATAGGAAACTGAGTCCCCACTCTCAAAGAGTAGCATAATAAATAACTCAGCCTGAGACACAACAAAGAAACAACAGTTTGAAAATCAACTGAAGATTTATTAACTAATCTTAGAGTGTGTGCTGGAGGGGTAGGCATCTTCAGGAGACTTCTTCAGGAACAAAAGTACTACCAGATGCCATTTCTCTTTCCCTCCCCCAGTCTAAATGGCCAGATGTTTGTGGGAGCCAGTGCTAACCCTCTCCATATACTTTGAGAGCACTTTGCTTGCATGCCTTATCCCAGTGTTCCCCTGGACCTGCTCCATTCAACCTACCTGCCTCAAAAGGCATTTGTTCAAAGCAGCTCCTGCCCATCCTCACTGTGCAAGAATCCCTAGCAGAAACCAGCAAAAGGACTCCTGATTTGGGAAGGTGATAGATAACCCCAGATAACAGTGAGCCTGCAATTCTCATAGCCTAGCCTCCTAGCTCGCTGCCAAGGGAGCAAGTCCTGTCCTTTGGTGCCCCTGCATCTGAGGTGGAAAGGCAGATTGCAGATAGCTAGTCTGACTGCTGGCCCCAATCACCAATGAGCTCACAGTGACTTCACACAGGACTCTCAATAGCACAGAGACCAAACCCTACCTACCACACCTACAGTGAGCAAAGTGAGTCAATGCAACTGACTAAGCTGAAGGCAATACTGGCTCAGTCACCATAATAGCACATATGTAGCCCAGCACAGGATACCTGGAGTTCCTGAGTTTACAGACTAGAAGGGATTGTGCTACAGGGCACCTCAGGAACTCTTCTATACAAGGCCATATTCTCAAGACCAGGAGAGTCCACTTAATACATAGAAACAGACAGACAAAATGAGGAGACAAAGAAATGTGTCACAAATGAAAGAACAAAACAAAATCACAACAAAAAAGCTAATGTAACAAAGATAAGCAATGTGGTCAATAAAAAATTCAAAATAATGGTAGTAAAAACAATCACTGGTCTTGAGAAAACAGTAGATGATCTCAGTGAGAACTTCAATAATGAGATAGAAAACATTTAAAAGAACTAGTTAGACCTGAAAATTTCAATAACTAAACTTAAAAAATATACTAGAAGGAACTAATAGCAGATTACCAGAAGCAGAAAGACAAATTAGCAATCTGGAAGACAGGTAGATAGAAAGCAACCAAGCTGAACAGCAAAAGGAAAAAAAGAATAATAAAAAATTAGAATGGGTTGAGGGATGTCAGTGACATCATCAAGCATAATAATATTCATATTATAGGAATTCCAAAAGGAGAAGAGAGAAAGGGACAGAAAATGTATTTGAAAAAATAATAGCTGAAAACGTCCCGATTTAAGGGAAGGAAACAGTCATCCAGGTCCAGGAAGCACAGAAAGCCCTGAAGCTGAATGCCAGGAGAGCCACAACAAGGTACATAATAATTAAAATGGCAAAAAGTGGAGAAAACGGGGGAGGAGTCAAGATGGCGGAGAAGTAGCAGACTGAGACTACATCAGGTAGCAGGAGATCAGCTCGATAGCTTATCTAAACATTGCAAACACCTACAAATCCAATGGGAGATGGAAGAGAAGAAGAACAGCAATTCTAGAAACAGAAAATCAACCACTTTCTGAAAGGTAGGACTGGCGGAGAAGTGAATCCAAAGCGACAGGAAGATAGACCGCGTGGGGAGGGGGCTGGCTCCCAGCAAGCGGCAGAGCAATGGAGCACAAAATCAGGACTTTTAAAAGTCTGTTCCACTGAGGGACATTGCTCCAGAGGCTAAACCAGGGTGAAGCCCACGCGGGGTCAGCGTGGCCCCAGGTCCCGCAGGGTCACAGAAGGATCGGGGGTGTCGGAGTGTTGCAGAGCTTGCAGGTGTTAGAATGGAGAAGCCGGCTACAGAGACAGAGCCGAGGACTGAACTCTCAGCTCGGCATTACCTTGAGCTGGTCGCGGGCTGGGTGAGATCGGACCATGGCTGGAGACTGGGGATACAGGAGTGAGTGGGTGCTGTCCTCTGGGGGCGCACTGAGGAGTGGGGCCCCGGGGTCTCGGTTTCTCCAGGCCAGAGACTAGGAGGTTGCCATTTACATTCCCATCCTCTGGAACTCTACAGAAAGCGTTCAGGGAACAGAAGCTCCCAAAAGCGAACCCAAGCGGATTAATTAGTCCGGCCCCGGGTAAGGGCAGTGCAATTCTGCCTCAGGCAAAGACACTTGAGAGTCACTACAACAGGCCCCTCCCCCAGAAGATCAACAAAATATCCAGCCAGGACAAAGTTCATCAATCAAGGAAAGCAGGTTCAATACCTAAGACAGCAGCAGAATTCCAGAGAAGGAGAAAGCAAAGCACGGATCTCATGGCTTTCTCCCCACGATTCTTTAGTCTTGCGGTTTATTCAATTTTTTTTTCAATTTTTTTTCTTTCTTTTTTCTTCTTCTGTTAAATTTTTTAAAACTTTTACCCTTTTCTTTTTTAACGTTTTTTGACTAGTTTATCTAAAATATATATTTTTCTTTCTTTTTTATACTTTTTCTTTATTTGTTTTATTTTTTCTTTTTTTTTTCTTTTTTTATTTTCTGAACCTATTTTTATCCCCTTTCTTCCCCCCACAATTTGGGGTCTCTTCTGATTTAGTTACAGCGCATTTTTCTGGGGTCTTTGCCACCCTTTTAGTATTTTATTTGATCCTTCATATCCTCTTATCTGGACAAAATGACAAGGCGGAAAAAATCACCACAAACAAAAGAACAAGAGGCAGTACTGAAGGCTAGGGACCTAATCAACACAGACATTGCTAATATGTCAGATCAAGAGTTCAGAATAACGATTCTGAACATTCTAGCCAGGCTCAAAAAAGGCATGGAAGATATTAGAGAAACCCTCTCTAGAGATATAAAAGCCCTTTCTGGAGAAATTAAAGAACCAAAATCTAACCAAGTTGAAATCAAAAAAGCTATTGATGAGGTGAAATCACAAATGGAGGCTCTCACTGCTAGGATCAATGAGGCAGAAGAAAGAATTAGTGATATAGAAGACCAAATGACAGAGAATAAAGAAGCCGAGCAAAAGAGGGACAAACAGCTACTGGACCATGAGGGGAGAATTCGAGAGATAAGTGACACCATAAGACGAAACAACATTAGAATAATTAGGATTCCAGAAGAAGAAGAAAGAGAGAGAGGAGCAGAAGGTCTATTGGAAGAATTATTGGAGAGAATTTCCCTCATATGGCAAAGGGAACAAGCATCAAAATCCAGGAGGTGCAGAGAACCCCCCTCAAAGTCAACAAGAATAGGTCCATACCCCATCACCTAATAGTAAAATTTACAAGTCTTGGTGACAAAGAGAAAATCTTGAAAGCAGCCCGGGAAAAGAAGTCTGTAACATACAATGGTAAAAATACTAGATTGGCAGCAGACTTATCCACAGAGACCTGGCAGGCCAGAAAGAGCTGGCATGATATATTCAGAGCACTAAACGAGAAAAACATGCAGCCAAGAATACTCTATCCAGCTAGGCTATCATTGAAAATAGAAGGAGAGATTAAAAGCTTCCAGGACAAACAAAAACTGAAAGAATTTGCAAACACCAAACCAGCTCTACAGGAAATATTGAAAGGGGTCCTCTAAGCAAAGAGAGAGCCTAAAAGTAGTAGATCAGAAAGGTACAGAGACAATATACAGTAACAGTCACCTTACAGGCTAATAATGGCACTAAATTCTTATCTCTCAATAGTTATCCTGAATGTTAATGGGCTAAATGCCCCAATCAAAAGACACAGGGTATCAGAATGGATAAAAAAACAAAACCCATCAGTATGTTGCCTACAAGAAACTCATTTTAGACACGAAGACACCTCCAGATTTAAAGTGCGGGGGTGGAAAACAATTTACCATGCTAAAGGGCATCAGAAGAAAGCTGGGGTGGCAATCCTTATATCAGATCAATTAGATTTTAAGCCAAAGACTATAATAAGAGATGAGGAAGGACACTATATCCTACTCAAAGGGTCTATCCAACAAGAAGATCTAACAATTTTAAATATCTATGCCCCTAACGTGGGAGCGGCCAACTATATAAACCAATTAATAACAAAATCAAAGAAACACATCAATAATAATACAATAATAGTAGGGGACTTGAACACTCCCCTCACTGAAATGGACAGATCATCCAAGCAAAAGTTCAACAAGGAAATAAAGGCCTTAAATCACACACTGGACCAGATGGACATCAAAGATCTATTCAGAACATTTCATCCCAAGCAACAGAATACACATTCTTCTCTAGTGCACATGGAACCTTCTCCAGAATAGATCACATCCTGGGTCACAAATCAGGTCTCAACCGGTATCAAAAGATTAGGATCATTCCCTGCATATTTTCAGACCACAATGCTCTGAAACTAGAACTCAATCACAAGAGGAAAGCTGGAAAGAACCCAAATAGGTAGAGACTAAACAGCATCCTTCTAAAGAATGAATGGGTACCAGGAAATTAAAGAAGAATTGAAAAAATTCATGGAAACAAATGATAATGAAAACACAACGGTTCAAAATCTGTGGGACACAGAAAAGGCAGTCCTGAGAGGAAAATATATAGTGGTACAAGCCTTTCTCAAGAAACAAGAAAGGTCTCAAGTACACAACTTAACCCTACACCTAAAGGAGCTGGAGTAAGAACAAGAAAGAGACCCTAAACCCATCAGGAGAAGAGAAATCATAAAGATCAGAGCAGAAATCAATGAAATAGAAACAAACAAACAAAAAAAAAAAACAATAGAAAAAATCAATGAAACTAGGAGCTGGTTCTTTGAAAGAATCAATAAGATTGATAAACCCATGGCCAGACTTATCAAAAAGAAAAGAGAAAGGACCCAAATAAATAAAACCATGAATGAAAGAGGAGAGATCACAAGTAACACCAAAGAAATACAGACAATTATAAGAACATACTATGAGCAACTCTACGCCAACAAATTTGACAATCTGGAAGAAATGGATGCATTCCTAGAGACATATAAACTACCACAACTGAACCAGGAAGAAATAGAAAACCTGAACAGGCCCATTACCAGTAAAGAGATTGAAAGTAAAGAGATTGAAACAGTCATCAAAAATCTCCAAACAAACAAAATCCCAGTGCCAGACGGCTTCCCAAGGGAATTCTACCAAACATTTCAAGAAGAACTAATTCCTATTCTCCTGAAACTCTTCCAAAAAATAGAAATGGAAGGAAATGGAAGAAATGGAAGAAACTTCCAAACTCATTTTTCAGGCCAGTATCATCTTGATACCCAAACCAGACAAGGATCCCACAAAAAAAGAGAACTACAGACCAATATCCTTGATGAACACAGATGCAAAAATTCTCACCAAAATACTAGCCAATAGGATTCAACAGTACATTAAAAGGATTATTCGCCATGACCAAGTGGGATTTATTCCAGGGCTGCAAGTTTGGTTCAACATCCGCAAATCAATCAATGTGATAAAACACATTAATCAAAGAAAGAACAAGAACCATATGATACTCTCAATAGATGCTGAAAAAGCATTTGACAAAGTACAGCATCCCTTCCTGATCAAAACTCTTCAAAGTGTAGCGATAGAGGGCACATACCTCAATATTATCAAAGCCATCTATGAAAAACCCACCGCAAATATCATTCTCAATGGAGAAAAACTGAAAGCTTTTCCGCTAAGGTCAGGAACACGGCAGGGATGTCCATTATCACCACTGCTATTCAACATAGTACTAGAAGTCCTAGCCTCAGCAATCAGACAACAAAAAGAAACTAAAGGCATCCAAATCAGCAAAGAAGAAGTCAAACTATCACTCTTCACAAATGATATGACACTATATGTGGAAAACTCAAAAGACTCCACTCCAAAACTGCTAGAACTTGTACAGGAATTCAGTAAAGTGTCAGGATATAAAATCAATGCACAGAAATCAGTTGCATTTCTGTACACCAACAACAAGACAGAAGAAAGAGAAATTAAGGAGTCAATCCCATTTACAATTGCACCCAAAACTATAAGATACCTAGGAATAAACCTAACCAAAGAGGCTAAGAATCTATATGCAGAAAACTATAAAGTACTCATGAAAGAAATTGAGGAAGTCACAAAGAAATGGAAAAATGTTCCATGCTCCCGGATTGGAAGAATAAATATTGTGAAAATGTGTATGCTACCTAAAGCAATCTACACATTTAATGCAATCCCTATCAAAATACCATCCATTTTTTTCAAAGAAATGGAACAAATAATCCTAAAATTTATATGGAACCAGAAAAGACCTTGAATAGCCAAAAGAATATTGAAAAAGAAAACCAAAGTTGGTGGCATCACAATTCCAGACTTCAAGCTCTATTACAAAGCTGTCATCATCAAGACAGCATGGTACTGGCACAAAAACAGACACATAGATCAATGGAACAGAATAGAGAGCCCAGAAATAGACCCTGAACTCTATGGTCAACTCTTCTTCGACAAAGCAGGAAAGAATGTCCAATGGAAAAAAGACAGCCTCTTCAATAAATGGTGCTGGGAAAATTGGACAGCCACATGCAGAAAAATGAAATTGGACCACTTCCTTACACCACACACGAAAATGGACTCAAAATGGACGAAGGACCTCAATGTGAGAAAGGATTCCATCAAAATCCTTGAGGAGAACACAGGCAGCAACCACGTCGACCTCAACCACAGCAACATCTTCCTAGGAACGTCGGCAAAGGCAAGGGAAGCAAGGGCAAAAATGAACTATTGGGATTTCATCAAGATCAAAAGCTTTTGCACAGCAAAGGAAACAGTTAACAAAACCAAAAGACAACTGACAGAATGGGAGAAGATATTTGCAAATGACATATCAGATAAAGGGTTAGTGTCCAAAATCTATAAGGAACTTAGCAAACTCAACACCCAAAGAACAAACAACCCAATCAAGAAATGGGCAGAGGACATGAACAGACATTTCTGCAAAGAAGACATCCAGATGGCCAACAGACACATGAAAAAGTACTCCACATCACTCGGCATCAGGGAAATACAAATCAAAACCACAATGAGATATCACCTCACACCAGTCAGAATGGCTAAAATGAACAAGTCAGAAAACGAGAGATGCTGGCGAGGATGCGGAGAAAGGGGAACCCTCCTCCACTGTTGGTGGGAATGCAAGCTGGTGCAACCACTCTGGAAAACAGCATGGAGGTTCCTCAATATGTTGAAAATAGAACTACTCTACGACCCAGCAATTGCACTACTGGGTAGATACAAACGTAGAGATCCAAAGGGGCACATGCACCCGAATGTTTATAGCAGCAATGTCTACAATAGCCAAACTATGGAAAGAACCTAGATGTCCATCAACAGATGAATGGATAAAGAAGAAGTGGTATATATACACAATGGAATACTATGCAGCCATCAAAAGAAATGAAATCTTGCCATTTGCAACAACATGGATGGAACCAGAGGGGTATCATGCTTAGTGAAATAAGTCAATCGGAGAAAGACAACTATCATATGATCTCCCTGATATGAGGATGTGGAGATGCAACATCGGGGGTTAGGGGGATAGGAGAAGAATAAATGAAAAAAGATGGGATCGGGAGGGAGATAAACCATAAGTGACTCTTAATCGCACAAAACGAACTGGGGGTTGCTGGGGGGAGGTGGGGTTGGGAGAGGGGGAGGGGGGTTATGGACATTGGGGAGGGTGAGTTCTGTGAAGTGTGTAAACCTGGCGAATCACAGACCTGTACCCCTGGGGATAAAAATACATTGTATGTTTATAGAAAAAATAAGAAATTAAAAAAACCCCACACTGAGATACCACCTTACACCAGTTAGAATTGCCAAAATTAGCAAGACAGTAGACAACATGTGTTGGAGAGGATGTGGAGAAAGGGGAACCCTCTTACACTGTTGGTGGGAATGCAAGTTGGTGCAGCCACTTTGTAGAACAGTGTGGAGATTCCTCAAGAAATTAAAAATAGAGCTTCCCTATGACCCTGAATTGCACTACTGGGTATTTCCCCCAAATATACAGATGTAGTGAAAAGAAGGGCCATCTGTACCTCAATGTTCATAGCAGCAATGGCCATGGTCGCCAAACTGTGGAAAGAACCAAGATGCCCTTCAATGGATGAATGGATAAGGAAGATGTGGTCCATATACTCTATGGAGTATTATGCCTCCATCAGAAAGGATGAATACCCAAATTTTGTAGCAACATGGACGGGACTGGAAGAGATTATGCTGAGTGAAATAAGTCAAGCAGAGACAGCTAATTATCATATGGTTTCATTTATTTGTGGAGCATAACAAAGAACATGGAAGACATGGGGAGATGGAGAGGAGAAGGGAGTTGAGGGAAATTGGAAGGGGAGATGAACCATGAGAGACTATGGACTCTGAAAAACAGTCTGAAGATTTTGAAGGGGTGGGGTTGGGAGGTTGGGGGAGCCAGGTGGTGGTTATTATGGGGGGCACATATTGCATGGAGAACTGGGTGTGGTGAATAAATAATGAATTCTGTTATGTTGAAAAGAAATAAATAATTTTTAAAAAGATACATGCACTCCTATGTTTATTGCAGCATTATTTACAATAGTCAACATATGGAAGCAAACCAAATGTCCATCAATAGATTAGTAAAGAAATGGTATATCGTGTATACATAAACAGAATGTTATTCAGCCATAAAAAAAGAATGAGATCTTGCCATTTGCAATACCATAGATGCACCTATAGGGCATTACACTAAGTAAATAAGTCAAATAAAGACAAATACCATATGATTTCACTTATGTGTGGAATAAAAAACAAAATAAAACAGGAGAAACAGACCCATACACACAGAGAAAAACTGGTGGTTACTAGAGGACAAGGTGTGGAGGGGTAGGCAAAATGGGTGAAGGGGAGTTGTAGAAGTGGGCTTCCAGTTATGGAATGAATAAGTCACAGGGATGAAAGGTACAGCATAGGAAATATAGTCACTGGTATTGTCATTGCATTGTATGGTGACAAGATGGTAGCTACACTTGAAGGGAACACAGCATAATGTGTAGAGTTGTCAAATCACTAGGTTGTGCACCTGAGACTAATGTAACAATTGCATGTTAACTATACCTCAATTTTTTAAGGGCAAAAAAATAATAATAATAAATTGTAAATAGAAGACAAAGCAGCTAAAATGTATTAAGCACTATGTACCAAGTTCCGTGCTAATAATAGCTTTAATCAACATTCTCTGAAGTGATCTTCTCACAGCACTCTTAATAAGGTAGCTTAAAAGATAAGACCTTTAAAGCAGTAGCCACAGGAGTCCCTGGGTGGCTCAGTTGGTTAAGCATCTGTTTTCGATATAGGTCATGATCCCCGGGTCCTGGAATCACGCCTTGCATCAGGCTCCCTTCTCAGCAAGGAGTCCACTTACCCCTCTCCTTCTACAGCTCCCCCTGCTGTGTTCTCGCTAATAAATAAATAAAATCTTTTTAAAAGAAAAATTTTAAATAAAGTGATAGCCCCATTTTACAGATTAAGAAACTAACAAAATGTTTGCTACAAACGTGAAACATAAACCATGGAAAAATCACCCCTGAGCCAATGCTTCATTGACTTGGTTTCAACTGGAGTTAGGATTTGGGGTTGTCCCCTCTCTCCAAATTCAGTTTTCCTTGGGATCAACCCTAATGATTAATGAATAGCATGCATTTTTTAGTATCCCCTCTACTTTTGAACTTCAGCTCCTTGCGACTAACAAACTATTTCCTCTAATTCTGAGTACTGATATGCCCTCTGGGTTTAAAACTTCGGATGAGGAGGGGGTTGCCTGTACAACTGGGTCCTGTTCTCAGTATTCTTTGAAGCAGAAGCAAATTTCCCAGAGACTCTCTGAATCCTTGCACTCCCTTTAAGCATGCAAGCCTCTTTCTGAACATGGCAATTGAACTTCTGGCAAAGCATCGCATAGCTGACATCTTGTGGACATAAAAATAATTGCACCATTCCACCCAGAAGCCAAGATTCTGAGGTTGGCTATATTCTCCAGAACACAATAGGCTAGAATCCCTTCCTCAACCCTCTGGCACTTCATCTTTAGAGCAAAAGTCAAGTCTATGCAAAATTCTTAAATTTCCTCTTAAGTTTCATTTAGTCTTCTTTCACAGTGTTAACAAGATTTTTTTAATGCAAATCTGGTGAAAATCTAAAAATCATTTGAATGTTTGAAATAAGAAAATCAAGGTCCTGTCCCCATGCTTGAATAAACCATTTTGCACCAAAGATGTCTCAAGAATTCTTTCTTGGTCATCAGCTCCGGACTCAACCCCACTGACCCTCAATTATATTCTTTCTCTTTTTTTTTTCTATTTTTTTTTTTTTATTTGACAGACAGAGATCACAAGTAGGCAGAGAGAGGAGGAAGCAGGCCCCCGTTGAGCAGAAAGCCCACTGCGGGGCTCGATCCCAGGACCCTGAGATCATGACCTGAGCTGAAGGCAGAGGCTTTAACCCACTGAGACACCCAGGTGCCCCCTCCCCACTTACATTCTAAAACTTAATCACTTGGTGCCCAAACATGGGGCTTTGAATCTTTACATCTGGACTCTAAGATTCAGTGCAAAATTGGTTGGACCCACTGTTTGCTTATTAATTCTCGGTTTACCTTTTTAAATTGCCAGAGCACAATTTGAAGCAACCTCCCTAAGAAAAGAGTGCAAAAGAAGATGAACCTTGCCTGGATCACGGTTGATACATTCAACTATACATCCCCTCAATGACCTCTCACCAAAATGACTAGGAGGAGGAACATCCAACAGAGGAAAAATTCAGAGACTGTGCTCTCTCTCACAGAACTATTGGATATGGACATAAACAGTATGTCAGAAAGGGAATTCGGGGTAACAATTATCCAGGCAATGGCTAGGTTGGAGAAAACCATTAGTGACAACATAGAATCTCTAAGTGTAGAAGTGAGAGCTAATCTGGCAGAAGTTAAAAATGCTATCAATGAGATCCAATCTAATCTAAATACTCTAACAGCTAGGGTAACCAAGGCAGAAGATAGAATTAGTGATCTAGAGGACAAACTGGGGGTGACTGGGTGGCTCAGTCATTAAGCATCTGCCTTCAGCTCAGATCGTGATCCCAGGGTCCTGGGATCGAGCAGGCTCCCTGCTTGGCAGGAAACCTACTACTCCCTCTCCCACTTCCCCTGCTTGTGTTCCTTCTCTCACTGTGTCTCTCTCTGTCAAATAATTTTTTTAAAAAAATCTAGAGGACAAACTGATAGAGAAGAAGGATCAGGAGGATGCCTGGAACAAACAGCTTAGAAGCCATGAAAACAGAATTAGGGAAATAAATGACATGATGAAATGTTCCAACATCAGAATTATTGGGATCCATAAGGGGGTGGAGAAAGAAGACTAGAAGATATAGTTGAAAAAATTTTGGGTGAAAATTTCCCTAATCTGGGGAATGGAACAAGTGTTCATCTCCTAGAGGCAGAAAGGACATCCCCCAAATTAACAAGTCTAGAAAGACCTCTAGGCATGTAATTATGAAATTCACAAATCATAATTTTAGACAAAAGGTCATAAGGGCAGCTAGGGGGAAGAGATTCCTTAGGTACAGAGGAAGTCCATCAGAATAATGTTACACCTGTCCACAGAAACCTGGCAAGCCAGAAAGGGCTGGCAAGACATATTCAGGGCACTAAATGAGAAAAACACGCAGCCAAGAATACTTTATCCAGCAAGGGTGACATTCAAAATGGATAGAGAGATAAAGAGCTCCCAAGACTGGCAAGGTTTGAAAGAGTGTGTGACCACCAAGGCAACACTGCAGGAAATATTAAGGGGGTTCTATAAAATAAGAAAGAACCCAAGAGAGACATAGAACAGAAATTTACAGAGACAATCTATAGAAACAAGGACTTCACAGGCAACATGATGTCAATAAAAACTTCTCTCACAATAATCACTCTCAACATGAATGGCCTAAGTGCTCCCATAAAACTGCACAGGGTTGCAGACTGGATAAAATGACAGGACCCATCTGTACACTATCTACAAGAGACACATTTGGAACCTAAAGATATATGCAGACTGAAAGTGAAGGGATGGAGAACGATCTTTCATGCCAATGGGCCTCAAAAGAAAGCTGTGATAGTGATACCATATCAGGTCATTAGATTTTAAGCTAAAGACTGTAGTGAGAGATACAGAAGGACACTAAATCATTCCTAAAGGGTCTATTCACCAAGAAGATCTAATAATTGTAAATATTTATGCCCCCAGTATGTGAGCAGCCAACTACATAAGACAACTGTTAACCAAAATAAAGAGTCATATTGATATGAATACAATAATTGTAGGGGATCTTAACATGGCAGTCTCAGTAATAGACAGATCATCTAAGCAGAAAATCAGTAAAGAAACAAGAGCTTTGAATGACACATAGGACCAGATAGACCTCATAGATATATAAAGAATGTTCCACCTAAACAACAGAATACTCATTCTTCTCAAGCACACATGGAACTTTCTCCAGAATAGACCGCATACTGGGTCACAAATCAGGGCTCTGCTGATACCAAAAGATTGGGATTATTGCCTGCATATTTTCATACCACAATGCTTTGAAACTGGAACTCAAACACAAGAAAAATTTCAGAAGGAATTCAAACATTTGGAAGCTAAAGACCAACATGCTCAAGAATGTTTGGATTAACCAGGAAATCAAAGAAGAACTTAAACAATTCATGGATACCAATGAGAATGAAGATACATCGGTCCAAAACCTATGAGATACGGTGAAGGCAGTCCTAAGGGGGAAACACAGCCATCCAAGCCTCACTCAAAAAATTTTTTAAAATCCCAAATACTCCTGCTCTCTTTACACCTTAAAGACTGGAAAATCAACAACAATCAAGCCAACCCCATGCACAAGAAGGTAAATAATCAAGATTAGAGCAGAGATCAATGAGTTAGAAACTAGAGATACAGTAGAGCACATCAACAAAACTAGGAACTGTTTCTTTGAAAGAATCAATAAGATTGATAAAACACTGGCCAAACTAATCCAAACGAAAAAAGAGAGAACTCAATTAATAAAATTATGAATGAAAGGAGAGAGATCACGACTAACACCAAGGAAATAGAAACAATCTTCAGAAATTATTATCAACAGTTACATGCCAATAAGTTAAGCAACCCAGAAGAAATAGTGCATTCCTGGAAACCTATAAACCTCCAAGACTGAAACTGGAAGAAATTGACAACCTAAATAGACAAATATCTAGTAACAAGATTGAACCTCCCAAAAAACAAGAGCCCAGGACCTGATGGATTCCCTGGGGCATTCTACCAAACATTCAAAGAAGAAATACCAATTCTTCTAAAGCTGTTTCAAAAAATAAAAACAGAAGGAAAACTTCCAGACTCTTTCTATGAAGCCAGTGTTACCCTGAACCCCAAACCAAGAAAAGACCCCACCAAAAGGAAAAATTGCAGACCAATATCCCTGATGAATATGGATGCCAAGATTCTCAACAAGGTCCAAGCTAATAGGATCCAACAGTACATTAAAATTATTATCTACCATGACTAGGTGGGATATAGCCATGGGATGCAAGAGTGGCTCAACATTTGCATATCAATCAATATGATAGAACAATTCAATAAGAGATAGGAGAAGAACAACATGGTCCTCACAACTGATGCAGGAAAAGCATTTGAAAAAATACAGCATCCGTTCCTGATTAAAACTCCTCAAAGTATAGGATTAGAGGGAACATTCCTCGACTTTATAAAATCTATCCATGAAAACCCCACAGCAAATATCATTCTCAATGGAGAAAAGTTGACAGCCTTCCCTTTGAGGTCAGGAACACAACAAGGATGCCCACTCTTGCCACTGTTGTTTAACATAGTACTAGAAGTCCTGGTAACTACCATCAGACAACAAAAAGAAATAATACGTAGTCAAATTGGTAAAGAAGAAGTCAAGTTCTCTCTCTTTGCAGATGACATGATTCTTTATATGGAAAACCCAAAAGACTCCATCCCCAAACTACTAGAACTCATGCAGCAATTCAGTAATGTGGCAGGATATAAAATCAATGCACAGAAATCAGTTGTTATCTTATACACTAACAATGAAAATATAGAAAGGGAAATTAGAGAATCGATTCCATTTACTGTAGCACCAAGAACCATAAGAAAACCTGGGAATAAACCTAACCAAAGAGATAAAGGATCTATACTCAAGGAACTACAGAACACTCATGAAAGAAATTGAAGAAGACACAAAAAGATGAAAAAGCAATCCATGCTCATGAATCAGAAGAATAAACATTGCTAAGATATCTATACTGCCCAGAGCAATCTACACTTTCAATGCCATCCCAGTCAAAATTCCACCAGCATTTTACAAAGTGCTGGAACAAACAGTCCTAAAATTTGTATGGAACCAGAAAAGAACTTTAATTGCTAAGGAAATTTTGAAAAAGAAAAAGTTGGAGGCATCATGTTGCCTGATTTCATGCTTTACTACAAAGCTGTGATCACCAAGACAGCATGGTGTGGGCACAAAAACAGACACATACACCAGTGGAACAGTAGAGAGTCCAGATATGAACCCTCAATTCTATGGTCAAATAATCTTCAACAAAGCAGGAAAAATATCCAGTGGAAAAAAGACAGTCTCTTCAATAAATTGTGCTGGAAAATTGAACAGCTATGTATAGAAGAATGAAACTTGACCATTCTCTCACACCATGCACAAAGATAAACTTGAAATGGATAAAAGACCTCAATGTGAGACAGGAATCTATCAGAATCCTAGAGGAGAACATAGACAGTAACCCCCTCATCATCAGCCACAGCAACTTCTTTCAAGACATGTCTCCAGAGGCAAAGGAAACAAAAGTGAAAATGAACTTTTGGGACTTCATCAAGATCAAAAGCTTCTGCACAGCAAAGGAAACAGTCAACAAAACAAAGAGGCAACCCACGGAATGGGAGAAGATATTTGCAAATGACACTACAGACAAAGGGCTGATATCCAAGATCTATAAGGAACTCCTCAAACTCAACACTCAAAAAACAGACAATCACATCAAAACATGGGCAGAAGACATGAACAGACATTTCTCCAAAGAAGACATACAAATGGCTGATGGACCCATATGTTCATCATCATTAGCCATCAGGGAGATTCAAGTCAAAACCCCATTGAGAGCAAGATGGCAGAGGAGTAGGAGACTGAAATATCATTAGGTCCCAGGACTTCAGCTAGATAGTTATCAAACCATTCTGAACACCTACAAACTCAACAGGAGATAGAAGAGAAGAGCAACATTTCTAGGAACAGAAAATTGACCACTTTCTGGAAGGTAGAATGTGCAGAGGAATGAATACAAAACAATTGGAAGATAGATCACAAGGGGAGGGGCCAGCTCCTGGCAGGTGAGAGAGAAGTGGAGCACAAAATCAGAACTTTTAATAGTCTGCTCCACTGAGGGATGTCGCTCTAGAGGCTAAGCAGAGGTGGAACCCTTGTGAGGACAGTGTGGTCTCAGGACCCGCGGCATCATAGAAGGACTAGGCGTTCCAGGTATCAGAGCAGGGAAGCTGGCTACAGAGAAAGAGCCAAGGGGTGCACTCTCACCTCAGGCTTACCTTAAACAGTGATCCAAGGCACAGTCAGGTCACTGCTCTTCAAGCAGAGACCCCACAAGTGGCAGACCCAGAGAGACCCCCTCCTTCCTTCTCTGGGAGGAGTGGCACAGGAGTATGTGTCAGGAATGTCCTGGGTTTCGAGAATCCAAACAGGGCCATGCACCAGGGATAGAAACGCTCAGTCACAGGCAGGGTGAGCTCAGAGTGTGGCCAGAAACAGGGAGATGGGAGGGATTGACTGCTTTTCTCTGAGGGTGCGCTGCTTTGTGGTGCCCTGAGCTCTTGGCTCCTTCCAGCCAGAGATTGGGAGGCTACCATTTTCATTCCTGTCCTCTAAAGCTCTATGGAGAGGATTTAGGGAACAAAAGCTCCCGAGAGTGAACCCAAGCAGATTACTTAGCCTGGCCCCAGGCAAGGACATGCAATTCTGCCTCCAGCAAAGACATTTGAGAATCACTGAAACAGGCCCCTCCCCCAGAAGATAGCAAGAACTTCCGCCACAACCAAGTTTACTGATCTATGAGACTGCAGAACTCCAAAGCTTGGGGAAAGCAACACACAGAATTCATGGCTTTTCTCCCATTTAGTCTTTCAAAGTTAAATTTTTTAATTTTACTTTTTTTTAACTTTTCCTCTTTCCTCTTTTAATGGTTTTTAACTATTTTATCTTATCAATACCTTTTTTAAATTTTTTTTAAATTTTCACTGTTATACTCATATTTTATTACTTTATTGTATTTAACCTTATTTTTGGTATACATATACAGTTTTTTTTTCTTTAAAATTTAAGGATACAATTTCTTCTAATAGATCAAAATATACCCTAAATCTAGTGTATGGCTTTGTTCCAGTCTCCAGCCTGATCATATTCTCTCCTCTTTTTTAAACTTTTTAAAATTTTGTTATTTTTACAACCAACTTATCTTATCAATTCCTTTTTTAGAATCTTTTTATATTTTCATCTTTATAGTCATATTCCATCCCTTCTTCGTGCATACCCTTTTTTTGTATATATATGTTTTTCTTTCTTTAAAATTTGAGAGGTAATTTTTTTTTTTAATTTATTTGACAGAGAGAGAGATCACAAGTAGACAGAGAGGCAGGCAGAGAGAGAGAGAGGGAAGCAGGCTTGCCACCGAGCAGAAAGCCCGATGCGAGACTCGACCCCAGGACCCCGAGACCATGACCCGAGCCGAAGGCAGCGGCTTAACCCACTGAGCCACCCAGGCGCCCAGTAATTTCTTCTAAGAGACCAGAATACACCCAAAATCAAGTGGGTGGCTCTGTTCTAATCACCAACTGAATATATATGTAAATATAATTTTGTATTTTTTTCCCCGCATTTTACTCTCCTGGTTTTGGGTCTCTTCTGATTTGGTTAGTGTATATTGTTCTGGGGTCTTTGCCAGCCTTTTAGTATTTTGTTCTCTCCTTTGTCTATTCTTATCTGGATAAAATGACAAGGTGAAAACACTCACCACCAAAAAAAAGAACAAAAGGCAGTACCAACACCTAGGGACCTAATCAATTCGGACATTAGTAATATGCCAAAACTAGAATTCAGAATGAAGACTATCAAAGTGCTAGCTGGGCTTGAATAAAGCATGGAAGATATGAGAAAAATCCATTTCTGGAAAAATAAAATCACATTCTGGAGAAATAAAAGAATGAAAATCTAACCTAGTTGAAATCAAAAAAGCTATTAAAGAGGTGCAGTAAAAAATGGAGGTTCTTACTGCTAGGATAAATGAGGCATAAGAGAGAATTAGTGATATAGATGACCAAATGATGGAGAATAAAGAAGCTGAGCAAAAGAGAGACAACTACTGGACCATGAGGGGAGAATTTGAGAGATAAGTGATATCATAAGATGAAACAATATTAGAATAATTGGGATCCCAGAAGAAGAAAAGACAGAGCTGGGGGGGTGGACAGAAGGTATATTGGAACAAATTATAGTAGAGAATTTCCCTAATATGGCAAAGGAAAAAGCATCAAAATCCAGGAGGCACAGAGAATCATCCTCAAAATCAATAAAATGGGTCCACACCCCATCATCTAAGAGTAAAACTTCAAAGTCTTAGTGACAAAGAGAAAATCCTAAAAGCAGCTCAGGACAAGAGGTCTTTAACATACAATGGTAGAAATATTAGATTGGCAGCACACTTATCCACAGAGACATGGCAGGCCAGAAAGGACTGGTGTGATATATTCAGAGCACTAAATGAGAAAAATATGCAGCCAAGAATACTATATCCAGCTAGGTATTGTTGAAAATAGAAGGAGAGATAAAAAGCTTCCAGGACAAACAAAAATTAAAAGAATTTGCAAACACCAAACTAGCCCTACAGGAAATATTAAAAGGGGTCCTTTAAGCAAAGAGGGAGCCTAAAAGTAACAGACCAAAAAAGAACAGAGACAATATACAGTAACATTCATTTTACAGACAATACAATGGCACTAAATTCATATCTTTCAGTAGTTACCCTGAATGTAAATGGGCTAAATGCCCCAATCAAAAGATATAGGGTACCAAATAAACAACATCCATTGATATCCTATCTACAAGAAACTCATTTTAGACTCAAAGACACCTCCAGATTTAAAGTGAAGTGCTAAAAACAATTTGATGTGCTAATGGACATCAAAAGAAAGCTGGGGTTAGATTTTAAGCCAAAGACTATAATAAGAGATGAGAAAAAACACTATGTCATACTTAAACAGTCTGTCCAACAAGAAGATCTAACAATGTTAAACAACTATACCCCTATCATAGAAGCACCCAATTATATAAACCAATTAATAACAAAATCAAAGAATCCATCACCTATAATACAACAATAGTAGGGGACTTTAACACCCCCCTCGCTGAAATGGACAGATCATGCAAGCAAAACATCAACAAGGAAATAAAGCCTTTAAATGACACACTGGATCAGATGGACATCAGATATATTCAGGACATTCCATCCCAAAGCAAGAGAATACACATTCTTCTCTAGTTCACATGGAATGTTCTCCAGAATAGTTCACATCCTGGGTCACAAATCTGGTCTCAACCTGTTACAAAAGATTTGGATCATTCCCTGCATATTTTCAGACCACAGTGATCTGAAACTAGAATTCAATCAAAAGAAGAAAGTTGGAAAGAACTCAAATACATGGAGGTTAAAGAACATCCTATTAAAGAATGAATGGGTCAATCAGGAAATTAAAGAAGAATTTAAAAATTCATGGAAACAAATGAAAATGAAAACACAACACACCTGTTCAAAATCCTTGGGACACAGCAAAGGCAGTCCTGAGAGAAAAGTACATAGCAATACAAGCCTTTCTCAAGAAATAGGAATGGTCTCAAATATACAACCCAACACTTCTCTTAAAGAGGTTGGAGAAAGAACAGGAAAAAAGCCTAAACCAGCAGGAAAAGAGAAATAATAAAGATCAGAGTGGATATTAATGAAATAGAAACCAAAAGAACAGTAGAACAAATCAATGAACCTAGGAGCTGGTTCTTTGAAAGAATTAATAAGATTGATAAACCCCTGGCCAGACTTATCAAAAAGAAAAGAGAAAGGACCCAAATAAATAAAATCATGAATGAAAGAGGAAAGATCACAACCAACACCAAAGAAATACAAACAATTATAAGAACATATTATGAGCAACTATATGCCAGCAAATTTGACAATCTGGAAGAAATGGATGCATTCATAGAGACATATAAAGTACCAAAACGAACCAGGAAGAAATAGAAAACCTGAACAGACCCATAGCCAGTAAGGAAATTGAAGCAGTCATCAAAATTCTCCCAACAAATAAGAGCCCAGAGCCAGATGGCTTCCCACGGAATTCTACCAAACAATTAAAGAATTAAAACCTATTCTCCTAAAACTGTTCCAAAAAATAGAAATGGAAGGAAAACTTCCAAATTCATCTTATGAGGCCAGAATTACCTTGATGGCAAAATCGACAAAGACCCCATCAACAAGGAGAATTACAGACCAATATCCTTGATGAATATAGATGCAAAAATTCTCATCAAAATACTAGCCAATAAGATCCAACAGTACATTAAGAGAATTATTCACCATGACCAAGTGGGATTTATTCCTGGGCTGCAAGGTGGGTTCAACTTTTGCATATCAATCAATGTGATACAATACATTAATAAAAGAAAGAATGAGAACTATATGATACTCTCAATAGGTGCTGGAAAAACATTTGACAAATACAGCATCCTTTCTTGATCAAAACTCTTCAAAATGTAGGGATAGAGGGTACATACCTCAATATCAAAGCTACCTATGAAAAACCCACAGCGAGTATCATTCTCAATGGGGAAAACCTGAGAGCTTTCCCCTAAGGTCAGGAACATGGCAGGGCTGTCCACTATCACCACTGCTATTCAACATAGTAATAGAAGTCCTAGCCTCAGCAATCAGACAACAAAAAGAAATAAAAGGCATCTGAATAGGCAAAGAAGAAGTCAAATTCTCACTCTTTGCACATGATATGATACTTGATGTGGAATACCCAAAAGACTCCACTCCAAAATTGCTAGAACTCATACAGGAATTCAGTGAAGTGTCAGGATATAAAATCAATGCCCAGAAATCAGTTGCATTTCTATCCACCAACAACAAGACATAAGAAAGAGAAATTAAGGAGTCGATCCCATTTACCATTGCACCCAAAACCATAAGATACCTAGGGATAAAGCTAACCAAAGAGGCAAAGTATCTGAATTCAGAAAAATATAAAGTACTCTTGAAAGAAATTGAGGAAGACACAAGGAAATGGAAATACATTCCATGTTCTTGGACTTGAAGAACAAATATTGTGAAAATGTCTATGCTACCTAAAGTAATCTACACATTTAACACAATCCCTATCAAAATACCATCACTTTCTTTCAAAAAAAAAACAGAACAAATAATCCTAAAATTTATATTGGAACCAGGAAAGATCCCGAATAGCCAGAAGAATGTTGAAAAAGAAAGCCAACGTTGGTGGCATCACAATTCCAGACTTCAAGCTCTATTACAAAGCTATAATCATCAAGACAGTATGGTACTGGCACAAAAACTGACATACAAATCAATGGAACAGAATAGAGAGCCCAGAAATAGACCCTCAACTCTGTGGTCAGCTAATATTGACAAAGCAGGAAAGAATTTCCAATGGAAAAAAGACAGTCTCTTCAACAAATGGTGTTGGGAAAATTGAACAGCCACATGCAGAAGAATGAAACTGGACCATTTCCTTATACTGCACACAAAAATAGACTCAAAATAAATGAATGACCTCAATGTGAGATAGGAATCCATCAAGATCCATGAGGGGAACACAGGCAGTCACTTCTTTGACCTCAGCTGCAGCAAATTCTTCCTAGAAACATCGCCAAAAGCAAGAGAAGCAAGGGCAAAAATGAACTATTGTTACTTCATCAAGATCGAAAGCTTTTGCACAGCAAAGGAAACAGCCAACAAAACCAAAAGACAACTGGCAGAATGGGAGAAGATAGTCACAGATGACATATCAGATGAAGGGCTAGCATCCAAAATCTATAAAGAGTTTGTCAAACTCAATACCCAAAGAACAAATACTCCAATCAAGAAATGAGCAGAAGGGGGCGCCTGGGTGGCTCAGTGGGTTAAGCCACTGTCTTTGGCTCAGGTCATGATCTCAGGGTCCTGGGATCAAGCCCGCATCGGGCTCTCTGCTCAGCAGGAAGCCTGCTTCCTCCTCTCTCTCTCTGCCTGCCTCTCTGCCTACTTGTGATCTCTCTCTGTGTGTCAAATAAATAAATAAAGTCTTTAAAAAAAAAAGAAAGAAATGAGCAGAAGGCATGAACAGACATTTCTGCAAAGAAGACATGCAGATGGCCAAGAGACATATGAAAAAGTGTTCCACATCACTTGGCATCAGGGAAATACACATCAAAATCCCATTGAGATACCACCTCACACCAGTCAGAATGGCTAAAATTAACAAGTCAGGAAATGACAGATGCTGGGGAGGATGTGGAGAAAGGGGAACCCTCCTATACTGTTGGTGGGAATGCAAGCTGGTGCCCTCTAGAAAACAGTACGGAGGTTCCTCAAAAAGTTGAACATAGAGCTACCCTATGACCCAGCAATCACACTACTTGTTATTTACACTAAAGATACAAATGTAGTGATTTGGAGGGGAACATGCACACAAATATTTATAGCAGCAATGTCCACAATAGCCAAACTACAGAAAGAACCTTGATGTCCATCAACAGATCAATGCATAAAGAAGTGGCGTATACATACAATGGAATACTATGCTGCCAACAAAAGAAATGAAATCTTGCCATTTTTAATGATGTAGATGGAACTAGAGGGTATTGTGCTAAGCAAAATAAGTCAATCAGAGAAAGACAATTATAATATAATCTCTCTTATATAAGGAATTTGAGAGGCAGGGTGGGGGTTTTGGGGGTCAGGTAAGGAAACAATGAAACAAGTTGGGATCAGGATGGGAGAAAAACCATAAGAGACTCTCAATCTCAGGGAGCAAACTGAGGGTTGCCGGGGGTGGAGGGGTGGGGTAGGGATTGGCTGGGTTATGGACATTGGGGAGGGTATATGTTTTGATGAGTGCTGTGAAATGTGTAAGCCTGATGATTCAGAGACCTGTACTCCTGGGGCAAATAATATATTATATGTTAATAAAATAAATAAAAATAAAACTACATTGAGATACCACCTTGCACCAGTTAGAATGGCCAAAAGTAACAAGACAGTAAACAACAAGTGTTGAAGAGGATGTGGAGAAAGGGGAACCCTCTTACACTGTTGGTGAGAATGCAAGTTGGTGCAGCCACTTTAGAAAACAATGTGGAGATTCCTTAAGAAATTAAAAATAGAGCTACCCTATGACCCTGCAATTGTACTATTGGGTATTTACCCCAAATATATAGATGTAGTGAAAAGAAGGGTCATATACACCCCAATGTTCATAGCAGCAATGGCCACAGTCTTCAAATGTGGAAAGAGCCAAGATGCCCTTCAACAGACAAATGGATAAAGAAGACATGGTCCATATATATAATGGAATATTATGCCCCCATCAGAAAGGATGAATAGCCAACATTTGTATCAACATGGATCGGACTGGAGGAGATTGTGTTTAGTAATCAAGTAAGTCAAGCAAATAGAGTCAATTATCATATGGTTTCACTTACTTGTGCAGCATGAGGAATAACACGGAGGACATTAGGAGAAGGAAAGGAAAAGTGAATTGGGGGAAATCAGAGGGGGAGACGAAGCATGAGAGACTGGACTCTGAGAAACAAACTAAGGGTTTTGGAGGGGAGAGGGGTGGGGGGTTAGGTGAGCCTGGTGGTGGGTATTAAGGAGGGCACATATTGCATAGAGCGCTGGCTGTGGTGCATAAACGATGAATCTTGGAACAGTGAAAAAAATAAATTTTTAAAAAATAAAAAATAAAAATAAATGAAAAAATCTTTTGAAGAACTTTTTAATGATTGAAATATTGCTTCATAAAATACTAAAAACTTAGTTATATCAGTCAGCATCTTTGCATATCTCCCCATATGTATTTGAAGATAATAAAGGGTAACCATTCAACACATATTTGTAAGCTAGGTGCTTACCATGTCCCAAGCAATATGCTTGAATTGGAATAGAAAAATGATATAAGATGTGAATCCAAATCTCAGAATCAAATGCATATGAACCCATTCATCTTAAATAAGTACATTACACAGTCATGAATTAATAATTCATATGTCACTCTCAATTTCTTTTTCCCAATATCATCTGGGCCACCTAGCAGTGTTATTGTATTAATGTAACATATGTATTACAATTGCTAAAAAACCATATACTACAAGGCACATTTTCCTATAAGCTCCTGGCTGTTGTGATTTCCCCAACTTCCTTGATATATCTAAATATCATTCTCGTCCATGTATTGCATGGAGCACTGGGTGTTGTGCAAAAACAATGAATAGTATTACACTGAAAAAAATAAATTAATTAAATATTTTTTTTAAAAAGCCTAAGGAAAAGACAGAAAGTACAGGAGGTAGACTTGGTCTGAATTTCATGTTTGCTCAAAGCTACTCCCAGGTACTGCTCTAAATTTGATTTTCCTATGTAATTAACAGATGGTTTTATTCTCCATTTTTATTCCCCTAACAGTTCCATGTGCTTGGAAAAATATTACATCATGATTGTGAAAGAGTGACAATGTGTTGAATGTAGAAAAGTGTTATCTTTAGAATATGAAAAATAAAAGTTTAAATTTCAAAAATAAATTAATAAATATCATTCTCTTTTCAAATTAATTTCCTTCTCTCTCTTCTCTGTGAAGCACTAATGTTTTGAATTTTTTTAAATATATAGAATATAAGTACAAACATAAATACAAATATTTTAGAGGGAGAGATAGGAACAGATGAAGGGCAGAGAGAGGAGGAGAGAATTTCATTTTATTTAATCATTTAATTAATTTAATCTCACAACCTGAGGTCATCACCTGAGCTGAAATCAAGAGTCAGACACTTAACTGGCCTTGTCACGCAGGTGCCCAGTTTTTTAAATATCTTATCACTTTTTCCTCACACAAAAAGAATAAGGTGTAATAAAAATAACACTGATTTTCAAGCACAAAGGTCTGGGTTCAAATTCTGACCGTGGTACTATGCACCACTGATGAAAGTACTTTACCTCCCTTCCTTTAGTTCTGTCACCTATAAAAAGGGAGTATAGGAAAGCCAAATGCACAATACCTTTATGAGGAAGGATTACATTTACTAGATCTGTAAGACTACCATAGACTTACTATAAAGTAAACATAAAATTAATTCCCCCTTTCCTCTTACTTCTTCATAATTTTAGCCCTTTATTTCAACAAAATTCTCACTGGTCATTATAGACATTTATATAACATGGCAAACTATTTTTCAAAGAGAAAAGCATGTCACTTAATATAGAAAAAGCATACTCCACATAGAGGTAAGTCTTCATCTGGTGAAATAAATAGCAACTCATAATTTATGGATTTATGACTCATGCTAAACTGAAGCCAAAGGTATTTTTCATGTGATTAGTTACCTTTAGTTAATACCATATTTAAGTTGTTTTAGTACCTCCATATATGACTCCAAAAAAACATGAACTGTTCTACTTTAAGTCCATTCCAGACAAGAGATATAGATTTCGATGTTTTATACGATGTGTTTCTATACCATCAATATAGTCTGTGATATAGTCATGAAGTAGAAGGAATCTTAAAATGTTCCCTGGATAAATCCCAGGAAAAATACCACAATATTCAAAAAAGGCAATTTACAGTCTTATCAAATTTATTTATCCTTCTAGATAATATGTATTTCTTTATATCTAATTAAATTTTTATCAATGCAGTTGAACATAAAAAAAGTATGTCAAGTTCCTCTTCACAGCAGTTCTTCTTTTGAGAATTTTAAATTTTAAGTTTTCGTTCCCAAGTTAAATGATTCCATGCTCTTCACAGAGCATGCCTTAAGTTTTTCCTTTTTTTTCCTGACCTATTTGGATTTCTTGACATTTTACTGCTATTTAAAAGATTACAATTTCTAGGCAAAGTACTAGAGAGGGAGCATAGTAGTAAAGCATTTTTTTTTAAATCATGAAGGAAAATGGATCTTGTCCCTTGGAAATGCTTATTGAGTTTATTGGATAGATGTTCTGAGGAAACTAGAGTCAACACATTTGGAACAAGAAACTTATAAGATTTTTGTGGAGATCTTAGCTTCATTTATTTATTAAATCAGAGTTAAAAATTAATACATGATACACACTTTGAGACTATGTCTATTCCATTTATTCATCAGTACACATTTTGTGTTAAAGTGAACAACATAAAAAGAGAGAAAAAAGATAGAATTCCTGTCCTTAGGGCTCTTATGATGTCCTAAAAAAAAATCATAATTCTAGAAAATTACATATGTTCAGGGAAAAAAATACAGAAATTTCAAAAATAAGAGAATAAAAACCGAGTCTGTAGTTTTTGGAAAAATGAAGACCAGCAGAATAATGAAAGTCAAATCAAATTATCCACGTACAAACTTTCTAGAAGAAGCTCATTTTAAAGTGTGAAATTTTTAGAAGTTAGTCTATATCCATTCCATGTGTTTCATTTCATTATGAAGAAAAAAACACATTGATTTAAAAAGGTTTGCTGATATTAATATTATAAATCTTGTTCATCACTGTTTTCAAGATCAAACTGGCTTTCCTCTTCCCAAAGAAAAAGGTTTTCATCCTCAAATATATAAAATGTTTCTAATACATTTCTGTTGCTAATATTTAAGGATGTCTCAACGTGGTAAAATAGGCAGGTTTGATCATGCATTTCAAAGGAGAAATGATAGTTGCTGTTTTCTCTTACTACTTGATTGAGATTTGTTAATGAATTCTGAAATCTGTAATTTAGTAAGTTGTTATTCTCATCAACTACTTCCAAGATTTCATTTGTCTTATTGGTGCCATCCTGTGTATTTGAATTCACATCATCCACAACCAACAACGATGTGTGCAAGAAATTCACACAAAACTTCTTCTTTAAATATAATTGAAATTTCTTTAAATTATTTTCTTCCTCTAAGCTCAAAGAGTTAATTCCTTTTAATTTTCTTAATTGTCTTTTATCCATCAAGTCAAATGTGTTATTAAAATGAAGCTGATCAAATGTATCATCACTGGCATTATCAATAAATGTTTTTCCACCCCTTACTTTTTTGTTCTCATCTCTGAACATGGTCTTATCTGACTGCAGTAAATATGGGTGTATTTTCATCCATAAATGGAGACCCAAGAAATTTTCAATATCAGAATCTTTGCAATATACAAATCCTCGGTCTTCCTCATTTATAGGTTGGATGATAACAGTTAGTATAGGGCAATGCTGGCCACAAAGAGCATAGAGCTTATCCAGAGAGTCACCTTCCTGAAGTGCACCGTGAATTACATTATTAATAGGCAATGGTTGGTTTTTAATAGTATCATCAGAGACAGGATGGACTTTGTTACCAGCAGACGTAAAAACCTGAGTGACTGATGTGCATACTCTTTCTGACTTATGACTAGCCTTCTCTTCTGCATGATGATCTGGTATTCTCTCCTTGGCAGAAGTTTTATTTTGAACATCTAGCAAATCCTCACCAAAAGGCTCAGAGTCACTACAATGAGGCATGTTAAAATAACTGCATTTCAGTTCAAGGGGTCGAGTCAGTTCTTCCAATTCTGAAGAGGATAGCTCAGCCATGTTTGGGCCTGGAGCCAAATTTCCAAAATGTGAATATGGTACCTCATTGCCATTATTAAGTAGAGTATCCACTGATGTGGTATCTTCATTGCCATATAAGCCAGAATTTTCAGGAGATGATAATCTTAACAAGTGATTTTCTTTCAGGAGCCATTTTCCTTGATCAATCAGTATTCCTTCCTCAATATCTCTAACAATTCTGTTATGATTATTTTGTTTTGTACCACGTCCTATGTCTCCCCCGTGATAACTGGCCCTCACATCACATTTATCTTGATCTCCTTCTGGAAATTTCTGTAACATAGATGAACTACTAGAGATCTGTTCAGAAGACCCAAATGACTGACCTTCCGAATCATAAAGACCAGCTTTCCTAGCACACTGAAATTCCATAGAGTTATAAGGACAAACCTGAGATCTGTGCACAGATCCAGAAAAAAAAGATGGTTTAATAAGTTCTCCTTTACCATAAAGCTTTTCTATTGTCCTTTTAACAAATCCTTTATTGTATTCTCTTCCTTCAGCAATCTCCTCACAACTGCCCCTGAGGCCATCACTGGATGTTTTATATGGCTGCTCATTCTCACTGTCTAGTCTAAATTCTGACCCATCAGAAGTCACTGGTCTTCTGAAACAGTTTTTAAAATCAAGAGAGGACTCTGAATAACTTCCAGTTTCCGTATGTTTCACCATCATTTTTACTCTCATTTTAGTTTCTCCTTCATTGAGTTCCCTTTCAGCATTTTGCTTAGAATCATAGCAAAACACTAAACATGGTGGTGTTGCTGGCGCCATACTGATTGCCTCGCAAATTACATCATTTCTTTTTTCTTCTTCTGTAATGTTCCCACTGGAGACTTCTATCAATTCTGAATTTTTACTAGCCTCTAACTCTTTTTGGATCAATTCTTCAGTGGCTGGCTCTCCTGCATTTACCTTTGTATAAAAGAGATTAGTGTCCTGGTTTTCTAATTCTTCAAATGATTCCAGTTCTGAAATGTTTCTTTCACTTGATGTCATGCTACTGGTTATTGAGCCTGGTTCTTCAGAAGTCTTTGAGTCTTCCTTATCAGAAGATGTAGATGCATTTTTACCCTGAAATTTCTTTAAAGAAGAAATTTTAAGTTCAGCCTCAGAACTATGTTCCTTATCAAATTCTGGTTCAGTTTCATTTATGGGAAAGCCACAGTGGTTTAAACTGCTGGTATTTTGATGTGACATTAATATATTAAAGTCATGTTTGCACCCAGGGTCTGCCAAAATATTTAGATCTTTCTGAACTTCATCAATCCTTTCTAATTCTTCAGTCAATTCCAAATTATCAGCACATGTGTTTTCTTTGGAATTTAAAAAGTTACAGGTATTGCAGACTTTGTTGGGAATGTAGGTCTCATCAACTGGGCAAGTTGTCTCATAACTATGGTTTTCATCATGAGTACAAGCTTTATGGGAAGACAGAGAATCAGTAAGTGAACAGACCTCTCCTAGGAAACAGGCCTTATTCATGGAGGTCTGATCTGTAGTAGAGCCATCACTAGGGCAAAAATTGTCACTGAGGTTACAAGTCTCTTTTGGAGGATAGGTCTTATTCATAGTGCATATCTGACATGAAGAACAAGTCAACTCTGAAACACAGACTTCAGGGCCACAGCCCTCACTGCTAGAGAAGCCTCCATGTAAAAAGGAGATTTTCTGTGTTTTTTCATTTTCAATGCACTTAGGAACTCTCTGAATGTTGAGTGTGGAACAATTTGCAGAAAGTCCTCCTGGATCTATATCTTGTTCTCCCTCAGTGAGTCCAAAGTGATTTGTGGTTGATTCCACTAAATTGGCAACAGCAGCCTTCAAATCATCAGCTTCCTCTGTGATGGCAGTGTGCTTTAGAATCTCCAATAATCCAAGTATTTCTGAAGCTCTGTTGGTAGTCTTGTGAGCATCACCTTGGCAGAAGCTATTTATACTTCCCTTTAAGGTCAGCACCAGAAGCCAAGCTAGAAGGACATTAGTATATGACTTATATATTGGGGAAGGGAAAGGAACATCTTCAAGTGAACCTTGCATTTGAATAACTCTATTCTGAGTCTTATGAATACTAGGAACTAAAGCTTGCAATTGGCGTAGCAACAAGACTGGTAAAAGGTCTTTTGGAGTGTATTCTTCCGTAAGATCTACTTGAATAGCAGCCTCTACGCTGCGCCTTTTTGTAGCTAGGTTTATTTCTTCATAAATAAGGCTTACCTCTGGTCCTAATTTTTCAGCACATACCTGGATTTCAGTATTATGATCACCAATAGCTGACTGAGACAAAGCACAATTTCCATGCAAGGGAAACAAGCAAGCATCATTCAGAGATTCAACCTCATTCTCACCCAGATCTTTGGAAAGGTCGTCACAGTTATCTTTGTCAAAAGATTTACCTACCCTTTTGCCTAGATTTTCTGTCAAACTGGCATTTTTAGTTAGGTGTTTATTACTTTCCCTAACAAAATTATTTCCTTTTCCAGAACTTGTGTGTGAATTAATTCTTACAAAACCATTGTTGTTACCACTTACCACATTCCTTTCCTTTTGGTATGTTGGAGCTGATTTTCTAGGTTGCAAAGCTGAATGGGGATTTATGCTCTGCAACCACCTCTGTATATAATTTTGAACTGAACGATGGCTAATATCCTCAGGAAAAACAGCTTTTCTTAAAGAAGCTGAAGAATTTGCCCTGGTTGTAACATGTTTACTTACAACAGTACCCGATTTCAACTTATTCCCTTTTTGCTTTTTCTGAGTTTTTATAGTTATGTGTGAATTATTAACTTTTGAAACTAAACTTTTCTTGGTCATTCCTCTCAAATACCAAGATGCTATTTCTGCTTGAGCCTGTGGTCCACAAACAGCACTGGGTTTTTGCTCAAGGAAGTTAAACAGATAAAATAAATTTTGATCTTCAGAATTATTTTTGCAACACCAAAGCTCATTATGGGGAAATACTTTATTGTCTTGACCAATTTCTCTTTTTGTAGGTCCTCCTAAACTTACTGGTCTGGACTTCCTTTTGGCTAAAAGTCCTTGAAACTTCTTAGGATTCTGAGAAGTATTTAATTTATTTACATGGAAATTCTTGGAATTCATGGGATTGAGATTACTTTTGGAACAACAATAATTTGATTCAATTACCATATCACTTACATGGCGGTCTTCCTCACACAGTATTCCTTCTTTAAGGGAACTGTCTGAATCCTCCAATATGATTCCCTGTGCAATTCTACCTCTTGTGTTAATTTTCTTACTCCTACTAAGAATTCTTTTGGTTGCAATCTTCCCATCCTGATACCTGGAATTTATCATTTGTTGCTGCGATTTCATCTTCTTTTTGCTGGCAACAGATGATGAACTCTGCTTTTCATTTGCTGGAAATTTCGTTACACCACACTGAGCAAATTCATTAATTACTCTGTCAATTCTTACAGAGGCAGTGGAAGACCCTACTGAAGCTGGGGTCTCGGAAATAGTTCTGTCAGCTCCACAGTTGTTACTTAAAGAATGAGGTGTACCCGCTAAAGTAGGACTGCATCCGTCACTGGTATTACCACAAGGTCTTAATTTTTTGATACTAGTTTTGTTGTCTGATGTTACATTATCAACTATACCTTCCTCCCCAAGTGAGTTTTCTGATAAAGTCTGCAGTAAGCCATTATTATGAGACATCTCTAACATCTTCTGACTTGTTATTTCTACAATACCAGCACGTATTGCACCTGACTTGAGCAGCGTGCTTTCCTTTTTTCTTTCTAAAGATGACTCCATTTGTTCAATGTTATCGATCTGAACAAGCACTGGTTTGTTAGATACTGATGACATTTTACTGCAAGAATGTGTGAACATATGATACTCAGATTTGTTTTCTCCATCCTCCTTCTCTTCACTGTAGATCATTTCCTCTTGAACTTCAGTTTCAGATACCAAAGTCACACTCCCCCTCACAGATTTCTTTTGTCTTACTCTCCTTGGTCCAGGTGTAGGGGGTCTGTAAAAATGATGCTTTGCTTGATCCTTAGTCTCCTGGATGGTGTTTGTGTCCACAGCAGCATTCTGCCAACCAGCAGAAGGGCAAGTTTCAGTCTCTTGATCTGTCATTTGAGTATTTATGTCCTCTGCCAAACTGCCCTCTTGATTATTGCCTTTCTCCAGAGATGAGACATCTGCAGACAATGAGCATGCTGCAATTTTTAAACCAGAAAACCGATCATCTGTTCTTCCTGGAAAACCACCAACCTCACTCTTTTCATTGTTATGAGAAAGACTAGCTCTACTGACAGTGGTCCATTTTATGGTTTCCTCCTGTTTTATCTTAAATCGAACTTTCATTTCAACTGTCATGGTACCATCTTGATTAAAAATAATCGATTTCTCAATATCATCTTCAGAAGGATATATCAATAAATTCTGAGAATCATTTTTTTCTAAGGCCAAGTAATTTTCAGAAGCAAAAGACTGGTCTGAGTAGCAATCATTATTATGCATTTTGTCAGAAGAAACAGAATAAATCTGGGACTTTGGGCTTGAAGGCACATGTGTCCTCACTTTCAAGATTTTGAGAGTAAAAGATGCCCCACATCAAAATGTAGAAGATAGAGAAGTTATAAATATCCAATAGAAGAGGCAGCAAAGAAAAAAAAGGAAAAAAATTAGTATGAAAATTTCATATTTTCTGAATTTCATAGTAAGATATCATTAACATGTTTCTCACCTCTGTGTATTCATTGGTTACTTGCATTCACTACAATATCTGGTACACTTCTACAAGCTATTCTCAAAAAGAGAACCTATAATCTGACTTCAATAATGCAATTCACAGAATTTTAATTTTAGTGAATTTAACCAGGGAATTTTAATAAGGAAAGTAGAAATTGCTAAGGATTCTAGCAAAAATAAAAAGATTTTTGTGGGATTGTATTTTGTTGTTTTGTTTACCAGTACTGAAACTGGAGTCTAACTAAGTGCTGCTTACCTATGCAAACAACGTGAGTAATAATTTACAGTGATATTCATTTTCCTGTCTGTGTATATCTAAGAGATACTTACAACATTATGAAAGTTAAAACATTTTTAGAATTTATTTAGAAGTCAACATTAATCGAGTAATTACTAATTTTGCATTCACTTTGTATAATTAGTACATTTGATTTAACATAGAGCACAAAAGAGAACAGAGCTAGACAACAAACCAATGTATCTAGTTATATTTTTACTGTGTGTCTCTAAAGATAACTTCAGTACTCAAGCCTCTTAAACTCAATCAAATTCTTATTAGTAGTTTGTATAGATTTGCATATGATTGGCATTAATTAAATACCTTCAACATTTTAGAGTATAAACCTGGAAATATTTTCTCTTATTTTTGGTATGTATTTACCAAAATTACAAATGAAAAGGGCTCTCTTAAAATTTTTTAAAGTAAAATTTAACAAAGCCCTCAGATTCTCTAACACCATCAAAAATCATATTCACAACCCATAACACACAAAATAATAAAATCATTTTAGTAATATGAACACAGTGAAACAGTACTACCATATGCTTAACAGATATTTGGCAGCTAATGCCTACAGAACAGAAACATTAATAGATATATATCTATTGAGTATATCCATAATAGATGAGTTTCACCCACTTCAGCAATAAGTAGGGGGATTAATACTACTTAAAGGGCTTACTATTCCATGTCTACATAAAAACCAAAATTTAAGTATAAGTGGCAATCAATTCCTCAGCATAGAGCTAAAAAACTGCACACAATGAATAATGAGATTAAAATATTGAGCACAGTGAATAATAACCATGCCTGCATAGAGAACTTACAGCCCATCGTACACTCTTGGGCATCAACAAGCCCTCCTTCTCCCCTACACAAAGGATTATGCTATACTGTGCAGCATTTCCTAAGGAATTATCAACATAGATTATTATTAACCAGCATGAACTGACTACATGAATTTTTTTAATAAATAAAAAAAAATGGATCCAAGGGCTGTGATTTTTACTGAAACAACTTCAGAAAGTGGAGTCATATGTACTTAGAGATTTTTAAAAGCACACTCAACTGACCTGCTGAGCTCAGCTATGATGCTGCATGGTACTATTTGGAGAAAACCATATAACTACCAAATGTCACTTATACAAATTCCATAGAATTCTTCTCCAAATCAAGAAATGCTGGTATTTTTATTTTTTTTTATCTAGGTATTATATGCCCTCCACACACACAAATAAAGGATTACCCCCTCAATTTAATCACTGATTGACCTGAAAAAAATCTAAAAAAAAAAAAAAAACAAAAAAAAAAACCTACAATCTCTATAACTCTTTCTTTTACATATAACAATTCCAGTTTAGAATGCTTTCAGTCAGGGGCCTGGGTGGCTCAATGGTTGATCCTCTACCATCAGCTCAGGTCATGATCTCAGGGTCCTAAGATCGAGCCCTGCATTGAGCTCCTTGTTCAGTGGGGAGTCTGCTTCTCCCTCTCTCTCTCTGCCTTCCCTCTGCTGTGCTCTTCCTCATTCTTGAATGATAAGATAAAATCTTAAAAAAAAAAAATGTTTTCGATCCCCTCATTTTCTCTCATGTGACGAAGGAAATTGGCCACTTAAGCATGGATTGGGTTTTCTTTTTTTCATCTTGTGGTTAAAACACACACACACACACACACACACACACACACACACACACAACTCAGGGCTAAAAATAAAAGCTACATATTTAAGTGACTTACTCTTTCTGCTTTCTGACCTAGCACTTCCCTTGGCGTATACATGATGAGAGATCCCTGGTAATCTTGCAGAATGCAAGTACTTCTGGATGTCATAATTTCCTGGTTTAAATGGCTCTCTTCCTGCTGCCACCACAGCTCCAGAGCTAAGGATCACAGCTTGGAGACTGGGAACCTAGAAGAAACCAAAGAGTTAAGGTCCTTACATGAGCAACATGATGTTTTTGTTCTTTCCATACGGTAATTTAAAAAAAAAAATTTTTTTTTAATAATTTCTAACCCCAACATGGGTCTCAAAACTAAGTCAGGTGGACTGAGCCAGCCAAGTACCCCCTTTCCATATATTATTTATAGAGAGTGGAATCAACTCAACAATCTTCAAGGTTTGAAAGGGATAATCACCAAGTGTCCATTAGGCACCAATAATGTATACAAAGTTACCAGTATCGAGGTGGGGGTGACTAGACCAACATCTTTATTCAACCTGTATACTATCTGAAGAGAGATGTCTTCTGCCCTAACTAAAGGAATCTTTAAAATGTATGCAGTTTTGCCTCTGCCTTCCCACCAAAATACCCAGCTGTAGCCAAACGTCCACCCTGAGCCAGCTGAGAAAGGGCCTGGTAGCCACACTGACAGCTGCGGGGGAAGCTCTTCCCTGCTCCCCCACCAACCCTCCAGCATGGATGGCAGGGAAAGCAAAAAAAAAAAAAAAAATGCTTTCTCTACCTAACGAGATATCACTCTTGGCCGTGGCTTTTCTGGAAATATTGTCACAATTGCATTCTGTGCCAACACATTATACAACTCGGGGCTAAAGAAGAAGAAAGGGGAAGGGAGTTTGAGATTAAAAAGAGCCCCTCATGGACGTGGCTTCTTCAGATTCTGACCAGAGAACAGTAGGGCCACCCACCCAGGTGAGCCAGTGCCCTCCCACGAGGGTGGGAACGCACACAGACACCCACGCACGCGCGCGCGCGCAAAACCCTCCCTTTTCTGGGGCCTCCACCCATGTCCCACACAAGGCGAGCTCAGACATGAAAAAACCCCCGAACACTCACCTTCCTTCCATCTGTCGCGTACAACTTGGTCACCGGGAACCGCATGACTTCCGTCAGGTGCTGCAGAAACGCCTGGAAGCTCTGCGTGACCCTCCTGTTCATAACCACCACACGCCTCATCTTCGGGTCGCCATTTCTAAAGACCAAGAGCTTTCGTGGGCCACGCAGCATGCCGGGAGCAGCAGTGGCAGCTGCAGCCGTTGGAGGGGCTTGGTGCGGTTGCACACTGATGGCCCGGCTGCTGTGCCAGGGTCGTGGGCGGCGGCGGGCCTTGTCGAGATCCACTGGCTGCACCTTCCTGCGGTGGGAGCACAAGTAGGACTCGCCATCTTCTAGCTCCTCCAGCCGTGTGATGCTGTGTCTTCCCCGAGGGGTGCTGATGTTCCTTACCCCAAAAGGTAAGGGCACCTTCCTTGACAAGTTATCCAGCAAAGCATCAAATGTCTTGAAGGAACGAGGGTTGACCACCACCCTGACCCCGCCAAATTGCGGATCTCCGCTTTTGTAGAAGCTTATCTTTTTGGCCACAACAGGATGCATGACGCTCAGGTGGCGAGGGGAAGGAACGTGACCTTCAGAAGAAGTCCGATGAATCATGGAAATACTAGTGGAAGAAGTTTCGCTCATTTTGACTGAGAACTAGAGGGAAGGAAAATTATTCATCTCTGCAATGACAGTACTATAAAGAATACACGACAATGCAATTGCAATCTTATTACAGTTGTAAATATCTTGGCTATTCCTAGCGTTTCATTCATTAATTTATTCATTGGTTATTCTCACCTATTTTGAATAATTTTAAGGGGTTTACAATAAAAAGACATAAATGAAACAAATAAAGATATTTATAGTTCAAAGATAAAAACAATCTAACGACACAAATAAAGGTATTGTTAAATAAATGATATTGTATACGCCCACGCACTGGGAAGCTATGCAACCATTACACATGACATTATAAGTCTGTATTTACTGGCATCAGAAAATGATCCTAATTGATTGCTAAGTAAAAAAGCAGTTTACAACATATGTATGCCATGCCATTCCCAGTATACACGTATTTACTATACTAATGGAAAAAAATCCAAAAGTATATATAGCCCTAATGTTGATGGTAATTATCACTGAGTGGCAAAGCTATGGATAAATATTTGTTTCTTAGACATTGCTGAATTTTGTGAATCTTGAAAACTAATACGTATTTTGAACAATTAAAAGATAACAAAAGGGACATATCAAAAGCCATCCAATGAGAAAAATAAGAGTTTTGTCATTGATCCATTTAGTTCTGTATGTCCTGGCAGTCAAGGAAAAAGGGGAGACAGAAAGAGTTTATCAATTTCAAATTGTTAGGTAGAACCAAATGAGTTCATCTGGAGGAAAATGTTTCCTGACATTAAATTCTAGAAGGAATGTATCATATAAATCCTTAAATAGGGGCCATATTAAGATAATGTAAATGTTTCCATTACAGATTATAAAAAATGCAGGTAAATTATCTAATGCACCATTAATCCTACTTTGGGAAACACTGCATTAAACAATATTTTGAATGAATGACAACATTGCTATGAACTACTAAAAATGGAGGCACTGCTCCTATTAGTGGTTCTAAAATTAACCACTGGGAGGGAATTTAAGAGCCATTTTCAGCCAATCACTGAGGTTTTTCTCTTCTACTTTCTAAGTGAAGCAAGGATCTGACTGACAAGTGAGCAGCTCATGGAAGCTCTGAGTTCACTTCTCATATGTAGCATACTGTGACTATTTTCCACTACTTTAAGTCAATGTAATTATTAGTGTGCTTTGACAGAGTAAGAATGCCCTACAACCTTGAAGACAAACTGAACAAACTAAATAAAAGTGATCAATATTATAGAAATGAAAAAGGCATGTTTCTCATTATATCTCAGCTGTAAATTTGGCCCAAATCACCTACTTAATATTTGCAAACTGTTGTCTAAGATTCTTCATATATCTCCAATATGATTTGCAAATTTTTTTTATTTCTTTTCAGCGTAACAGAATTCATTGTTTATGCACCACACCCAGTGCTCCATGCAATTGATTTGCAAATTTTTATGTGTAATTTAGGAAAATACATTCATAGATCAACCTAGAAGTTAGGTATGTCTCCCCTACTCCCTTCTCCAAGCAGTTTAAAGTAATTATAGTACTTAAGACAATAAAGGCAACTGTAGCAGGTTTGTGCTTCAGGAGCTGGGGAATCCACCTTTGCAATGAAGTCAGCAAAACTGCACCTCTTCTTATCCTCAGCTGATAAACTGCAGTCTGACCTTGAGCATGTTGCTTAATCTCCATGCCCTCACTAACTGTAAGAGGAATGAATTTTTTAAGTATTTAATAAAAACTTCAGAACTCTTTGCCTCCAAGTACTTTTTAGGTTGGTTTACTAACATACATATTTTAAAATAGTTTCCATAACTAGTGTTTGAAACACATTTTTCACCTAATTTTGGAAAATTATATTTATCTGTATGTAAATGCATAGCGAGGCTTATTTTTTCAAGATTTTATTAATTTGTTTATTTGAGAGAGAGAGAACATGAGCTGCAGGAGGGCAGAGGGAGAAGCAGACTTGCCGCTCAGCGGGGACCCCTAATGGGGGGCTTGATCCCAGGACTCTGGGATCATGACCTGAGCTAAAGGCAGACTTTTAACCTACTGAGCCACCAGGTACCTGAAAGTGAGGCTGTTAATTGCAATAGTCTTCTGCCTGGATCTCACTATTTGGAGAGCCATTGACCTAGTGATCAAGTTAAGACAAGCTGTAGCCCAAGGCGTTTGTTTTGGGGTGGCTTTTTTTTTCCTTCACTAAAAGAGTGGACATTTTGTGCTGGGACCAGGAAGGAAAACATAAAAGATAAGGACAATTGAAGGGAAGAGGTGGCCCCCCTATGCTATCCTACAGCTGCCCATCCCGGAACTGAAGGTACCATGTCCTAGGAAGATGCCATATGCCCAGCAGTGGAGGAACATTTATAGAGAATCTATAGGATGGTTGCCAGGCTCCTTGAGGAGGAGGATTTAGCAAGAATAAAACAATATGAGTTCATATGGTCCTCACTGCAGGTAAGAGCATCTCTGGGAATGCCTAGACATCATTGGGGAAAGTTTTAGAGTATCAAGAATTTGTATACATGCAAGTGAGGTTTAAGAGTCTATAGTAAGGTGGGCATTTTGTATCTAACAGAACATGAAGAAGCTTCGGTATTATATTGAATAAAAGGATCTATGTGCATATAGTACACAATATCATTATTGGGGAAGAAAGTAAAACACAGATTCCTTCCAGGAGAAATGTTTCGACCTTTGCCTTGATATAATCCATTGCATCTCCTATAATTTCCATGGGAAATTCACCAAGAAACTCAATAGCACAGGTAAGGAAGAGTAGGGGTGTCGTGAGAATATCAAGGAGAGATCTATAGCCCAGTCTGAAGGATTGGCACTGGAAGGGGGTCGGGGGGAGAGAGATGGAAGTTTCCGCAGGACAGCCTGTGTGAAGTTGAGATGCCAGAGGCAGAATGGTAAAGATGCCCTCCAGGAAGAAGGCAGGGATTCGTGCAGCTTCTGCCAAAGACATAAGCAAGACCAGTGACATGGTCAGCGAGCCTGGACAGTAGAGTGTCCCTTTTTGTGAAACAGAGCTACCAATCCCTCCACAACTTTCAGTTTTTTGTCTTACTTGTGCACTCTTCTTACTCAGCTTTAAAAACTGATCAGAATGTGGATGGGAATTTTAAAATGTCTCCTTCCATTCTTTTTAAATAGTAAGATGCATTCTACGCCCTCTGAAGTTGTATAAGGCAGTAATATTCTTAGGGGAGGGATATCTAGGGAATGAAATAGCCGGAAGTGGCCTAATTCTTCTCCCAGCAGGTTAGGCTGAAGGAGAAGTAGAGGGGCAAAGAAGTAACAAGAGAAAACTAGATTCCTAAGGCCCTCCACTTTTCTCACTGTTGACTTTCCTAGAAGTAGCAAAGGACCTGGTTAACAAAATCTCTTCCCCACAGCCCACATTACAGCGAAATATACTTCCAGTGACTTGTGACTTGATAGCATGCTGCATTCTCTTCATTGCCAAAAGTCAGATCATGGAACTATCATGAATACTTGTATTGCTTTTTAAGATTAAGCAGATGTTTTTAACAGCTTTTGATTCACTAGGTTTACCCATGATTATGCTTATCTGCGCCCTCATTGTTCTCAATACCGGTACTGCTCAGAGCTAAACAACTGTTCTACCAAGAGGGCTATAGCTTCTTACCACCATTCACTTGACAAAACACATTGTAGAATAACAAGATGCATGTACATCATTTCATTAAATACATTTTAAATTTAATTTTCTACTACACACTAGGAATTCAGGCAATTCAGAAAGTATGAAGTAGACTTCTATCTCATCGATATATTCATAAGGTTAGTTCTGTGGCAATTCAGAGATTGACATTACAAGAAAAATTTGTTCATTTGACAGTTTATCATAACTCTATGAGGTGGAGTTGAGCGTGGGAGTTCAAAAAGAAAATTCACCAATTCTCCCCTATGGTGGTCACAGCAATTATTGAACTAAAAGCAGCTTCCTTCTTTAATGGATTGCTCAACTTCCTCTAATGCTTAGGTAAATAGTGCTCTTATAATCAGAAGAAAAAAAGTTTACCCCTATTTGATTACACTAGAATTTCTTGATATCCTGAAGTTCCCTCCTACTTCAATATCAGCAAATTGTGGAGGTTTCTAGCTTATGTGGATAAAAGATAATAATTATTACCAATATTTGTTCCTTTTTCTAATGGTTAAGAATAGAACTATGTAATTTAGATATAAAATGGAAAACAAAATGCAACTAGCTAAACACAGATTGTTTTCAAAATAAAGATTTCAAATAGTTTTATACTTACCGGAACTTGAAACTTCCCTTTCAAAGAAAAAGGTGTTTTAAGTGATTTGTATAATTCACATAATGTTGCTGGATAGGTAACCTGCTCATTTCATGCAAAGAAACTAATGTCTTTGGATTTATTCTTAGCGTATCTACCCAGGGATTGAGTATAGCCAATTAATGTAATCCAAGGTGATGCTAATCACCAGACAGAATTCACCTTAAGGGGACCACAGCCAGAAACAAACCAGTTCCTAGCATTCTCCACAGTTGTGAGGTCTTCCTAATTGGACTTTTTCTTGCCCTGTCTCACTTACCCCATATCTTTCTCAGGAGAAGATTGCCAATTCATGAGCTTTTCTCTCTCAGACAGCCTCAAATTTTCATTTATTTATGTTAAAGAGAAAAAGGTTGTTATGCTACTAAAAATGAAATCCTGTGACATTTTATCATTCTTTGATAAGTAATTCTGAGTCAGTATTTGCTCATGGTAGTCATTTAAGCACTCCTGTTTATTACTGCATCAATGTAGTTCTAATGAAAATGGCTGTTAAGTGTGAACAGTTTGGCTGCTCAGCATAACACAAGACAAGTAAGAGAGGCAGCACATGATGAAGTCATTTTATGCTTCTGCATACGCAGCATTCTTTTGCTTTGCTTAATCATGATGAGATTTGAGCATGTTTTAGGACTTTGTCACACATGAGGTCCCCAGATGACACCTGCCTCTAATGGCTTCCTGTAGTCTAATCCGATTCGAAGTTACCTCACCTAATCAGATTTCTTACCAGGCTTCCTGCCTCAGCTCTGAACCACAAAAGCAATATAAGGGGTCCTCCAAGAAAAAAGGATCAGATTCAAACATGTGCTCTCGAATGTTGTCTTCAAACAGATCACAAAAGGAAAAAGACTATGAAATGGCACACTGTGCCTGGTAAATACTGACTTTGTAACACGTCACCTATTAAAATGAATAAAGTGTAAGGGTGAGAGGGGAGGGAGAGAGTTGTTGAGTGAAGGAAGGAAAGATGGGGGGTAGATAAGAGAAACAGCAGTGTTTAACTTTGATAGAAACCTTCATTTATAATCATCACTGTTCAGACAAAGACATCGCTATTGACTCAATAAAGAAGCTTATGTTTATAGGGTACCACTTGGCATGAATGGCACCACTATTAGTTCCAAATCTAAGTGCACATTTAAAAAGTTTGGAATTAGATCAAACCTGCCCTTAAATAGTTACAAACTGATAAGGCATTTCTGCTGACTTTAATTTGAATCCTATAATCTGTGTCTGATAAACAACTCACATCATTGGTTCTATTTCAACAGTGAAGGAATGTCAACTAAAGGAAATCTTCTGGGCATTTTTAGGAAAATTAAAATTTCATGCATCAGCGCAAAGGAGTTCTCCTTTTCTAAGCATCTCCAGTAACACGTGCTGCACTCCCACAACTCCATTTGGGAAGAGGGACCAAGTACACCTGTTGCCCTAATCATGCCACCAAGCTATCTCCCTGGCATCACTTGTCGCTGGCACATGCCATTGTGGGGAGTCCACACCACTATTTCTCAAGCTTGAATTTGCACACAAATCCCCTATGGACCTTGCTGAACTGCAGTGGCTAACCAAGTAGGCCTGGGGTGGGGCCTGAGAGCCTGCATTTCTAATCCCTGATGCTGATGCTGCTGACATTAGACCACACTTTGATTATATTGAGCCTAAGAAATACCAGACGACCCCTGGGATTATAAAAATACATTATATGTTTATTTAAAAAATTAAATAAATTTTTAAATTAAATTAAATTAAAAAAAAAAAAAAGAAGAAGGGGCACCTGGGTGGCTCAGTGGATTAGGCCGCTGCCTTCGGCTCAGGTCATGATCTCAGGGTCCTGGGATCGAGCTCCGCATCTGTCTTGGCATCCCTGCTGAGTGGAGAGCCTGCTTCCCCCTCTCTCTCTGCCTGACTCTCTGCCTACTTGTGATCTCTCTCTCTGTCAAATAAATAAATAAAATCTTAAAAAAAAAAGAAAGAAATACCAAAAGACTCTATGACACAGCTCATTTTTTTAAAACTTTTTTTTAGATTTATTTATTTATTTGGCAGATAGAGATCACAAGTGGGCAGAGAGGCAGGCAGAGAGAGGAAGAGAAAAAGGCTTCCTGCTGAGCAGAGAGCCTGATGCGAGGCTTGATCCCAGGATCCTGGGATCATGACCTAAGCCAAAGGCAGAGGTTTTAACCCACTGAGCCACCCAAGCACCTCAACACAGCTCATTTTAAGGTTCTTCCCTTTTAATGGCTTCAATAGCCATGACCTCCGAGGTGACCTGCCTGACATGTCTAAACTGTTAAATTCTATGTGGTTGCTACTTACAGAGTAGCCAGACCATGGGGAGTCCAGTGCACAGTGGTTAAGCATACATGCTTTGAAGTTGGTCAGACTTCAGTTCACATCCTATCTGTTCCTTCCACTTAGCTGGGTAACCTCACGCCATTTACTTAGTTTCTCTGTGCCTGTTTCCCTGGTTATAAAATGTGAGAAAATACCTACCTTATAGGCTCATTGTGAGGATTAAATGGAATAATATATATCACATGTTTGGCAGAGTGTCTAAATGTCCTAACAATTAATGGAAATTATTATTTTTTCCATGTTAATCTTTTAAAACACTCCCGTGGTCCTTGAAGCCTTTGGTAAAATGTCTCCACACCTTACCCTGCCATACCATTTCTGACACCAGCTTACCTTTCTAATTTCATCTCAGCCATGATATTTGATACTTCTTAACTATGGCTCCAAACTTTTGCACATATTGTTCCTTTTTTTTTTTATTTTCAGCATAACAGTATTCATTGTTTTTGCACCACACCCAGTGCTCCATGCAGTACGTACCCTCCCTATTACCCACCACCTGGTTCCTCAACCTCCCACCCCCCACCCCTTCAAAACACTCTGGTTGTTTTTCAGAGTCCATATTCTCTCATGGTTCATCTCCCCTTCCAATTTCCCTCAACTCCCTTCTCCTCTCTATCTCCCCATGTCCTCCATGTTCTTTGTTATGCTCCCCAAATAAGTGAGACCATATGATACTTGACTCTCTCTGCTTGACTTATTTCGCTCAGCATAATCTCTTCCAGTCCCGTCCATGTTGCTACAAAAGTTGGGTATTCATCCTTTCCGATGGAGGCATAATACTCCATTGCGTATATGGACCACATCTTCCTTATCCATTCGTCCATTGAAGGGCATCTTGGTTCTTTCCACAGTTTGGCGACCGTAGCCATTGCTGCAATAAACATTGGGGTACAGATGGCCCTTCTTTTCACTACATCTGTATCTTTGGGGTAAATACCCAGCAGTGCAATTGCAGGGTCATAGGGAAGCTCTATTCTTAATTTCTTCAGGAGTCTCCACACTGTTCTCCAAAGTGGCTGCACTAACTTGCATTCCCACCAACAGTGTAAGAGGGTTCCCCTTTCTCCATATCCTCTTCAACACACATTGCTTCCTGTCTTGCTAATTTTGGCCATTCTAACTGGTGTCAGGTGGTATCTCAATGTGGTTTTAATTTGAATCTCCCTGATGGCTAGTGATGATGAACATTTTTTCATGTGTCTGATAGCCATTTGTATGTCTTCATTGGAGAAGTGTCTGTTCATATCTTCTGCCCATTTTTTGATATGATTATCTGTTTCATATTGTTCCTTTTACTTGGAATGCCTTCTCCTAGCCCAAACGCCCTGCCCTCCATCACCATCCACCTTTGCATCTCTTCCTCCAATACTCAGTTCATCTCAGAAACCATTCTTGAACCCTTGCCTTCCCACTACATAAACATTCCCTGGTGAAATAGATACCCTCCATTGTAATCTGTTATCTTTTAAAAAAATGTGCTCTTGCCCATTTCATACTGCAGTACAACTGGTAGCTTCTTAGTCAGTAGGCTCATTAAGCACCAGAAGTGCAACTTATTTATCCCCTCAGAATTTCCAGAAATAGCTCAGTGCCTTCCATACAATAAGTATTGACTAAATGAATGATCCCCTGCTTCTGTTTAATACAGTATGTTATACAGGTATATATACCTGAAGAACCCCGCCTTACCTTAACTTCTGGAATTTACCTCTCCAGGCAGACCCAAGGAACCCAGGGCAGATATCAAATTTATCAGGATGTATAATCATTTTGTGCAGTTAGCATGGAACATACCCTTTGTCATTTCCATCCAACCCACATGGAACATCTATTCTGATGAAATTAAATTGCTGGATGTTGAACCTGAACGGTCTCTGTCTTGGAAACCATTCCTCACATTACACATATCCTGGACTTTGAAATTGGGATCTGTCTTAGTCCATTCAAGCTGCTTTAACAGGATATACTATAAACTGAGTGGCTTAAACAACAGACATTGATTTCTCACAGTTATGGAAACTGGGAAGTTCAAGGTCACAGTCCCAGCCAGTTTGGTTCTTAGTGAGGGCATTCTTCCTGCTTTGCAGATAGCCAGCCTCTTACTATGTCCTCACACTGTGAAGTTGGGGGAGAGTCGGTGCAAGAGTGCTCCTGCTTAGCAGAGTGAGAGAGCTCCCACATCTTTTCTCATAAAGGCACTAATCCCATTATGAGGGCTCCACCCTAATTACTTCCCAAGGGCACCATCTCCAAATAGCATCACACTGTTAGAGGGTTAGAGCTTCAGCATACAAATTTGGGGAGTATGTAATTCAGTCCACAGCAGCCTGAATAGACTGCCCTATAGACTTGGGGTTTTTCACCCAACCTTCCTTATTCATTCATTTGTTCATTCAATCATTCTATAGATATTGAATGCACACATTGTGCACCAGGCACACACACAAGTGAATGCAACAAAAAATCCCTTTCCCTTCATGGAGCTTACATTATCCAACAGAGACAAACTATGAACAAACAAGTCTTCAACATGTTACACAATGTTGGTTGCTATGAAGAAAAATGAAGCAAAGTAGGAAGAGTAGTGCTGGAGGTCAGGGAAGGCCTCCTTGAGAAAGTTATCTGTGAGCAGATACCTCAAAGTGATGGGGGAAAGACATTTAGTTATGTGAAAGAACAGTGCTCCTAGAAAGAAAGTAAGTGCAAGGGTCCTGAATCAAGAGTAGAGTGTCTGGGAGGTATGTGAAGTACTTGGGAAGTGAAAGGAAGGCCAGGGCAGCTAGAGCAGCAGGACATCAAAGGGCCCTGTACCTTTGGTAAAGACTTTGACTTTAACATGTTTCCTTTGACATGAGAACCCAAGGAGGCTTTTGAGAAGAGGAGTAATTTCAAAGATTACTGTGAAGTATTACTTTGATTATTACTTTGGACACTGTGTTAAAAACTAAAGTTAGGGGGCACCTGGGTGGCTGTCAGTTAAGCATCTGCCTTTGACTCAGGTTATGATCCCAGAGCCCTGCTTTGGTCTCCCTGCTCAGCAACAAGTCTGCTTCTCCCTCTTCCTTTGCCCCTTCCCCTGCTCATACTCTCTCTCTCACTCATGCTGTCTCTCAAATAAATAAATAAAATCTTTAAAAAAATAAAAACTGAAGCTAAACATAGGAATAGGTGAGAAGGAAGATGGTAGAAAGTGCTAGGACTCCGAACACCTGGACAACACTTACACTGGCAGAAACTGTCTGAAACAACTATTTTGGAACTCTGGAGTCTATTTGAAAGCTTGTGACTTCCAGGCGAAGGTTTGGTGGGCAAAATTGTCGTTAATTTTAGTCCATTTCCGCCATTAGCATGGTAGTGGCTACCCAGCTCTTGTCCCCCAGCCCTGTGCAGCAGACAACTATAGGGACACAAGCCTGCATTCCAAGCACAGCTTAAGAGAGCCAAGGTAGGCAATAATTACCTTGTCCTCCAAATACTGCAGTTCTGTGTTCTAATTGCTGATTACTGCTTCTGGTCTTGGATATGCAACCCCCACTGGCTGAAGCGGCTAACAAGATTTAAAGGAAGTAGTTCCTTACACCACACACGAAAATAGACTCCAAATGGATGAAGGACCTCAATGTGAGAAAGGAATCCATCAAAATCCTTGAGGAGAACGCAGGCAGCAACCTCTTCGACCTCAGCCGCAGCAACATCTTCCTAGGAACAACGGCAAAGGCAAGGGAAGCAAGGGCGAAAATGAACTATTGGGATTTCATCAAGATCAAAAGCTTTTGCACAGCAAAGGAAACAGTTAACAAAACCAAAAGACAGCTGACAGAATGGGAGAAGATATTTGCAAACGACATATCAGATAAAGGGCTAGTATCCAAAATCTATAAGGAACTTAGCAAACTCAACACCCAAAGAACAAACAATCCAATCAAGAAATGGGCAGAGGACATGAACAGACATTTCTGCAAAGAAGACATCCAGATGGCCAACAGACACATGAAAAAGTGCTCCACGTCACTCGGCATCAGGGAAATACAAATCAAAACCACAATGAGATATCACCTCACACCAGTCAGAATGGCTAAAATTAACAAGTCAGGAAATGACAGATGCTGGAGAGGATGTGGAGAAAGGGGAACCCTCCTCCACTGTTGGTGGGAATGCAAGCTGGTGCAACCACTCTGGAAAACAGCATGGAGGTTCCTCAAAATGTTGAAAATAGAACTACCCTATGACCCAGCAATTGCACTACTGGGTATTTACCCTAAAGATACAAACATAGTGATCCGAAGGGGCACGTGTACCCGAATGTTTATAGCAGCAATGTCTACAATAGCCAGACTATGGAAAGAACCTAGATGTCCATCAACAGATGAATGGATCAAGAAGATGTGGTATATATACACAATGGAATACTATGCAGCCATCAAAAGAAATGAAATCTTGCCATTTGCGACGACGTGGATGGAACTAGAGCGTATCATGCTTAGTGAAATAAGTCAATCGGAGAAAGACAACTATCATATGATCTCCCTGATATGAGGACATGGAGAAGCAACATGGGGGGGGTAGGGGGATAGGAGAAGAATAAATGAAACAAGATGGGATTGGGAGGGAGACAAACCATAAATGACTCTTAATCTCACAAAACAAACTGGGGGTTGCTGGGGGGAGGTGGGATTGGGAGAGGGGGTGCGGGCTATGGACATTGGGGAGGGGAGGCGAACCATAAGAGACTATGGACTCTGAAAAACAACCTGAGGGTTTTGAAGGGTCAGGGGTGGGAGGTTGGGGGAACAGGTGGTGGGTGATGGGGAGGGCACGTTTTGCATGGAGCACTGGGTGTTGTGCAAAAAGAATGAATACTGTTACGCTGAAAAAAAAATAAATAAATAAAAAGGGAAAAAAAAAAAAAAAAAAAAAGATTTAAAGGGATAGCACCTGCAATTTTTTTCCCGTTCTTTCTTCCCTTTTCCCCTTTTTGGGAGCAGGCATTAAAGACTAGCATATTCAGAAGTTAACGGCGTCTGGGAAGATTTAGAAAGTCACCCTGGGAGAAACACAGGCTCCAAGAAGACCTGCACAGATCTTAAGCTTTCACTCTAGTTTGATCTTTGGGAAGGAGATGCTGTACAACAATTTAAAAGAAAACCAGCAAACCCTGGAGGAAGGGGAGAATTTGATTTCCAGAATTATCACAATATAGGACTCTATGTTTAGGTTTCAACAATAAAAAAAAAATACAAAGCATACAAACAAACAGAAAAGTATAACCCATTTAAAGGAAGAAAATAAATCAGCAGAAACTATCCCTAAGGAAGTCTAAACAAAGGCTTTAAAACAGCTATCTTAAAGATGTTCAAGGAGCTAAAGAAAAACATTAACAAAGAGAGGAAATTGATACATGAACAAAATGAAAATATAAATTAAAAAGAAATATAAAAAGGAACTAAAAAATTCTTTAGCTGAAAAACACAATAACTGCCATGAAAAATTCACTAGAGTGGTTCAAAAGCAGATTTAGGCAGTCCAAAAAAAAAAAAAAGTAGGTCTTAAAGACAAGAGGAACAGAAAGAAAATAAATTAATGAAAAATGAACAGAACCTAAAGGATGTGTAGCACATCAAGCAGACAAATATATGCACTGGGGAGTCCCAAAAGAAGAAAAGAGAGAGAAAGAAAGAGACAAAGAAATTATCTGAAGAAATAATGGCTGAAAAATTTCCCAAATTTTTTTAAGATTTTATTTATTTCAGAGAGAGAGAGACCACAAACATGGCAGCAGGGCAGGCAGGGTGGGGTGCACATGAGCCAGGCATTTGTGCACCAGAGGGAGGGATGGAAGGGGAAGAAGAGGGACAAGCAGACTCTACACTGGGCACAGATCCCATGCAGGGCTTGATCACAGGACTTTGAAATCAAGAGTTGGCTGCTCAACCAACTGGGCAACCTAGAGGCCCCCAAAAACTTTGCAAATTGGATGAAAGACATAAATTCACAAATTCAAGAAACTCAGTGAGCCCCATGTAAGATAAGAGACACACACCAGACACATTATAATCCTAAATCTCAAAACCCAAAACAAAGAGAGAATCTTAAAAGCAACAAAAGAGAAGCAATTTTTCACATATAAGGGATCCTTAATAAAATTATCAATTGATTGCTCAACCCTGGAGGTCAGAAGGCAGTAGGTGATCTATTCTAAGTGCTGAAAGGGGGGGAAAAAACCTCAACCAAGACTTCAATATCCAGAAAAACCACCCTTCAAAGATTAGATATTAGGATATTCCGGCACAAACAAAAATTCAGGAAGTTAATTATCACTATAGCTGCCCTGCAAGAAATGTTGAAAGGAGTCCTACCAGTTGAAATGAAAGGACACTAGACAGTAACTTAAATCTATGTGAAGAAATAAAGATTTCCAAGAGAGAAAAATGGGTAATTTATAAAAGCTAGTATATTATAATATTGGTTTGTAATTCCACTCTTTATTTTCTTATTGTTTTATTAAAATAAAAATGCATGAAAACCATTGTTAAGCAACATCTCTGCACTGAAAATGTATAAAGGACTAACTTGTGATGTCACTAACAGAAAGAGGGGGAAATAAAACTATATAGAAACAGGGATTTTGTGTGCTATTGAAATTAAGTTGATATAAGTTAGATTGCTAAGTTAAATATTATTAAAAAGAAATAAAGCCAGGGCCATTAAGAGAGTAATTAATAATCCAAGCAAGAGGTTATTGTGACTCAGGCCATGAGGATTGCTGTGCAGGTGGTGGACATGATGAGATACTGGACATCTCCACTGTAGCACTGACAGTATTTGCTGCTGGATTAGATGTGGGTTTTTAAAAGCTGGCTATGAGGGATGAGAGCAAAAGAATTATCAAGGATGACTAAGATTTTTGTCCATTGTAACAGGAAGAATGAGATTATTGATTAGTTAGTGAATACCTCAGAAGTAGCAGTCTGGAGGATGGGATATGGTGGTGAACATCATCTCCGAAAGCATATTAGACATCCAAGTAGAATTATCAAGTAGACAGTCAGATATATGCATAACAGAAGTTCAAGCTGAAAGAAGAATTTGAAAGTCACTGATATTCTAATGGTATTTGGATGAGTGTAGATGAGAACTTCTAAGAAGTGAATGTAAACAGAGAAGAGAATGGTCTAAGGTAAGAAGTTAGGACACTCCAAAGTATAACAGACACGGAGAGGTGAGGAACCTACAGACGAATTGGTGAGGAAAAGGAGCAACAACAGAGTGATGTCCTAGAAGCCAAGGGAAACTAGTGTTTCAGAAAAGAAGGTGGTCAAATGGTACTATCTATAGGTCAACTCAGAGGAGTACTGAGAATTGGGCATGGGCTTTAGCAGTGTGGAGTTTATCATTAACCTTGACAAAAGCTGTTTTGGTGGAACAGAGTGGGTAAAAGCCTCACTAGAATAGGAGAAAAAGGCAACAGGAAGGAGAGGGAGTTGAGTCAGAGTGTCGAGTTAATTTTAATTTTTTTTTGTTAATTTTGCTAATTTTTGCTAATTTTCTTGCTAATTTTCCTGTTCAAAATCAGTTATAAGACAGGATTTGTGGTACATGCTAGTAAGAATGATCCAGTCAAAAGGAAAAGTTTGATGCAGAAGGTAAGAGGGAAGAATTGCTGGAACAGTGTCCTTGAGGAGATAACAGGGACATGGGATCTAATGCATGGTAGAGGTCAGACCTTAACAGGATTTGCAGGGAAGATGTTAGTAACAGGAAGGATGCAGAGAGGCAGGAGGAGGTAAAACTTCCTTCGGAGTATTTTCTGATATCAGCAACCTCCAACCTCCAATAAGAGGTTACCCATTGAGGGTTCAAGTGAGGAGAAAGTGCTATAATCTGAGAAGAGAGAATGTGTGGAATAGTCACCCAGTGAAGTAGAAGAGGAACTGAAAAAGGTGTAGAGGGTTTGCAGGCTGAACTGAGGTTTTGGTCACAAATATAAAATGATGTCAACCAGCATAATAGAGGCTGGCTCACACTTGACAGCACTAACCTGCTATGATCTGATAGGATGGGACCATTTCTTGGTTTGTACCCTTGATTTTTCCTGACATATATCCATCACAGTTTACTCCCTGTACCCAGGGACATTCCTGACCCCAACTACAGAGCTCTTCCTACATCTTAGCATGCCTGTCTGTAACCTAGAGTCCTGCAAAGCCAAGCAAAAGAGCCTGATCTCTGACCTGTGCTGGATCTTGCAATGTGATGATAGACAAGACAGGCGCAGCTTCTGTCCTCATGGTGCTTAATGCCAAACAGAAAGACAAACTCGGCCTAAATACACTTTACTAACCAAAACATTGTAGTATGGAATGCTTCTTGGAAGGGAGTGGTATATGAAGGCAGCTAACATGGCAGCATAGTAGGAAGACCCTGGGCTCCTGTCATCCCTTGAACACAGCTAGATGACTACCAAGTCATTCTAAATACCCCAGGAATCAACCTGAAGACTGACAAACTCCACAACTAAATGAAGAGAAGGAACCACATCGAAGAATAAGATAGGAAGTGTGGAGATGTGGTTTGGGGGAGAAAGAGATTGTGGGTGCTGTGGAGGGGAGGAAGCCCTAGTCATGTAGAAAGGGGAAAGAGAGTAGAATGCACAGGGGATTGCACAAGGAGAACATTTCCTCAAAGCCATGGGCTGGGAAAACCAGAGGAGCTGATTTTCATTAGTTTTTTGCAAGCAGCGGGGCTTGAAGACTAGAGGGGTTTTTGGTGTTTTGTTGTTTGTTTGTTTGTTTGTTTAGGATAATTTAATGGTTTTCTTTTTTTATGTTTTTTATTTTTTCTTTTTCTTTTTTTTTTATTTTTTATTTTTATTTCTTTTCAGTGTTCCAGAATTCATTGGTTATGCACCACACCCAGTGCTCCATGCAGTACATGCCCTCTGTAATACCCACCACCACACTCACCCAACCTCCCACTCCCCTCCCCTCCAAACCCTCAGTTTGTTTCTCAGAGTCCACAGTCTCTCATGGTTTGGCTCCCCCTCCAATTTCCCCTAACTCACTTCTCCTTTTCATCTCCCAGTGCTCTCCATGTTACTGCTTATACTCCGCAAGTAAGTGAAACCATATAATAATTGACTCTCTCTGCTTCACTTATTTCACTTGTATCACCCAGTCCCATCCATGTTGATATAAAAGTTGGGTATTTATCTTTTCTGATGGAGGCATAATACTCCGTTGTATATATGGACCATATCTTCTTTATCATTTGTCCGTCGAAGGGCATCTTGGCTCTTTCCACAGTTTGGCGACTGTGGCCATTGCTGTTACGAACATTGAGGTACATATGGCCCTTCTTTTCTCTACATCAGTATCTTTGGGGTAAATACCAAGTAGTGCAATTGCAGGGTCATAGCTTTATTTTTAATTTCTTAAGGAATCTCCACACTGTTTTCCAAAGAGGCTGCACCAAGTTGCCTTCCCACCAACAATGTAAGAGGGTTTTCCTTTCTCCATATCCTTTCCAACACATGTTGTCTACTGTCTTGTTAATTTTGCCATTCTAACTGGTGTAAGGTGATATCTCACTATTCTAACTGGTGTAAGGTTGTTTTGATTTGCCTCCCTGATGGCTAGTGATGATGAACATTTTTTCATGTGTCTGTTGGCCATTTGTATGTCTTTTTTGGAGAAATGTCTGTTCATGTCTTCTGCCCAGGTTTTGACGTGATTATCTGTTTTGTGTGTGTTGAGCTTGCCTGGAACACAGAGAGGGGAGATTATTCTCTCTTCTTGTAGCAGATGCCTCTCCAGGTTCAAAGGAGTCAGCAGGAGCCATTTCCCTCCCCCAACTCAGCATAAACACAGAGCCACCTGCAAAAGCAGCTCAGCTCTGACACTGGTTGCCTAGCCTGCATTCTCCTGTGACTGCCCATCCCTTCTCAAACTTCCTGCAATGTCAGCACCTCAAGACCCTCCCCCAGAAGAGCAGTGCTGGCCCCTGCCCACACCACATCCCTAAAGCCTATAGTTTTAAAAGTTGGCCTGCCTAGACTACAACACAAAGTACACAGCACTGCTCCTGGAAAAACAGAGGCAGAGAGTGGGAAAAGAGCAGTCTGAAAAACGCCTGGACATACAGCAGGGAGATTACTTGTTCTTCTCAGAGTGTTCCCCTGAGATGTAGCATGCATGGTGGTGCCTCTCCAGAGACAAAAGAGTTAGCTGCTGCCATTTCCCTCCCCTGCCCCTCGACATAAACACAGAGCCATCTGTGGTAGGTAAGCAGCACAACAGCAACACTGGCTGCCTACCCTGCTTATACCAGGTCCCATAATCCTACACTCTGGTGGTGCTGCCCTTGTTGGTAAAGCTTGCCTCAGTCACAGGGCAGCAGGCCCTTCCCCAGAAGACCAGCAGAAACCCCTTCCCACACCATGTCTTCCCACTGGAGAGTTCTACAGTTCTATCAGTTCGCGTGGAAGCAGTATCTCATTTAAAAAGCAGACCAGAACAAACCTAGTTAAAACTCACCACATACTGACCAAGGACCAAAGACTGCCCACTGCAGGCAAGGAGAGCCTCTGCAGATGACTGGCCCCAAAGGATAGAGCACCCAAAACTCAGAAGCAGAGTGCATGCAGCACACTCTGGGGACACTCCCTGAAGCCCCAAATCCGGGCCACTATATGATCTCTCCTTTATAAAACCATTACTCTCAGAAGTAGGAAACTAACTATCTTTTCTAACACAGAGAAGAAGGCAGAAACTTAGACAAAATGCCAGGACAGAGGAATTCATCCCAAATGAAAGAACAAAATAAGGTCACTGCCAGAGATCTAAGTGAAATGGGTGTAAGTAACATGCCTGATGGAGAATTTAAAGCAACAATCATAAGGATACTTGCTGGGCTTGAGAAGAGAATGGAAGACTTCAGGGAGGCCCTTACAGTAGAGATAAAAGTTAAAAAAACAATCAAAGATTTCAGTATACACAGATTGCTAGCACGATATTTGCGATTAACATTGTAATTAAAGCTAAGACTTTCTAATTTTCACTAAACTTCCCCCTATTATTTTTTACCATTTTAAATAGGATTTGCCCATTCTGGACGTTTCATATAAATGGAATCCTATAATATGTGGTCTTTTGTGATATGTGGCTCCTTTAGCATAGTTTAGCATAGTTCCTAAGGTTCATTCATGTTATAGCATGTAACAGTACCTAATTCCCTGTTACTATTTTTAAGAGTAATTCATATTACAGATTTTTTTAATTTGTTTTATTTTACTGATTCACTCACCAGTTGAACAGCATTTGGGTTGTTTCCAATCTTGGGTTCTTATGGATAATATATCTATTGAAAATTTATGTATAAGCTTTTGGTGATACCATTTCTTTTTTTTTTTTTTTTTTTTTAAGATTTTAAGAGATCACAAGCAGGCAGAGAGGAAGAGAGAAAGGAGGAAGCAGGCTCCCCGACGTGGGACTCAATCCCAGGACCCTGAGATCACTACCCGAGCTGAAGGCAGAGGCCTAACCCACTGAGCCACCCAAGTGCCCCGATATCATTTCTTTTTAAGAGAAAAAAAATTATACATACCCACAACTTGAATATACTTTTGGTTTTCTTTCTATTTACCTTGCTTTCTAATGATGGGATTTCAAAGTTTAATTTTTTCATAATGAAGAGGCGGTATCGTTGATAAACCCCATTACTTGCCCGTTTTATCATTATACAAGTTCCTTGTAGATCCTGCAAATCAATACTCCTACATTACAAAGCTGAGTGGCCAAAAAAAAATTTTTTTTCGGATTAATTGATAGAAACTTACCATCCAGACCAAGAAAGCCTTGGCAAGAAAAGATATAAAGAAGAAGATATAAAGAAGAATCAAATGGAATCTTAGAATTGAAAATATATAACTAAAATTTAAGAGCCCAATAGATGGTCTCAACAGCATAATGGAGAAGACAGAAAAATAAGTGAACTTGCAGATAGAACAATAGAAATTACCCCACCTGAACAACAAAGAGAAAATAGATTTTTTAAAGAAATGAACAGAATCAGGGTGCCTGAGTGGCTCAGTGAGTAAAACGTCTGCCTTCAGCTCAGGTCCTGATCCTGGAGTCCCAGGATCAAATCCACCTTCCCTCAGGGAGTCTGCTTCTCCTCCCCCTGGGGCTTTCCCTGCTTCTGTGCATGCTCTCTCTCTCCCTTGTTCTCTTTCTCAAAGAGATAAATAAGCTCTTTTAAAAAAATGAACAGGGGCACCTGGGTGGCTCAGTGGGTTAAGCCACTGCCTTCGGCTCAGGTCATGATCTCAGGATCCTGGGATCGAGCCCCACATCCGGCTCTCTGCTCAGCAGGGAGCCTGCTTCCCCCTCTCTCTCTGCCTGCCTCTCTGCCTACTTGTGATCTCTCTCTCTCTGTCAAATAAATAAACAAAATCTTTAAAAAAAAAAAGATTTAAAAAAAATGAACAGAATCTCAGGGACCTACAAGATTTTAACAAAAGACCCTTTCTTATTCCTGTTGCTAAGTCCTACTCAGCACCATGGACATTATATATAAAACAGATACCCAGAAAAAGATACAGAGAAAGAGGCAGAAGGACTAGGTATCCTAGGAATGGTATGACAATCTGTTCCATGAGTTGTCTTTTTGCATCCAGACTGGGTACTAGAGAAGCCAATAACCCAGAAACACCAATGGAAGCAGATAAAAAATGCCCCAACAGAAGCAAACTCTCTCTAGCCAAAGGTCCAGGAAAGGGGCACCCTAGCAATGCAGAAACAATAGCTGCCAACCACAACCAAACACTGTTGGGAGTGGGGGGGGACCTCCACCTGCTTTAGAAAGTCTTGATTTCTATCCTTTCCCACCTTCATTGTGGCATCTCTCCCTTTGCCATGCTGAGATGACATCAGGGAAGACCCAACTAGGGACCTAACATTTCTGTTCCCTCCTGGAAATAATGGATCCACACTGCTGCCCTCCTTGCAGTGTCAGAGGTGTCAGAAGGAACCCAAAAGAAAGCCAGAGTTTTTACAACCATTCAGCAGTAATGAGGCCACCCCAAACCACAGCGTCAGTGAGACCACACAGGAAAACTAAAATCCACCTCCACCCAGAAGTAATGAGGTGCTCCTTCCCCAGGGTGTCAAATGAAACAACGTGGGGAACCTGGACTTCCACCCATACCTGGCGGTAGAATGTGATACTCCCTCTCCCCTGGCAGCAGTGTGTCAAAGGAGATCTGCTAAAACACAAGTTTTATATAATATCCACAGTCTTATAATGTAATACCCAAAAAATCTAGGATGAAAAACATTATATATATATATATATATATATATATATATATATATATATCCTATCAAGAATAAGGAAAATCTGCACTTGACTGAAAAAGATGGTCAACAAATGCCAGCACCAACATAACAAAAAGGTTGGAATTATCTGACAATAATTTTAAAGCAGCCATCATAAAAACATAGTGTAATAAGTAATTACAAACATACTTGAAACAAATAAAAGGCCTTGGCAAAGAAATAGAAGATATAAAGAGAAACCAAATGGAGACCCTAGAACTGAAAATATATAATAACTGAAATTTAAGAGTCCAATGGATGGTCTCAATAGCACAGTAAAGAAGACAAAAGAAAGTATCAGTAGACTTGAAGATAAAACAATGGAAATTACCCAATCTTGACAACAAAGAGAAAATAGATTTTTTGAAAAATAAACAGAACCTCAGGGAATTTTAGGACTTTAATGAAAAAGCTAATATTTGGGTCATCTGAGTTGCAAAAGGAAAAGAGAAAGTAGGTGGAACTGAAAAAATATTTCCATAAATAATGTTTGCAATTTTCCCAAATTTTGCAAAAGACAAACTACAGATTCAAGAAGCTGATTGAACCCCAAAGACAGTAAACTCAAAGAAATTCTCACCAAGATAATTCATTATTAAACTTTAGAAAGCTGAAGACAAAGAAGAAATTTTGAAACAGAAAAAAGAAATGGCACATTACCCATAAGGGGAAGAAAATTTGAATTTCTCATCAAAAAACATAGAGGTCAATAGGAAATTCCAGCCATTTTTCAAGTGCTAGAAACTGGAGTTCTAATTCAGTGAAAATATCCTTGAGGAATGAAGAGAAACCAAGACATACTCACATGAAGGAAAGCTAAGAGAATTTATCATCAGCAGACTTTCTCTAAAAGAATTAATAAAGCAAGTTATCTAATAGAAAGGAAATGATAAAAGAAGGAATCTTGGAATATCAGGAAGGAAGAAACAGCAACAGAAAGACCAAAAGTATGAATAAATAAACTTTCCTTCTCTTGAATCTTTAAATGATTTTTGCTAGTTGAAGCAAAAAGTATAATATTGTCTTAATTAATTCTCGATGTATGTAGAGGAAATATTAAAACAATTATAAATGGGGGAGGTTAAATGTAGCTTTCTACATTTACACTGGTAAAATGTCTACATCAGTATACTAATCATTATATATGTATAATACCTAGAGCAACCACTAACATACGAAAAGAGATACACTCAAAAATAATATAGATAAATAAAAATGGAACTCTAAAACTGTTCAAGTATCCCACAAGAAAGCATGAAAGAGAACATAAAAAAAATTTTAAAACAGCTGGAAAATTAATAATATGGCATACTTAACCCCTAAGATACCAAAAAATTACATTAAATGGAAATGGCCTCATATACTTTATGACTTAATTTATATAAAATTCTTGAAATGACAAAATTATAGAGACATAGAGATGGTTATCTGGGGTAGGGATGGTGTGGGGAAGTGGTAGTCTGAGGGAAATCTTTGTGGGGATTGCACACTCCTGTGTCTTGATTGTAATGATGGTAACACATGTTTTAATTACATGTAACACATGTAATTAAATGACATAACACATTTCCATCAACAGAAAGACACTTTGTCCCCATTTACAGTTATTTCTCACTTCTACCCATAGCCCAGAGCAGCCAGTAATCTTTCTGTCTTTAAAGATTTGCCTATTCTTGGGCGCCTGGGTGGCTCAGTGGGTTAAGCCTCTGCCTTCGGCTCAGGTCATGATCTCAGGGTTCTCAGGGTCCTGGGATCGAGTCCCGCATCGGGTTCTCTGTTCAGCAGGGAGCCTGCTTCCCTCTCTCTCTCTCTCTGCCTACCTCTCTATCTACTTGTGATCTCTCTCTGTCAAATAAATAAATAAATAATCTTTAAAAAAAAAAAAAGATTTGCCTATTCTTGACATTTCGTATAAATGAAATCATTCAATATGGAGTCTTTTGTATCTGGGTTCATTTATTTAGCATAATGTTTTCGAGGTGTGATGATGTTTTAGCATATATCAATCAGTGCATCATTCCTTTTTATTGCTGAATAATATTCTGGTGTATGACTATACCATATTTTGTCTATTACCATTCACCAGCTGGTGGACTTTTGGGTTTTATGACTAATCCCATTAGGCAAATGGTCACTACAGTTTTAATGCACTCTATACAATACAACAAGCTGTGTATCTGGAAATAACTGCTAATGAGAAAATACATGGGAAATAAATGGTGGGGAACCATAATTCCCAGTGCTGTAGCAGACTCATGTCCCTATTTGTAAAACTTATAGAGTAGAACTGAACAGATACCAAGGTCCATGAATACCATCTATTTATCAACTCATCTATCAGTGCTGTAATAATAATAAAATGTATTGATTACTTATTTTGTGCCAGGCACCGTGGTTAATGCTTTAAATGAATTATTTATTTAATCCTCACAATAGCTCTATGAGGTCTGTACTATTATTATCCCTGTTTTCCAGGTAGGAATACTGGCATTGAGAAAGGAAGAGTAATTTACCAAAGGACACAAAATTAGTAAGTAGTACAGCATCCTAACCACCTTGCAGTAATCTTCTCCACTTAATGTTGAAGCCTATCTGTGTGAAGGAACAAAAATGCCAGGCTAAGGAGTTTTGATTCTATTGTATAGAACAGGGAAATGCACTGAAGTTTTTTGAGGGGGGAAATGACATCATCAGAACTGCACACTTCCCTGACATTGCTAAGTCAGATAATTTAGAGGGAGGAGACTGTGATGACAGACAGACCAGTGAGACGGCTCTAAAAATAGTTAAATCAAGAGTTCCTGAGAGCCTGACTTAAAGTAATGAAAATAGGAATAGAAAGGAAGGAAATTATTCTCAAAAAATTTCAAAGGTAGCCCCAAAATAACATAACAATAGGTTGATTGGAGAGGACAAGGAGATAGGCAATTTATTTAATCCTTTAAATGAATAATCTTTTGTAACTATAGCATCCAGCACAGAGCACTGTTCAGCAAAACTTGCATGAAGAAGGAGGAGCAAAAAGGACAAGAACTGGCTCTTAGTAAGTGCTTGCTGTGGTCTTGTTTAAATGAGAACTCAAATTTTTCAAGCCTAGCAAAATGATAGTGTCATTAACAACAATTCTCATAAAAGGAGAGAGTGTTAAGTTAGGAATTGTATAAATCCATTCCATTTTAACATACATGGTTGAGGTCCTAGAAAGACATCCAGGTGGTGATGTTCAAAAAGCAGTTATTAATATGACACTGCAGATTAGGAGAGAGGTCAGAATAAGCCAGAGATATAAGCATTCAAGTAAGAGGATGTAATCTCTGTCTTGGAATCACTGAGAGAAAGCATTGTGAAAAAGGCGAGGATTACTACTCGTATAATGAAATGAGCAAAGTTTAGGAATTATATATTTACGATTATTTTATGGATAGGACCCATAATGGACAAGATAGTCTAGGTCATGTTGAGATGACAGAAAGATCCCCAAATCACAGTGGAGTTTTACATTCCCATTAGTGGAGATCAGATGAAACTGATCTAAATGTACTTTAAATTAAAATTCAAATGATTGTGATTTAAATGTCTTGAAGTCTATTATAGTCTTATGGAGAAACAGAATTATTGAAGTAGAATTTTACATATCCCAAGAATTTAAGCTATGCTAAATTAAAATTTATCATTTCTATGGTTTGAAAAAACTTATTTTTTAATTTGAGATGAATTATTGAGTTATAATCACTTGGTCAGAATTTGTTAAGTATTTACTGAATTTAAAAAAATGGGTTCCTTGGGGCACCTGGGTGGCTCAGTCGTTAAGTGTCTGCCTCGGCTCAGGTCATGATCTCAGGGTCCTGGGATCGAGCCCCACATCGGGAAGCCTGCTTCTCCCTCTCACACTCCCCCTGCTTGTGTTCCCTCTCTTGCTGTGTCTCTGTCAAATAAATAAATAAAATCTTTAAAAATAAAAAATTAAAAATTAAAATTAAAAAATGGGTTTCTCTAAAATATTTGTCTGTCAGGGATCAATCACCTCTTCCATAAAGTCTTCACGAATGTTCAAAATAGTATTGAGGAATATATTTCATTTTACCATAAGAAGGAATAACTCCGGTATGAGTGAAAGAAAATCGAGTTATCTTCAAAATATGTATAACCAAGTTATGTTTAAGAGACAAGTCAGTACACAAAATTATTCCTAAATAACTTTGCAGAACAATAAAACAGTTTCTGCTTAAAATAATCAGGTTAAGTAGATCCTAGGTTTATAATTTTCTGTCTCAATTGATAAGTGTTCTTGGGATTTCAAATCAATTATTGGAAGCTGCCAGTGAAAAGAGTGATTTGGGGTAAACTTCCCTGCTGTATTCTTAGCACCCTGCCATAGGAAAATATTTAGGTGCTTGAAGATTCCAATTTGCTATGAAATAATGGCACTGAAAAGTTTCAATTTATCCATGTGATTAGACTCTTGGTTTAAAATGTTTGGAGGATCCTTATTGCTTAGAAGACAGAGACATTCTTGAATAAAAGTGCACTATACAGAAGGATTTATTTATTTTAAGAGAGATGCAGGTTATTTTTTTTAAGTGAGAAAATACCTTGAAATTCTTTTAGACTGAGCTGACATTTTTACCTTACAAAAGAAGACATTTAGATATTCTCTCCAAATAGCATTTTTATTCTAATCCTTAGTACCAAATGCTATCAAGAACTTTCCTTTCCTGTTAGAGAATTTTTTTTTTCAATCTCAAGCATGGTCTTTTTAACTCATTCTAAAAATAGAAATTTCTGAATTCAGTTTAAATTCTTAGTACATGTATCTTTAATGAACAACTTCCATAATGATTAGTGTCTCTAGTGGCCCTTGATTTGTCTTAGAAGTCTCTATTTTTGTTCTTTGCATCCTAGCACTCCTAATGAAAGGAATGAATGTGCAATCATAGATTGGAGTTTAATCAAAGTTTGAAATTTAACTCTTAATTTTGTCTGAAAAACATGTCAAATTTATCTGTGTCTATACTGTTTTATTGTAAAAGTGGTTCAAATTATTTTTCATCAAATGAGTTCTATCATAATTGACCTCCTCCAATGATTTTTCAAAATCTCCCTCTAAGCACACCAGAGAAGAGTGTTTCTAACATGTTTCTAACAAAAAGTGGAACATTTGTAAAGGCAGAGAAAAGAAGGCAATTGGATGATGCTGTCAGTCCCTGCATGACCCAACATGGTCTGACCGCCAATGGTGAGGTCCTACCACTTACAGATTCAGCCTCCCCATTCTCACACTAACAAGATCCAAGGTGGACTGTCCATGGTCCTATCCACTCTAGGATTTTAGGAATGGCTTGGTTCCTGCACAGCTGGACAGGGAGCCCTTGGACACCTGCATGCCCCTGAACTTCAGCCTTCCCTGCACTCTGCCCTGTGGACCAGCCTGTGTTTCAGTCTGCTATTCGTGATCCAGGTTCATGCTCCACTTCTCAAAAAGACTACGCAAGCACCCCACTGACTGGACTGAGCTAGCCCAGCCCTGCTTTAACCCAGTCAGATCCCCTTCCTGATACAAGTTCTACCAATGAGACTGTAGACTAAATACAAGTTCTAAGTGAACGATAACTGCCCTAGCCCTTTCAACAAAATGACATGGCAGCCCATCCTATATTGAGGGTGTTCCCTGTATCTCAGCTGTTCCCTTCACAAGGAAGCCTTCTGCCATTGCCCCCGTGAGCCCTGCAGTCTGTCACTCTGCATACACTGGATATGACAGCATATACCAGATGGCCACAAGATTAGCTGGATTTGTGAGTGATTACCAACTAAGTTGCTGATGTGCAAGAGGTAACAGACTGCTAATGCAAGGAGCTGAATTCCAGGCTAAGAGATTGAGATCTACTACAACAGAGCTAATACAGATTTTTGAGAAGAAAAAAAGGACAAGATAAAAATGGTATTCAAGATGATATGCTCGTAGCAGAATGTAATATAGACAGAGGATGGAAAGGACTGGAGAGAGAAATATAGCATAAAAACAGATCTGCAATAAACAAATCTTTAATTATTGGACTAGAATAAAATGGTAGTTCTGTAACAAAAGGAAAAGATACGATAAATTAAAAAAAAGAATCTACAGCTATAGCCACTCAGTCAGTGAACTTGCGAAGCACTGTTCTAAGCACAGGAGAGAGAGAAATGAACGAAGCACAGCCTCTGGCCTCCGAGAACCATCAATATAAAGAGGGTGACAGGCTCACCACTTTATTCAACACACATTCTCTAGCTTCCTCCCTCCATGCCTTCCTCAGAGAGGTTAGAGAGTCAGACACCCACCTCCCAATCTCTCAAGTCTATAACTTAGGTGATCTTATTTAGGCCAAGACAGTGTAAGGGAAGATCTATCTAAAGGGCCCTTCTAGAAACTTTTGTTTTGTTTTGTTTTTTTATAAAAGAAACAGACATAGCTGATGCCTCCCCTTCCTGTCTGGAACATGAAAGTAATACACAGAGCTGGCCGGAGGCAATAGTGTAAAGCTAAAACACACACGAAGGCTGGCCAAGGATGAAGATAGAAGGAGAACCTTGATAGCTGTGTATGAGCAACTGGGCTAACCTGGCAACCATCTAACTCTTCCTGTTACATAAGGAAAATTAACTCCACTCCTGATACCAAGTGCTGGAAGAGAACTCTTTGCAGCAAAGCAACCAAATCTCACCCTGGAGAATTACAAAGAAAAGGCAAAGCAACCAAATCTGACCCTGGAGAATTACAAAGAAAAGGAGTCTTTTAAAGAATATTGAGTGGCTCATAGGATCTATGAGAGGTCTAAAGAATGAGGCTCAAACTTAACATTCCAGAAACAACATACAAAACCTTTCATTGTACCAGCCTGATGAGGGGGCACCTGGGTGGCTCAGTCAGTTAAACATACGCCTTTAGCTCAGGTCATGATCTTGGGTCCTGGGATCCAGCCCTGCATCAGGCTCCCTGCTCAGCAGGGAACACGCTTGTCCCTTTCGCCCCGCCCCTCTTCTCTGCTCATGCATGCTCTCTTTCTCTCAAATAAGTAAAATACTTATTAGTTATTAATTAAAATAAAATAAAGAATTGGCCTGATGAGGAAATCACCTGCCCGCCACAGAGCCTGAGGTGCTACAGCTTGCATTCTTGTTGCTTTTCTACCAGGAAAACAACTATACTCCAAATAAGACCACCTAGGATAGTCACCTTTGCTGTCACCCTAACCAAAAAATCAGTCCCACAAGGAACCTACTGGCCTACCTTGTTCTCTTTCAACCTTCTACAAGTGTCTGTGCCTTAAGGGAAAAGAAAATGAAAAGAAACTATGTAGCTTGTTTGGTTCCTACAGGAAGAAATAATCTTTGCCCTCTGAAGATCCATAAAGTGGGTCTCCCAAACTCAAAAAGGGATTCAGATGCTAAGAACCTAAAATGAATTGCAAATATACACTGCTATGGTGGGTTGTTTGCAAAAAATGATTACCATTATGATTACTATATAGACATACCCCATGACAACGTAATCCGTAAATCAAGAGGTGGTGTCTATTCCCCACCCCTTGAATTTGGGCAGCTTTGACCAATAGAATGAGGCAGAAGTGACATTATGCCAGCACGAAAAGCCTCAAGAGAACTGGTATACTTTGTTCTGAGAATCCTATTATCTACTATATGAATAAACTTGGGCTGGCCTGCTAGATGATGAGAGAAACTTACTCCAGCTGCCCCAGTCACCCAGCCCTCAGAAGCAGAGCTACCTACCTGACCACAGATGCATGAATAAGCCCATTCTAACCCAGAAGGTCACTCACTTGAGCCCAGTCCGGTTGGCTCACCCAAAGAAGTGTGAGCTCAGTACATGGTTGTTTTAGCCACTAATGTTGGGGTGATGTTCTATATCATTAAAAGCTAAAATAAGAAGAAAGGAAAAAATTAGTAAATAATTTTCAGGTACCGAAGTGATTTGAAAAAGATAAAATAGGTTAATTTAGTAGAAAGTGATAAGGGCCACTCAGTTTCTCAGGGAAGTCCTCTCTAAGAAGGGGACATTTAAGATGAAACTTAAATCTGAAGGACTAAGGAAATGCTATTCAAAGATATAAAAGAAATATATTCCAAACAGAAGGGACAGCATGTGCAAAAGCCCTGAGACAGAAATGAGGCCAGTATGGCTGGAAAATATGAACAAAGTAGAGAGTAAAGAAAGGTGACATCAGAGGAATAGAAAGAGACCAGAGCATTTAGGGCTGTCTAGGCCATGGTAAGGAGTTTGGAACTTACTTACCAAGTAATCTGAGTTACATTTTAGAGCGTTCATTCTGGTTGCTATGAGGAGGATGGATGTTAGAACTGCTGTAGAGGCTGGAGCCTTGTTAGGTAGCTACTACAGTAGTGATGAGAGAAGTCTTTGTACCTTCTGCTTAATTTTTCCATGAACCCTAAATGGTTTTAAAAAATAAAGTCTATTTTTTTTAATTGAGGAAAAAATGAAAGAATAGATTTTTAAGAGATCAGAGAAGGATATCCAGGCAGGGAAGAAGTCAACAGCACCTGATACTTAATGCCAAGCCCAGCCTCCAGAACTGGGCCTCCACAGGAAGCAGTATGCTAGAGTGGAAATAGTGGGGACTTTAGAGTCACGCAGATCTGGAACTGGATCTAAAGGCCACTACTTATTAATTGTGTGCACTAGAGTGAACTACTTATCCATCTGAGCCTCCCTATCTTCTATAAAATAGAAATAAAAATAACTATGTCATAGGCTGCTGTCACAGTTCAAGGAGTAGCATATGAAAGTGCTTAGCCAAACCCTTTTTAAATGGTGGGCATTCTAGAAGTGTTTGTTTAATTCCCTTACATTTTACTTCCCAGGTGGAAGATCCAGTATCTGAGTAAAAACTAAAAACCAAGGGACACTGAAATCAAAGTAGACCTATGTCTGGAGCTGTTGGAAAGTCAGCAACCTTCTTTCTTCCTGTAAATCTCGCTCAATAACATGTCCCCTCAATACTCTCACTTACCTACACCTGCAGGCTGCTGGCACTGGCTTGTGACCCAACATGACAATTACAAAACTTCGAGCTAAACTGAAATGTCAGCTTGTGTTCTTTTCTGTTGCCAAAGCCCATTATCCAGTTCCTTCTTGGGTCCTGCCTCCTGCCATGATGAGATCCTAACACTGCAGCTACTTTCCTAAACTCCAGCCCAATTTCTTTCTCTAATCTTTAAAACTTGCTTTCTGTATCAGTCTGAATTCTGAGCCCACCCAGCTCTGAACCTCAGTGCCATGATTAAAGTTCTCTAGGTCCCTCCCATTGCTTCTCCATTCTTGTATTTGTTTTTTCACACCCAACTCCCTTCCATACGCTCACAACCAATTGCACTCCTCTGTGAGAGTCCATCCTGAAAGGCTTGTCCCCTGCAGAAGCATTGTTTCTGCAGGATTGCTGCTTTAATCTTTACAGCACCAAGTATTCTGCATTTGGACTGGCTTTCCATCCCAGGGAATAAATTAAAATGAAAGATGCTCCATAATCTGCAGCTAAATTCACAGCATAAGGTCACAAACTGACCCACCAATGGATATTAAATTCCTTATCAAAGGTGGATTAACTCTACTCTAAATGTAATTTTAAAATAACAGTGGCCATAAGGCAACATGACAGGACAGCTTTGCTTTGTAGGAGGAGGAATTTGCAAGACAGGGTTTAAAATGGACTAAACTTAACAGTATGAAATGGCATTTTTGCTGCAGTTTTAAGCTTTATAAGTAGAATTTATAAATGTATCTGAGGAGAGGAAAAAAAGAAACACTGAGAAGGCTAAAGAAAAAAAATACATTCAAAAATACAGAAAAGAAAGAGATCTTTCCATAGACTCACAGAAATTAGAAATGGAAAAAGTCTTTAGGCCACCTTGTTCATTTTCCTGCCAGCATAACTCACTCTCAAGTGTTTGTCCAGTCTAATTTTAGATGACCTAAGAGTTTTGGCTTCAGGCAATTCATTTGTAAAGCTATTCTGCTGTCTAACAAACCTCCATAAGTTGTCAAACCTTCCAGTTGTTCAGCCTAAATTTCCAACTTTCCAGGAGGTTCCAAAGGTTTTCTTGGCCTTTCCTGGCTGCACCACCCAGATACACTACTAGAGGGAGAAAATTCCTCTTCCTTGTCAGATCTGCCTTTAAAACACCTAAGAAAGGTGAGAATGCGACCTCACCAAAACCAGAATAGACATTCTCTAAAGATCCCTGGGCTGGTACAGGAGAACTCCAGTACTGGTTCCCTTGTTGTCATTATTACAAACCATGCCAGAGGCTTAAGTATGTCTAAGTTACATTTTGCTTCCCACTGTCCATATAGTTCATTGAAATACCTAATAAACACTACCAGTTATTAAATGGCTAATACATACCAGTCATTAAGCCAGGAGCTTTATTTGCGTTGACTCTGATCCTTCAACAACCCCTCACAATACTTTTTTTCTCTCATTCTACATATGAGGAAACTGACACTTGTCTGGGATCACCTGGCCATTTAAATGCATGTTGGAAGTGTGGAGATTCCTGAAGAAATTAAGAATAGAGCTTCCCTATGACCCTGCAATTGCACTGCTGGGTATTTACCCCAAAGATACAGATGTAGTGAAAAGAAGGGCCATCTGTACCCCAATGTTTATTGCAGCAATGGCTACGGTCGCCAAACTGTGGAAAGAACCAAGATGCCCTTCAACGGATGAATGGATAAGGAAGATGTGGTCCATATACACAATGGAGTACTATGCCTCCATCAGAAAGGATGAATACCCAACTTTTGTATCAACATGGATGGGACTGGAAGAGATTATGCTGAGTGAAATAAGTCAAGCAGAGAGAGTCAAGTATCATATGGTCTCACTTATTTGGGGAGCATAACAAAGAACATGGAGGACATGGGGAGATGGAGAGGAGAGGGAGTTAAGGGAAATTGGAAGGGGAGATGAACCATGAGAGACTATGGACTCTGAAAAACAACCAGAGGGTTTTGAAGGGGTTGGGGGGTGGGAGGTTGAGGAACCAGGTGGTGGGTAATAGGGAGGGCACGTACTGCATGGAGCACAGGGTGTGATGCCAAAACAATGAACACTGTTATGCTGTAAATAAACAAATAAAAAAATAAATAAATGCATGTTGGAGCCAGTATTTCAGTTAAGTCCATCTGGCTCAAACCCTTGCTTTTTCTGCTGCCCTCTGCTGGTGTTGCTGCATCATTGTCAGAGTATTAACACCTGGTCTGGGGCTCTCTCAAGTCCAAACAGAATCCAGGCAGAATGTGAAGACATGGATGACGTAGAAGACTACCCTTCCCAGGAGATAAATTGCCTCTAAGAATTCTGGAGACAGGCTCAGAGGGAAGTAGGTGAACACTATAGTTCTATGTGTGCAGACTGATTTTGAGGAAGGAGTTGGTTAATGGAGTTAACTTGTGGGAACAAGGAACCTAGACTCAGAGGCTAGGGGAATACGAGGGTACAGAATGGGGTCTGAAGTTCCCAGCTTCCCTAACTGGGAAATGACCAGGGCCAGGGAGCAGAAGTTTCTGATACTCAGCAACCACATGTACATTGCTGATCATTCCGTGTGGCTTCAAGGACCCTGGATCTATCCAAGGCTTTGAATCAGGGTCTGTGCAGACTTACGGGACCAGGAAGCTGACCCAGACCCTAAGAGGAATAGTATGACTCATTCCTGAAGCTGACTCAATAATCCCAAACACCCCAGATTAACAAAGGATAGATCTAGGCCATGGGTCACCAAAGCCTTTCTTTTTTTTTTTTTAAAGCAATTTACATTTTATTAACATCCTAACACTACATCAAAATAGATTTTACATATTAAAATGGAATCAGAGTATAATTAGGAAAGCATTTGTAATCAAATGACATTTTTTTTTCATTTTTCTTTTCGTTTATTTGTTTATTCATCCGTTGAAGGGCATCTTGGTTCTTTCCACAGTTTGGCGACCGTAGCCATTGCTGCAATAAACATTGGGGTACAGATGGCCCTTCTTTTCACTACATCTGTATCTTTGGGGTAAATACCCAGCAGTGCAATTGCAGGGTCATAGGGAAGCTCTATTCTTAATTTCTTCAGGAGTCTCCACACTGTTCTCCAAAGTGGCTGCACTAACTTGCATTCCCACCAACAGTGTAAGAGGGTTCCCCTTTCTCCACATCCTCTCCAACACACGTTGTTTCCTGTCTTGCTAATTTTGGCCATTCTAACTGGTGTCAGGTGGTATCTCAATGTGGTTTTAATTTGAATCTCCCTGATGGCTAGTGATGATGAACATTTTTTCATGTGTCTGATAGCCATTTGTATGTCTTCATTGGAGAAGTGTCTGTTCATATCTTCTGCCCATTTTTTGATATGATTATCTGTTTTGTGTGTGTTGAGTTTGAGAAGTTCTTTATAGATCCTGGATATCAACCTTTTGTCTGTACTGTCATTTGCAAATATCTTCTCCCATTCCGTGGGTTGCCTTTTTGTTTTGTTGACTGTTTCCTTTGCTGTGCAGAAGCTTTTGATCTGGATGAAGTCTCAAAAGTTCATTTTTGCTTTTGTTTCCTTGGCCTTTGGAGACATATCTTGAAAGAAATTGCTGTGGCTGATATCGAAGAGACCAAAGCCTTTCTTAACCAAAGTGACAAGGGAGGAGCACGCCTCCCAGGGAGGTGAGTCATTAACTCTTCCCAGCTCTTGTGTCTTCAGAATTGGTCCTACATTTCAGCTTCTTGAATCTTTATGTAAAACATGCTGACTAGACTCCACATCAGTTTTCCTAGTTTTCTCCCTCATTTGGAGGGAAATGATGAGAATAATCAAAGAAACCGGACTACAGCTACTGATTTGCAGCTGTGTGTCTACTGTGATAACACAAGTGGAAATCTGGACACTTTGAGCCCCTGACTTCACTTTCCTAGACAAAAAGCTGTGTTGATTAGATTGGCAGTTTTTGAAACAACACACCAACACAACTTGCTGCAGATTTTGAATTGGAACTCTCACTGACTATATATCCAACCTTTGGAATGAAGCATTGGAACAAAAAATAAAATTGGAAAATTAATTAAGAATCTGCTTGTTTGGGGAAATGATTTCACTTACCTCATTTTTCAAAGGACAATATATCTAATTCTAAGAAGGGCATGAGCAGACGCAAGTTGGAATCCCAGCCCTATGGCTTATAGGATGTATAACTTGTGTTGAGGCAACTAAATTTCCTGAGACTGTTTTGTCAGCTGAAAAATGGCCAGCTCACAGTGTGCCATAAGAATCAAATGAATTAAATTGCCCAGCACAGTCTTGTGCTTACTTAACACATGCTAGAGTTCATCCTTTGATTCACTAGACCAAAGAACAGAGAAGCTCATTTTGTGAAGCCATAATATAAGATATTTTTATTTGGAAGGAACCCTGGAGCCCTTGTTAGAAATTTAAAAACATTTCACTTCCAGAGCAAAAACTGAAGGTAAAAGAAATGAAATACAGAATTACTTTTGTACACTTTAAACTAGTTTTTATCAACTAAATATTTTAAGAAATTACTTGATTCCTCTAAGCCATTTCTCACTCTATATTTAGAAAATATTTCAATGCTTCCAACTTCTCCTTTCTGAAAATATCTACCAAGTTTCTCATCAGTGGAATTTATCCAAGTCTGACGTTATCAACATACTGTGTGAAAAGCCAGTGCAGTACCCTGATGAAGCCCATAGTTTGACAATGGACACACCTGGATTTGAACCGCACCTGTCCGCTTTCCAGCTATGTGTCCTGAGTAATTTTATAGTCTAAGCTTCTACCTGCTCATCTACAATATGGTTATCATCAGATCCATCGTATAGTTTTATTTTGAGGATTCAGTGACATAAAGTACCATAGCACCAAGTAAGAAATCATGTTAGCCATAATTATCTCCAAAGCAATTCATAACACATGTGACTGCTCCATAACATACTTACTATGTAAGAAGGAAATGTGAGTTTAATAATCCATTACTCATTATTTTGCAAAAGCAAAAAAGTACTTATTCATGTAAGGAAGACCACATAGACCATAAGCTTGGAACACAGATTCATTATTTCTAGCATTTATCTTTTAATTACTACAATTACAGTAACATTTTCTCCCTAATGTGGAAGTCATATATAAAGGACTGACATTTTTTATAGCAAAAATGGGCAGTTTTTTCCCATTACTCAGGTAGCTTTCTTTTATTTAAAGTCTCCATTTCATATTTAAACTTGTAGAATAGTAGAACTACACATAACAGCATTCTAAGGAAATCTAAAACATATTCTGATTGATGAATTTAATCAAGCCTTGTTTTTAGAATAGCTATCAAATTTAGCCTTAGGCTATTGATAACACTGTCCACACCTAGGATTGCCTCACCACTTTATTCCTGTTAGCCAGAGCTGGAGGGAGTCTTATCTAGGAAACAAAGCCCATGAATTTCCGGACCCAAAGTGGAAAGAGATTAACTCCTGTCCTGAAATAAATCACTTCTCTCTGTTTTTACTTCCAGACTTCTAACATTTTCCCTGAAGTTTTGGATATGACCCCAACTGTTACATGTCTGTAAAAAAGGTGATTTATTACATTCAGAACCCAAATCAAAATGGGAACCTGCAGTTTGGAATCTCTTCCTTGTGACCCATGTGACTTCATTTTTTTTAAACATAGCTAACAACGCTTTTCTGAAATCTAACATACCTGTGAAGAATGTCTTCAAAGCATGAGAAGAGGCCCAATGTAAATTAGGTCATCATTAAGTAATGCAAGAGAAGTACAAACATACACTTCCGTGGCTGCTAATGAAGTTAAGTGAGCAGATGTTATAATAAGACTGATTACCAGCATTAATCAGTGATAAGAGTCTGACATATTCATTCATTTTTTTTTTCTCCTTAGAATATGTAAATAGCACATAGGCTGGGACCTTTCCAAGGCAGCAAAGAGTGATTGGGAAAGTGGGATCTTACTTCTTCTTGCTCCTACCCTCAGGGTGAAAAAGAACTCTCCCACCAGTTAATCATGATACTATGGAAATGGACATTTTCTATGCCTCCAATGCTCAAGTGCCCTGCTCTTTCCAGACATCTCTGTGGCTTTTCTACATCTCAGAATAGCTTTGTTATGTTAGGGAATAGCTAATTCAGGACCTTTAAATTCCAAGTCATCATAAGACCATTGCCTTGAAGTGAAGGAATTGCTTTTGCGGAATCCCTGAGTCACAGTTACGCATTCGTTCCTTCAATTCATCTAAAAGTGGAGAACTCATTGGCTGAGAACAGAGGCCATAATTAGTCAAGATATAAGAAAATTCTGATTCATATTGATCCAAACTGATACTCAAGATGTATTCTCTTTTGTCTAAATTCTATACTTGACAGCAAGGGGAGGTTCGATGTAAATTGTGGAAATGTCCCCCAAAGTGGAACCTTTGGATAGGGGTGGGTATTCCTTCAAATTCTCAGCAGGAGGGCAAGCACTAAACATGAAGGAAGCCTGAAAAGAGTTGACAGAGTCCCCTACACCTGGCTGCTGTTTAGGGCAAATTTCTAATTCCTGGCCTAGCCAACTTAGATTGCAAAATCATAAATAATAAATTATTGTTTCAAGTCACTTGGATTTTAACTCACTTTGGAGTGGCTTGTTACATAGCAATAGAGAACTAAAACATGGAATATAATCAAAATTTCAAATAAAACCTCATGGACTAACTGAAGCCCACTCCTAGGGTCCTTAGAGAACCAGGAGACTGAGTTTGAAATCCCTGGACTGGAATATGCCCAAGCCCCAGTCTTACAAACCTTGGGCTGCTTTTCAAATATGTCTTTGTTCTACGTGATGCTATTCTACAATAGAATCATTTTCTGTTCATACAGTAGCACCACTTCTATGCCTCTCACATATCATTCCCTCTATTGGAATGCCATCTCCCACCTGAATTTGCTTTTACCAAAACCCTAATTATCCTTCAGACTCATCCACATGTTCTTCCTCAAATGGATCTTTCCTTATCTTCTCCCCAGTGGTACAGCCCACAACCATCAGTGGTCATAGCTGGAGTGGGGTTCAAAATGACTTTTGCCATACCAGGATCTGTCCCTCTTTAGGCTCTCAATAGCATTACTTCATAGTTTCATATGGCACTCATACTGTCTCTCTTATTGTAATGATATGTGTACTTTTTTTCCTCTTAAATGTACTCTGAGGAGCTATTTCTCTCATCTCTGCATGCCCATTAGTGCCTGCTTTCGTTCCTCTTCCTTCGAACTCACCAGTACTGGCCCGGCTTAGGCCATACCATCAGCATCATTAAGGCCTGGCAGCATCCTTAAGGCCTGGCTTAATGATGCCATAGGAATCTGTGTTAGAACAAGGCCTTTGTAGTCATCTGATTCCCACTCCTGCAAAGCTGTGTGACAGCAGCATGTGTGCAGATCAGGACTCTGTTAATACGACTCCAGACTATTTGGAAAGAGCTCAGGGCTCGAGTCAAATGGTTCTGCTCCATGCATGAACCCTAGTATACTATTTCCTAACTAGATGAACCTGAGCAGACTACTGAAGTCCCTCTGTGTTATGTTTTTTCCATGTATAAGGTGGAGTTGTTCTGATCTCATAAAGTTTTTTTGCTTTAAATATCATGTATGCTCAACACCTAACCTAGTGACTGATACCTAACACAGAATATAACATGCTGGGATAAAATACTTCAATGATTGACTTTGTTATGTTGGTAAAAATCAACTCTTTCCCTCACTGTAATGTTGTTGAGGGGGACCTCTTTTTTTTTCTTTTCTTTTCTTTTGAAAAGTAAAATTCTGAAATCAGATACTATTTAAATGTAAACCGAAGCATTCTCAAATTTGAGGTACTGTATTGAGATCTTATCTCCTTGGCTTCATATCAAAATCTTTATTCCCTTCAAACATTAGAACTAAGTTCATTAATCAATTATCTTTCTCCTGAGGTTGTTATATTTAGTCTCGATATTAAATGAGACAAAACACCAACAGTTTGGTTTCCCTCTATGTTCACAGTAACGATGGTTGCATCCTTAAAATTGAATGCCCACACAAGTGACACAGCACAGTTAACAGACATTTACACCTCTTTTCTGTTTGCTTTGGAAAGACTGAATGGAAAGTAGGGTCTACGCCCCTCACTCAAGGCGCTATGTCTCATTTTTCTCAGAAAAAAGAAGGGTGATGACTGATTTATCCAAACATGGTTAAGACATCTGGTCTATTCTGTATCCTCCCTATAATCAGGGGGTCACAGTTTTATGACAAAATAAAGAAAGGGGATTAAGATCTGTTGAGCATTGTAAGAGACAGAACAATAGAAGAACAGAGCATCTAAAGGTCTCTATTTATAGTAATGATGTTATTAACAAGAGCTTTTATGCAGAGATTATAAAGAGTGAGTGTGTACACCCCAGAGGCTCACTTGTACTAGTAACAAGTAACTTAAACTCTGATCAGTTTCCTAAATATGCTAGCAGACACTCATATAAATAACTCCTTAGAAAATAACTTATTTAGGGGATGAAAATGACATAGTCAACCCATGCAAATTTTGACAACTACAAACCCATCAGCATGTGATCACGGGGGTGGGCCAGGGGAATAGTGCCCTGTTAGCAGTGGACATGTGTCCTGAATGCTGGTTTGTCACTTGCATGGAGTAGACAATGAGCACATAAAAGTAGATGACAACAGGAACCAAACCTCTTCCTTTTATGCTGAGCCTAAACCACCTCATATCTACTGATGATAATGAATAGGAAAAGTTTTTCAACAATTGATTCCTTTTTATACTTTGCATAACCCTATTCCTTAGAGGTCTGTACTGCTTTCAACACTAAAAGAACTACATAATTCAAAGAAGATTCCAGCCAGAAGGGTCCTTGGAGGTTACCTAATCCAGTACTAGAGCTTTACAGATAGCATGCTGAGGTCTAGACAATTTAGTGACTTGCCTAGGGCCATACGGTTAATATGTGGCCAAACTTGAATTACTTCTCTTTTCAAAGGTTGGGTGACTTTAATTAAATTGTTGACAAAGTCACTTTCTCTAAATAATTGTTTATTGATCCATGAGAATAAATGAACTCTTGCGACTGTGCTTCTTGGTAGATATGCAGCCAAGTGGGTCTAATGTCAATCAGCTGGAAACACTATGTGAAGACCATTTTCCAAACCTAGCAAACAAGCTCCATTACCTGAGTGAACTGACCTCTTAATTTATAAGCCAAGTTTTCCTCGTACTGTTCTTGCTCACAGAAGACTACAAATAAGACCAGACCTTGGAAAATTACCCAACCCCCATGTTCCAAAAATGGTGAGTCAGTAACTTTATCTTTCAACAGAGGGGACAATATGTTATGAACTGAGTCACTGCTGTGTGCTAATTGTGTCCCCTAACTGCCAGTACTTGTGAATGTGACCTTGCTTAGAAGCAGGATTTGCAGATGACCAAATTAAAATGAGGTCATTAGGGTGGGCTTTCAACCCATATGACTGGTGTCCTCACAAAAAGGGGAAATTTGGAGACTAATATGTCCTGAGGAAGAATACCATGTGGAGATGAAGGCAGAGATCGAGGTGATGCTTCCACAAGCGAAGGAACACCAACGACTGCCATCAAACACCAGAAGTGAGGAGAAAAGCAGGGAACCAATCCTTCTTTCTCTGCCCTCAGTAGAACCCACCTACAGACATCTTGATCTTGGGCTTCTGGTCTCCAGAACTGCTGAAAAATAACTTTTTGTCATCTAAACTACCCAGCTTGTGGTAATTTGTTTGTCAGACCCAGTAAACTAAAACTATTGCTTCATCTGAAAAAAGGAGGAAGCAAACTAATTGATCTCACCAGCCCTTGGAGACCAACAGGTCCATTCTATATAGGCATGGACAGGGACTCCAAGTACATACCTTGCCCTGGGAACCTGTCTGCCATAATGAGAGGGGAGAGGCTACATCTGTCAGACAACAAACAAATATTTACCAAGCACCTATTATGTGTCAGGAACCAGGCTGAACATGGAACACGGCCATAAACCAGAAGACACAGTCCCTAAGACCCTGAATCCAAGTCTCCCAGGGAAGATCAGCTCTAAACAAGTATTGACAAGTGTGATGTGTGCTGTGTAGACACAGAGGCTGCCCTGGGAAAATTAGATTAGTCTGTGGGCAAGAGGAGACTTCCATGAGCAAGCAAGGAGAAGGGAATGAGGGTGAAGGAGTAGCACTCCAACAAAGAAAGGTGGGTTTGGGAGGAAGTGGTGTGCATGTTCCATGTGGGACCACCACAGGGCTCGCACCATCCACCATTCTCAAGGGAAGGGGCAGCCTAGTCAGCTAGAAAGGGGATAATGGAGGACTGGCTAGTGAAGGAGTGAACATATCTTCCATGATATAGTGCAGTCAAATGCTCTACCACTGAGCTATAGCCCCCTTCCATGATATAGTGACGGCCATTAGTCACAGCCCATCAAGACCACACCAGGCGAAAGAGGTGATGTTATAGCAGAGGCAGTAGTGCAAGTTTCAAAGGAATCCTACCATCAAGACACATGATGAGTCTCCTACTGTGTGCCTGACTTCAGCTATATTTAGATTTCTGTTGGGCCTAATGGCATTCTTTCTGTTTTCTATTTCAAAATGGAGTTAAACAGGCTGCAAACAGAAATTGTGATTAAGCGTGTATGACTTAATCTAGACTACAAAGTCAGTTTTCCTTTCAATGAGTTTTGGTCATTAGGTTCCTATGAGAGGGTGTGTTCTTATTTATGTACTTACTTGTTTATTTAACAATAGCTAAGAACACTTTGACAACTACTTTAAACAGCACGAAAGGAAAGATTGACAGAACACTAAATACTCACTGAATTTGTTTCTAAAGAGTGATGAGAGCATTCTGCGAATTCATGAGGGAGTGAGAGTCTTCCCTAGATTTTGTCCCATGTGCTGACTATATAGAGAAAACTGGAGAGCTTAGATCAATCCCATTCACCCTCAGAGCATTTGATTTTCATTTGATGGAATTTGAAAGCATTTGTCTCACACTATTCATGTTCACACCCAACTTCTTGAAAAATAAAAGAACAGAAGAGTTCTTGTGTTCCTTGCCCACAGTAAGTCAAGGTCAGCCCAAGATGTGTGCAGGACCAGCATTCTCTCTCCCAAATCCCATGCTGATTTATCGTACTACAAGTTATGATAAGAAGCTTCTTACCCCATTTTTCATGAGAGATCAGTCAGCAAAATATCTCATGTACACCAGTTCTGGCCAATTGATCCAATTCAATTAAGCCAATATTTTTTTTTATCTGTAGAGCAAGGATTGCTAGCTGTATCTCAAAATCCATTTTTTCTTTATTTTTGGTAAAAGAATTCAAGCATATTTCCCAGTATTTGTTGCAGCCACCTTTGACCATGTCACTGTTCTAACCTCAGAGGTGGAAACAGGAGTGATGTATGGTTCCTTCAGGAAGACTCATTAATAAAGAAGGGTTCCTTTTTTCCTCCAGCTTCCTCACCGCAGAATGAAAAGATAGGAGAATCCTGAGTCACAACATTATAGATCAACCGCATCAACCTTGGACTGTATATTCCAATTTGTTAATAAGAAAGAAATGCATTTGGGGCACCTGGGTGGCTCAGTGGGTTAAACCTCTGCCTTTGGCCCAGGTCATGATCTCAGTGTCCTGGGATCAAACCCCACATCCAGCTCTCTGCTCAGCACGGAGCCTGCTTCCTCCTCTCTCTCTGCCTGCCTCTCTGCCTACTTGTGATCTCTCTCTCTGTCAAATAAATAAATAAAATCTTAAAAAAAAAAAAAAGAAAGGAAGAAAGAAAGAAATGAATTTAAGTCTGTTTTTTCATGTTTTATTTATGTGCAGCAAAAATAATCTAAGAAAAGCACTTACTGTTTGCCATGCATTACACTAGAAACAAATCTCCCTTCACCTCCCCCACTCCCAATACACACATACAGACAAAATATAAATAGTCTGGGTATTTTAGCAATGCCTGATCTAATGAAGCAATCACAAATAGATCACACTGACCATAAACATTTCTTCTAAAAATTATGCAGATATTCAGAGGACCCTGAAATTTTGTGAAACATTCTCAAATCCATGAGTTTTTAATAGATTCTTCTTCCACACACAATGGGTTTTTTTTTTCCTGAATGTACAAAGTGAGGTCTAGCTTCCCATTGCTTACTGCACTCAAAGATCATTATACTAAAAATAATTACCCCAATACCAGTGGGAACATTTTTCCTTCTTCATCCTACCTGTTAAAAAGTAAAGTTCTGGAGACCTGCATGCCTATATTTTTACTTTACTTTTCCTCAGGAAGCCTCTTGATAATAAGTGAAATGTCTGTGACCTTGATAAGCTTTGTATTATGCTGTTAAAATAAAGCCCTTTGTAGATTCCTGAAGGGTATTTGGATCTGATACTGTAAAAAAAAAAAATTGCTTAGATACTGATGCCCTTATTAAATTGGCCTTTTAATCAGAATATAATGGAAACTCTCTACTCATTTTGCCGAGTGTAGGCATCCCTCTGTAAGTCTAAAGACCTAAACTGATGAATAACAATAGTACATTCCTGTGACTAAAGTGAATTTTGACAAAATACGTCAAACAAGCATTTAGATGTAAGGAGACAAAATAATTGCCTATATTGAAGAGTTTTTCCCTTAAGATTTATCTTTAGAAAGTAAAAGTCAGGTTGCCTTTTGAGCTACAGGAATTTAAGTATTCAAATCAACTCCAAGAAAAGCAGGGAACACGCAAGGCTGAGGGTGAGCCCAGAGAGGCAGCCAGGACTTGCAAGAGGGTTATTGGTCAGCTCTGTTTCCCCTCCTTCCCAGAGCTCCCAGTAGAGTCAGACCAGGGGTGTGCAGGACCAGATGAGCCTGAGTGTTTCACCTCCACCACTTTTGCCAGACACCTCTCCCCACAGTGCACTTCAGGCCCTGTGAACACCCCTACTATGTTCTGTCAAATTCAGCCTACCTTCCCTAGTTCTGTAAGGTGCTTTTGACTCTGTGGTTTATGGTAGTTGTTTGAGCCCTTTGTAAATAGTCAGTATTAAATCTCGTATCTTTTCCCTTTATTTCACTTCCAGACTAGTTGGGTGGAGGCCAGGGTCTGAGGAGATAGAAGAGCTCTGATCTCAGCTCTTGGCTGTTTACTGCCCATTGACCACAGCTCTCTGGAGCCAGACTTGGGTTACAAGCTACAGCTCAACCAGGAGAAGCAAACCCAACTGAACTAAGACAGCTCTTGATGAGGAAGGCAAAACAAGGCAGCCACCAGATGGAGATTCTCAAACTGAATGGCTTCCATCTGACCAGCACCTGTTCTGATCAACCCTTCCCACAGTGGAGAAGGAAATAGGAGGGGTGGGTGTTGTTGGTGAGGTCCTTCACTCTCCTAGAGAGCACAGCCTGAAACACATGAGCTTTCCTTTGATCTGGAAAGAGGAATGTGGAGTACCTATATTAAGTTTTAGCATCCTGACTTAACTTTAGGATAGCCTTGGGTAAGCTCACTGCCTCCTGAAGTAGGGATTCAAGTCTTTCAGTCTCCCTCCCTTATCAGGAGAACATTGATTAAGTTTGTGTTGAAAAGAGTCAAAGATTATTGTTAAGAAAAGGGAAGGTATAATGGATTGAATTATGTCCTGTCCCCACCCCCAAAATGATATATTGTTGAAGGCCTAACCCACAGTCCTTGGAATATGACTGTATTTGAAAATAGGGTGATTGCAAATGTAATTAGTCAAGATGAAGTGATACTGGATGGGGGGGGGCCTCATCCAATAAAACTGGTACTTTATAAAAAGGGGAAATTTGGATACAGACACACACACACACACACACACACGCACGCGCGCGCACGTGCATCCACATGAGGAATGCCAGAAATGGTGGCAGAGATTGGAGTGATATTCTTCTATAAGCCGAGGTACATCAGATATTGCCAGCAAGCACCAGACATGGAAGAGATTTCCCCCTCACAATGATCAGAAGGAACTAACCCTGCTGACACCTTGATCTTCAACTTCTAGTCCCAGACTGTAAGATAATAAATTCCTATTGCTTTAACCACCCAATCCATTGTGCTCCATGACGGCAGCGCTGCGACACTAATACAGAAGATGTCTAACTAGCAAGACACAGGCCCTGAACAACCCAGAGTAGTCAGGCCTGTTCAGAGTCCAGGGCCCTCCAAACCCAGATTTGCATGCCCAGAGAGTAACAGCAAAGGGCTATGTTCCTCTCAAATGCTTAACCACAAGTCTTCTGTTGACGGACTTTGTGAATTGTCTCTCCTCATACCCAAATAGGAAAGAATGAGGCAATCTGGATGAACACTTTCTGAGGCCACTCCTACGTTCTTACTGTGTCACAAAAAGGAAACTGTGATTTAGAGAGCTTGGGTACTCTCCATGTTTGCACCATGAAGCACGGGTCTGTGTTTCCAACCCAGGCCAGGCTCAGCCTCCAGACTCCACCCCTACCTCTGTCATAAACAGAGGCATGTACCTAGTATTTGGTGGCATTCATTTTAGTATCACCATCAGACCCTGTGATAACCAAATTGGAAAAATTCTCCCGGCAAAGAAGCTTACGGTAAGAAAACAGACCTCCGCAAGTTGAAGACCACTGCTGTCAATCTCTAGCAATATCTGTTCCTTGAGCTGACTAGCCCTATTAAGAATACCAGGACAGGGGGGAAAAAAAAGACAACCAGGACAGGGATGAAAGCTGCCAAATCCCACTCACAGCAGACCTGAACTGAAATATTCTGGGGAAAGTCATCATTTCTGTGAGAAAAAGCCATCATGGCCATCAAATCTGTCACATCAGCATATCTTGAGGTAGCTCCTCCTGTGATGCGTTTACCCACATTTGTGATGAAATGGCCAACATTACTGCTTACAGATTAGTCCTTTTCTGCTATTTCAATGTGTTTGACAAATGGATGGGCCTTGTGGCCAGGAAATGAAGATTTGGGTATCAAAAAATAAGAGCTAACACTTGTAAGGCATTCAAAATGTGTTGGGTTCTTAAATATCAAACCACCCTATAAGAGAGCTATTTTATCTGCACTACATATATGGAAATGGAGACCTCAGGAGGTGAATGACACCCTCCTGCACTACACCTCTCTTTGAGAGGCCCATCCCAACAAGTGAGGATGTCTCAGGAATCCAGATTTCCAGCATAACTGAGGAGACAAGAGGCCCTGAACCTCTTACTTCTTCGCCTATTTCCAATCCCTGATCTCCTTAGCAAGCCACAAAGCAGTCAGAGCCAACCCCAAACACAGGCCCTTCTCTTCTGGGCCTTAGGGGGAAACTAATTATGCTTTCCTCATTCTTTCCTTAGATTTTATACCCTTCTGTACTCGAGTGGTAAGACTTAATGGGCAGATAACAAGGAGTAGACTTAAGGGCAAAGAACATAAGTACTACTGGGATGTCTTGAGTGTTGTGGGACTCTGACCTTCCAGGGCCTTGGTGAAGGATGCCTCAGTGCGGCTTGCCTGATTGACCACTGCCCGCAATGCTCATTCAGGGCAAAGCCTGTAGAAATAGAAGGCATTTGCCTGGTCCCTTGTTCTTTGCACAAAAACTTCTGAGATCTTTGGAAAATTGCTTTTCACTTCCATGTCAAAGAAGGTCCCATTGTCTAGCATCTACTATGGAAATGCTTTTTTAATCAATTAATATTGAAATCTGAATAATTATAAATTCACCAATCCTAATATTACTGAAAGTGTTTCTTTTAACTTACTCCAGAAAGCAGTTTATATGTCATAAGCAAATGTTATCATTTCAATATGCTCTTTAGGAAAGCCTTCTCTGAAACATCAAGTGACTTAAGATGTGAGGAATGCAATTATTTAAAGCAAAGCCCTCGGGAGCCTGAGTGGCTCAGAGTCCTGGGATCAAGCCCCACAGTGGGCTCCCAGCTCAGCAGGGAGCCAGCTTCTCCTTTTCCTTCTGCTTTGTCTCTCTCTCGATCTCTCTCTCGCTCGCTCTCTCTCTCTCTCTGTCATAAATAAATAAAATCTTAACAAAAATACTTTAAAACAAGCCACTCATCAATCAGTATTCATTTTCTTAATGGGCATAAAAATGTTACACCCATATTCACTAGTTTTACATATGAACATAATACAAGAAATTTTAAATTTTTAGCTTTGAATCCTTTGAGTAATAGAAAAGCTGCTGAGTTTTTTAGGAAGGTTCATTTTAAATTACTTAATATTAACTATTGGATCTCATCTTTATCTAGACAAGTTAGGAACCATCCATTCATTTGATAGGCAATCTCATACACTTTCTTAGCTATGGTACTTTGTTGTGATAAGTGATATTTATATTAATGTCCCTGAAATGCTATTAAATTTTGAAATATCTTCTCAAATGAAGGTATTATATTTCTTTCCAATTATTTCCTTTGAGTACAGTTATTGCATGTATGATATTCTGATATTAATTCATATATCATCAGGATGTATAATTAATTGGAATTTGGCATTCACCAACCACGCATGGAAAGTAAAAGTGTACTCATACAATGTCCTAGCAATGATACCTGTTGTTGATTTTTTTCTGTTTTCTAGTAACTAAAATTCTTTTGTGACGAAGTAAGCCAACCTGGAATAAAATAATCATTGACCAGGCCTTATATACTCTAACACTAACACCTGAAATACCACAACTTCTTTTTTTATAAGCTGATAGTCTGTGCTGTTCACTTTCTCTCTGACTTGACTAGGTAAGTCATGCCTGCCAAATTTCTCTAGCATTTGCGTATACCAAAGGAATCCTTCTGCTGTGGTAATGCCCCAGTCTTCATTGTGTTTATGCTTCTAAGGGTGCTGTTTGGTTTTTATGTTATGTTGCTATTAAATGATTCTTAGATACTGAACAAAGTAAATATAAACAGAAATTAAACACCTATTGCTATGGCACCAATGACAAGTAATTTAACAATCACTTTGAGTCTCCTCATAATCTACATTACAAATTTTAAATACATACATTGTGGTTGTCCAAAAGAAAGAAAGTGATGTTATACTGTGTTCTTATGAAAATATTATGCCATTAATTTCAAATATGCCAAATGAGATAAGGAGATTGGGGATTTATTAAGAAGCTTTAGCAGTAAAAAGGTTTAGCTGGTCTAGGTTTTCAGTCTACAGGGCCAGACTGACAGAACCGTCTAAGGATCCACCTTCTGGGGTAATGGGGCTCATCTAGTCCTGCCACTCCAATCCCAAGCAATTTCACTCTGTGGTCCCCTCAAAATCAGCTCCAATCTCTCTAGTGTCCAAATCTTAACATAGGTCCTGAGGCTGCAGAGTAACCCTATCTTCAGTGCTGAGGGGAATACAAGAGTCAGCTGTGTGCCCACACTCCCCATATGGAGGCTCCAGCTCAAGCCCCACATAAAGCCACTGAAGGCCACCCACATAGGGATGACACCAAATATGCTGGACAGTGTGGGTCTCCCTGCTCAAATGATGTCAGCATGTCAGACCCAGAACAAGTAAGATCGATCTGTTTATACATTGTGTGCTCACAATGTGCTAAGCATTGTATGTAGTGGCCTTCCACCGCCCTGCCCTTACTATTCCCAATTTACAGATGGAAACAGGAAGGAGGAGGTGAAATAATTTGCACAGGGTTGGAGGATTTGGAGCAGGTGTTCTGAGCCACCACCTCAGTGCAGAGACCTTGGGGCCCGCTACATTCTTCTTACTAGGCAGAATGCACGGGAACACGGCACTGAGCAAGGTAGAAGGAGCTTCGTGCCTGCATATCTAGCATTGAGCCTGTTGAACCCTGAGCAATCCTCCTCCTTGCTCAAGCCACCTCCACAGCTGTCAGAACAGCTAGTCACTTAATCAAAATGAAAACAAACTTCCTCTTGAACTAGTAAGAAAAAAAATCTAAGATAATAGCTAACATTCAAGCAGCACTTTAGTTTATAGAGTGTGAGAGGTCCTGAGGGACTTGCCTGCAGGCACATCCCAGGGCTTCCAGCTCCTGCCCACAAGCTCTGACTCTACTTCCTGTGAACTGCCATGACGCATCCAAGCTTCTCCTCCCCGTCTACCCATTCTGCAACTAGGAAGTTTTGCAGCTTGACTGTTAACTTATTGAACACGAAAAATTGCAAGTGCAAAAATATGAGAAATTAATGTCATCTACATTAGAAACCAAGTGAGAAACTTGCACGTTAGAAGCCATATTTAACTCCTTCTCCCATTCAGGGATTGAGTCCCCGAATATATATATATCAGCACTCCGCCTTGTTCTCTGAATATTCTTTTCCTATTCTTCAATTTTATCCCTGTCATCCCGTATTAGACTATGTGGACATACCTGGATAGCCTCCTGAGTGGTCCTCAGGCATATGTCTAATCCTGACCCATCATGAGCTACTCTGTTTGCCTCCATAGTTAATAAATGTCAGCTCTTATTTCTAAGAACAAAGATTACTCATAACATTTCTCTGCCTTACACTCTCCAAGTTATCCCCAGGGCTTTAAGGATTAACTCCCAAGTCCTTTGCTAGCCCACAGGCTCTTGAACTTAAGGACAAGTGTACAAACAACCTCTCCAAAATAGAATATTCAGAAACACCTGCAAAACGCTTCACAAGAAAAATTAGTTCATTCACTTCCCTCACAGCAACCAAGACTAAAAATTATTTAGCTCAGGCCTGTCCTGCATTCTTTACCCATCTTGGGCATAGTAAGCAATTTCCCTCATTTAAATAAAAGCTAAAGATAGCCTCTCGTTTAAAAAAACTTAATTAAGTTTTATAAAACTTAAATTTTAATTACCATTCCCTACCAAAAAAAAAAAAAAAAAAAAAAAAGACCAGGAAAGAAAAAAAAATCATGTATTTTACCTGTAACATCCAAAGCATACATAGAAAGTCTTCAGTTGTTTCTAGTGTCCTAATCAAGATGGTTACATTTAAAAGAATCAGAGAAAAGGGCCTCGCATCACTAGGACCCTGTTGCTCAGATACTGCTTAGGAGTAAATCTGGTTTTCATTTCTGCTGATCAAAGGAAAGAGCAATGTTTGCATTGTCATGTGCATTGCCTGTAGCAACAGCAAACACTTCACATAACTCCCAAGCCGTGCAATGACAAAGAGTAGAGCTCAGGTGAGATTCAGGGCTGTTATCATGGATCAGTGAGTAGATTCCCTCATCCCGATAAAACAAATAAATAAATACGTACAAACTACAGCACACATAAATGTTTTCCCTTGTCTTTCCAGTTGCCTATAATATCAAGTAAATAACCTATTCTAGATAAAATTCAATTTTATTAAATGGCCACAAAAGAACCTATTTTGTTCTTTTTCTAATCAATAGAGCTTTTCTGACATATAAATATAATTTGGCCTATAAGCCTATGATCCTTTTACCTTATTTTGAAGTTGATACTTTGAATATTTATCTTGAAAAGTATGTTTTCATCTAGACACTATGAAGTGGAGGTAAGTCCCCATAACAAGTGAATTGTTGTTCCATTTAAGACATGAGCGAGCCAAAAAAAGAAAAAATTCTGACTTCAAAGATTCACAAGTTAGTTCTAGATGACTACCAAATGACATATTATCTTTACTTTTCACTTATTCTTTTGACAACCATATAAGTACCTATTCTGGCCAGAGATGGACTCTGAGGAATGCCACAGCCGAAGGAGGAGGGGCCCCAGAAGGTGACAAATGTATCAAATCACTTGTCATCGTCATTACCTTTATTTTTTCACCAGAACCCCTGGTCGAAGGTCTTCTATTGTTTTTTGGGGTGCTTTTGAATGGCTTTATTGAAGTATAATTGTTATACAAGGAACTGCACATGTTTAATGGGTACAACTGGATGAGTTAGGATGAAAACAAAAACCTATGAAACAGTGATCACAATCAAGAGAACAGACATATCCAACACCTCCCAAAGTTTCCTTGTTTCCCTTTGTTTTTGTCTGTTAGTTTGTTTTTTAACAGGGTAAATTTCATGTTTAGTATTTAACCCTCTTAAATGTTGAAGTGCACTGTACCATATGTTCACTGCAGGCACTATGTTGCACAAAGATCTCTAGAATTTATTTACCTAGCATAATTGAAACTCTAACCACTGAGAAACAACTCTCTGTTCCTTCCCCCACCCCCAGGCCCTGGCAATCACTATTAAGCTCTCTGCTTTTATCACTTTGACGATTTTAGTTATCTCATATAAGTGGAATCCTACATTATTTGTACTTCTTTCACCAGTTCATTTCACTTAGCATAAAGTCCTCCAGGTTCATCCATGTTGTTGCAAATTTAAAGCTGGATAATATTCTATTTTATGTATGTATGGCTCACATTTTCTTTTTGCATTTATCTGTAATGGGCATTTGAATGTTGCTGTATCTTGGCTAGTGTGAAAAAATGCTGCAGTGAACACGGGAGTGCAAATATCTCTTTGCGGTCCTGATTTCAATTCTTTGGAATAAATACCCAGAAGTGGGATTGCTGCGCTATATGGTAGCTCTATTTTTAATATTTTGATAAGTCGTCATACCGTTTTCCATAGTGGCTGCGCCAATTTACATTCCCACAAACAGAGTACAGGGGTTCCAATTTCTCCACATGTTTGTTCTTTTTTTTTTTTTTTTTAATAATAGCCATCCCGACAGATGTGAGGTGATGTCTCAAGGTAGTTTTGATTCGCTTTTTCGTGATGATTAATACTGTTGAACATCTCTTCATACCCCTATTTGCCATTTGTATATCTTCTCTGAAGAAATACTTGTTCAAGTCCTTTACCCATTGCTTTGTTGGGTTATTTGGGTATTTTTGCTATTTAGTGGTTGTCTCATATCGTTTTAATGTTTACAGCAAAGGCACAATCTTTTTCTCCTCAGTGCAAAAATTATCTTTTTTCTGAGGTGGAACATACAAGAAGCAAAGTTCCTTCAAAGGTGACCAGAGAATGTCAATTCCAGAGAGCAAGAAATTTTATCTAAAAGAACTGGTGCATTTGAAAAAGTTGGCATTTCTTGATAAGTTAAACAGCAGGGGGCAGGATAGTGCAGCAGAAAGATTAGAAGCTGACCCGCCAGAAATCTTGGACTGGTTTCCCCTCCACTGTGCCTTTTAAATCAGTCTGAAAAGTAAGGAGCTGCGTTGCATACACTTTCCTGCACCCAGCATATTTTTTTTCTTTCATTCAGTAATATTATTACATACCTACTGTGTGCCAGACATTGTGTTAGGTGCTGGAATAGACCTGGCCATTTAGAGTTTATGTTCTGATAAGGATGGTAGACAATTTACAATTTCATGACTCATGTTGTTTCAAACAGAGCTGAACACTACAAGTAAACCACAACTGGCTTTCTGCCTGACCTCTCCTTTACTAGTCCTGACTCTTTCAAGGGCTTTGCACATGTTGGGTTGCTTTTTTCCTCCTCCCCAGTTAAGTCGTAGCTCTGAAGTCACTCCTCAGAGGCCACCCTAGCCAATATTGGCTCACCTCCCCCAGTCACTAAACAGCATGTCATTCTGTTTTATTTCATTTGGGGCGTTCAGCACTGTTTAAACAATATTACTAAATTTACTTAGAAGGATGTAATTTCTAAATAGCCAGGTTTTGGGGTTTTTTTTAACTTGATATGCAGGTGGACAAATGATTCCATTTTCACCTTGACCAAAATGTCCACAGACTATAGAATGAAGAAAATATTTCTGGGCACCTGGGTGGCTCAGTTGAGTGTCTGCCTTCAGCTAAAGTCATAATCCAGGGTCCTGCCATCCAGCCCCTCGCTGGGATTCCCACTCAGCGGGAAACCTGCTTCTCCCTCTCCCTCTGCCTGCTGCTCTCCCTGCTTGTGTTCTCTCTCTCTCTCTCTCTCTGTGAAATAAATAAATAAAATCCTTTTAAAAAATTTCTGACCTATCTTCAGAGGATGTCCTGAAGAATATTTTTAATGCGTGGTAGGTATTGAACATATTTTTTTTCATTTTTGTATTTGTCTATTTTATATCTCATAAAAGAAATCACATATATGCACCAATAATTTGTCTCTTTTAGTAAAGGAATCTCAACAATGCCCTTAATTTCTCTAAACCTCTGTTTTAAAATGAGGCTAATAGTCCCTCCTGGTAGGATTTTTGTCTGATTGTTAAACAGAATAACTGAGAGCTCCCAGCAAAGTATCAGTCATAACGAGGGTATGCCTACTAGATCTTCATGAATTAGAATTAGAGTTAAGTGAATATTCAGAAAAGCTTCCAATAATATGCTTAGGTGAGCTCTGATAAAAAGCATAACTTGTGATTTTAGAAAAAGTCAGATCCTTCGTGGTGTGTCGCAACAAAGAATGATGCAATGCGCAATGTGCACAGAAAACATCCTAACCTACATCTACAACCCCATCAAGTAAAGAAAGTGCACAGGTACCAAAAATACACCACTCCCTTCACCCTCCTCAGGATCCGGTTACACAACAGCCTTGCACTGAGGGTGCTGAGGGACACACACCACCACCACCCCACCCCCCCAGCTTCAGGCAGCAGATAACATCAGTGACTAGCCGGCAGATTAAAGAATAATGCGAGACAAAGGGTCAAAGTGAAGGGCACTTGGTCTCATGGATACAGACATTGGGCCCAAAGAGATACAGCGTTTTCCTGAGATCAGACACCCCTTTAGTAACTGAGTCTGATCTCAAACTCGGCCTCTTTACTGTTTACTTCACCAAAAAGCAGCTACTATACCCACATGGTCATGGTTCACAGTCTAAGTGAACACTGGGACAAAGGAAATTACTTTTCATTCCTTCACTCAACATTTATTGAAGACCCATTTGACTGGATATACACACACTCTGAGGATTACAAACTCAGTGGGCTCCCAAACAGATCTATAGATGCTTGAAAAAACTCCATCAGCCTCCTCCTGCTCTCTGCATAGTTACTAAAGGCCAGCCTGACCCCAGTCTTCACAGCAGGGGAAGGGTCCTGATGTAATTTAGGATGCACGATTATAATACTACAATATTTAAAAACAGATAGTCTGTTGAGCTAAAGACTATATTATGTAGTGAAGCTGAAATTAAAAAAACGTGTACAGTCTTATAACATTAGGTACTCATAATTTGTGCAGCAATTTGCTTGGGATATTTTTTTTATAATTTTTTAAAAGATTTAATTTATTTGACAGAGAGGGAGAGATCACACGTAGGCAGAGGGGGAGGGGAAGCAGGCTCCCCGCTGAGCAGAGAGCCCTATATGGGGCTCCATTCCAGGACCCCGAGATCATGACCTGAGCCAAAGGCAGAGGCTTAACCCAGTGAGCCACCCAGGCGCCCCGGGATATATTTATATCAGGGAAGGGAGAAGAAAGAACAGGATCTGCAAAAACATGGGAGCCAGGGAAGCTTGGTGCCTTAAGACAATTAAGTATAGTTGTATCAGTGTGGCTAATGGTGGTATTAGGTTGAACCGCATAAGTTCCTATTTTTGTAAGTCAAAAATTGTCAATTCCAGTAATTTCCTATCATTTAACATTATATACATATAGTGAGGTAATAAGAGAGGTTGCTAGAAAGGTAGACAGGGGCCACTCTCTGAAGGGAGTTTGGATTTATACTAAAGTCTATGAGAAGCCACTAAAGAATTTTAACAGAAAAGATACATGGTATTTTTTTTTAAGATTTTATTTATTTATTTGACAGACAGAGATCACGAGTAGGCAGAGAGGCAAGCAGAGAGAGAGAGAGAGGAGAAAGCAGGCTCCCTGCTGAGCAGAGAGCCCCACGTGGGGCTGGATCCCAGGACCCCGGGATCATGACCTGAGCCGAAGGCAGAGGCTTTAAGCCACTGAGCCACCCAGGCGCCCCCATGGTATTTTTTTATAGTTATCATCCTGATGATATGATTGAGCTTGAAGGCAGTGAAGCTCAATATAAAGAAACCAGTTAAGTGACTATAGTAATAGTTCATCAATTCAACAGTATTTATAAATTGCTGTGGTAGAAGAATAGCCCCCCAAAAGATGTCCAGAGAGACACAGCAAATGTGATTAAGCCAAAAATCTTGAGATGGGAGAATTATCTAGATCATCTTGGTGAGCCCACTGTAATCACAAGGATTTTTTTAAAAAGATTTATTTATTCCAGAGAGAGACTGAAAGAGCGCATGGTTGGATGGTGCAGCGGGAGAGGAAAGGGGAAGCAGACTCCCTGTTGAAAGCAGAGCTCTATGCCTGCACAGGACTCATCTCCAACATGGGTATTATGACCTGCGCTGAAACCAAGAGCGGAACATTTAACCAACTGAGCAACCCAGGCTCCCCACAAGGATTCTTTTTTTTTTTTTTTTTAAGATTTTATTTATTTATTTGACAGACAAAGATCACAAGTAGGCAGAGAGGCAGGCAGAGAGGGAGAGAAGGAAGCCGACTCTCCACTGAGCAGAGAGCCCAATGTGGGGCTCCATCCCGGACCCTGAGATCATGACCTGAGCTGAAGGCAGAGGCTTTAACCCACAGAGCTACCCAGGCGCCCCTCCCCACAAGGATTCTTGTAAGAGGGAGACAGGAGGGCCAAAGTCAGAGAGAGATTGGAAGATGCTACGTTTTGAAGATGGAGGGAGGGCCCACAATCCAAGGAAGCAGGCAGTTCCTAGAAGCTAAAAAAGGCAAAGAATTGATCCTCCCCTAGAACCTCCAGAAGGAATGCAGTCCTTAGATACCTGGATTTTAGCCCGCAAATAAGACCCATTTTTGGACTAGTGACCTCCAGGACTATAAAATGATAAACCTATGCTGTTTTGAGCCACTAAGTTTGTGATGATTTATTACAGCAGCAGTAACAAACAGTTGCCTACAGTGGTAGTAAATTTTATGTGTCAACTTGACTAGGCTATCGGGTGCCCAGATATTTGCTTAAACATTATTCTGGGTGTGTCTGTGAAGGTGTGTCTGGATAAGAGTAACATTTTAATGGGTAGATTGTGTAAAGCAGATTGCCTCCCCCATGTAAGTGTTGTTCATCCCATACATTAAAGATTAAAGGCCTGAATGGAACAAAAATTCTGAGAAAGGTAGAATTCACTCTTTCTGCCTTCCTGTCTTCTACTTGGGACATGAGTCTTCTCTCCTTCCGTCAGACGTCAGACTTGGACTAAGACTGGAACTATACCATTGGCTCTACTGGATACCTAGCTTGCCAACTACACAGCTCTTGTGACTTCTTAGCCTCCATGATCATGTAAGCCAACTCCTTCCTGAAAATTTCATTGCGTGTGTGTGTGTGTGTGTGTGTGTGTGTCTAGTCTCCTATTGGTTCCGTTTCTCTAGAGAACCCAGACTAATACACATACCACATATAAAGCTCTGGGTAAGAAGTAATGAAGCTTTGAATTTCTGTGGATTCAGCACATCACCCTCCCTGCCTATCTGTATTCAACCAAGAAGCTCCACTGAGCTTTGTGCCCAATGTTATTTACTGCAGTTTCATTATGCAGGCATGATTCAGTAAATGATTGGCAGTGTAACCGAACTCAATCTTCAGTCTTTCTCTCCCAGCCAGAGGTCAGGTGGCTGAGAATCCCAAGGCTCTAATCACAAGGTCGTTCTTTCTGGTGCCCAGCCCCCATCCTGAAGCTTTCTAGGAGCTCCTGTGAGTCATCTAGTTAGCATAACAGAGACAACCCCCAGCAATCAGAAACCCAGGACAAAGACCAGACAAATTCTTTAGAATAAAATAGTTCTTTTCACAGGAAATGTTGAATTTGCACTATCATAACCCCTGGAAGCTTTGGCTGATTTTTCAATGGCTATTAATAAAGGTATTCTTGAGGCTTTTTAGAGGTCATGCTTCATTTGTAAGTGTGCAGGCTTAAAATGGATCTTAACAAATACATTCATTCGAAACATGACAACTACATGTATGAAAAACACATTTCATATTGATACCTTCCTTTCTCGCTAGACTTTTTGAAAGCAACAAGAAAGCAAAGTTTAGTTAAAAATAAAAAAAAAAGTTTAAGGGACAGTGGCCAAAGGCTCCCTTGGACTGAGTTTCAGTTTTGGAAGATGACCCCTCCGTGGGGGGACGGATGGGTGTTTGTAGCACAACAATGGGAAGGTACTGCACTGTGCATTGAAACATGGCTAAGACGGTCAATTTTATGCGATGTCTATTTTGCCACAATTTAAAAAAAGAAACCTCCGTTGGGTCACTTGTGAACTAATTTAATCTGAGCTCAAGGAGAGAATCTTTTCCAATTTCATCAATAGTTTCCCTTCGCCACTCCCTCATATGGGGCCAGGGACAGCTGCCAGTGGTAGGGAGTGAAATTGTGGGGCGCCTGGCTGTTGGCTCCTCAGCAGCTGCAAGGAACGCTCAGGCAGGAAGGCGCTTCTGCCACCCAGCACCACCTTCTGAAGATGCTCTGCTGTCTTCATAGAGAAACCTGGTTTTCAGGAAATGGCCACTCTAGCTCAGAAGGTAAATAGAACTCTATAACTAGAGGTTCCATGCAAACTGATTGGGCACCTGTCCAGTAAGAAAACATGTTTAAATTTAGCTGGTGTGTTGGAGTAGTGGGATCCTGGTTGATGGACCTTATTTTTCCCCCTATAAATTAAGATTGGAATTTTTGGTGAAAACTTTAAAACCTGAATTATCTCTTAAAGACATTTCTCTGCAGAATTTAAATGTGCTATTGCCTTTTCTCCCCCTTGTTGTGTCTCCTCATTTTTGTTTGCTATTTTATTACAGTGACTTCTTCATTTTTATATAATAACTGCTTGTTGGGTCACTGTCCAGATGTTTGCTATTATCACTTCCTCATGTAGCATCTAAAAGCTTTGGGGAAGAACCTTACATTTATCCCCTGAAACACCTACGTTGTAGGAGCAACTGGCTTGCTCAGTGGGTAGAGCTTGAGCCTCTTGATTTCAGGGTCATGAGTTGGATCCCTCACCTTGGGGGTAGAGGTTACTTTAAACACACACACACAAGAAAAAAACCTACATTTCACATTCCACTTATCTGTGAAATGTTCAGCTGGTGGCTGTTGAGCACCTGTTATGTGTCATTGACTATGGCATATAAAGCTCTGGGCACATACACACGGTAGAGAAACAGCCTCCTCCAAACACATATGACAACTAAAGCAAGTTTATTTTCCCAATAGAAAATATTCTCTCATGTGTCCTTCAGAACAGGTTTTAGGAACTTAGAACAATAGAATAAAATTGAATAAAGACTTATTTTTAGAATGGATAGTCTTCATGCTTTCAGCACACATCCAGACCCTCACCTACTTGTGGGTACAATTAAGTTGCATTTTCCTGAGGTTTGCTAGCTTGTGAGGCCTTATTTGAGTGGCTGTAGAAATTTTAGTTCTTGACAAGCTTCTAACTGTCCTCTTCCATGGTCCCCTGGGGCTTATGAGGTGAGTCCAGGGTAAGGCTACCCGGGCCTGAATCAATGAATCCCACTTCCCCATAGAAATCCACTCCACAGGAGAACTTGAAAGAGGCTCCTCCTGAGGCTGGGCTGCTGGCTGTCTGTGCTTGTGAGGTTTCTCAAAGGGCTATGGCTTTCCCTGCTAGAAGCCCACAACCTGCCTACAATCTTTGGATGAGAGGAGAATGTCCCTCTCCGTAGTGTTGGATCACACATTTTCAGCTGGGCACTCAAAGCCAACTGTCTCTTAGAAAACAGTCTGTCTCTTAGAAAACAGTTTCTTAGGGTGCCTGGGTGGCTCAGTCGATTAAGCATCTATATTCAGCTCAGGTCATGATCCATGGGTTGGGAGGATCAGGGGCCACATCAGGCTCCCTGCTCAGTGGGGAGCCTGCTCCTCCCTTTCCTGCTCCCCCTGCTTGTGTACTCTCTAGCAAATAAATAAATAAATAAATAAATAAATCTCTAAAAAAAAAAGTTTCTTCCTCTCTTCTAACTACTGTTTGAGCTTCTAGTTGCCTTGCATCAGTTTATCAAGCCAGGCAAGAACAATACCTTCCTACTTAGTGTACATGGTATGGCTCAAGGGTCAGACCATCCCACCTCTGCAACCTTGGGAAAATTCACTAGCCTCTCTGTGCTTTAGTTTGCTTAATTCTAAAAGGAGGGTATTAATAGTAATTATTTAATTGGGTCATTGAAGATCAAAGATCAAATTAGGTAATTACATATAGTGCTTATAATACCACTGATAAATGTTATCACCATATCCATCAGTTCATCTCTCCCTACTTTGTCTTCAAGGCACACATGCACAAGACTGCCTCTGCTTCAGCAGCCCTCCCTGCATGTCACCTAACAAGACTCAGATCTAGAATAACTAATGTCATTTGACTCAACCCGCCTGAGAGATCAGAAATAAAATGTGGATAGTCATCTACAGAAAGCACATTAGCCTGTTTTCTTTTTTTAAGATTTTATTTATGAGAGAGAGAGAGAGAGAGAGAGAGTGAGCGACAGAGCAGGAGCAGGCCTGGAGAGGGGAGGCAGCAGACTCCCCACTGAGAAGGGAGCTGGAAGGACAGTAAGACATGGGGCTCCATCCAGGACTCCAGGATCATGACCTGAGTCGAAGGCAGACACTTAACCAACTGAGCCACCCAGGTAACCCTAGCCTGTTTATTTTAATTCTACATAAAGAACCACCAAAAACGAAAGTGTCAATTACATTCTGAACACTAATCTGAGATGCTAACAGATAATGAATGAAGGAAGAAATGAGTATGTTATCCAAGCAGTTCCAACATCATTAAGAGTCACCTCACTTTCAAATATGATCACTTGGCTCCAAGTGTCTGAATTTAACACTGGATACTAAACAGTTCAACAGCAAGATCGGTATACTTTAACCCCTCCAGCTTCATTTCAAACTTTCACAAACACAGCTCTGACTCTAAATCCCACACGTAGTTCCGTCAAAAGAATCCATCCTTCCCCTCACAATTTATGCCACTTCTGTTTTTCCACTTTGTTTTGGTGACCTTACTTTGCTCCCCGATTTCCCAACCATATAACCTTTGAGTCATTCTTGACTCCCCTCTCCCCTTTCCTTCCTGAATTTTCCTTCCTGAATAAACTACCAACAAATCTGCTGTTCCTTGTTCCAATGTAATGCCCTACCCCAGCGGGCGGCAGCAGCCCAAACCTCTATTGTTGTAACCACCTTCCAGGGGGATTTCCAGCTCCAGGCATTCCTGAGGCCCCATGCAAACCTGCTGAGGACTGTTCCAGCCTTTCACTGCCTCCTTTCCTGACTCAAACGGAGAATCAGCTCTCTGCAGAGCTGACAAGGGAGGGAAACAACCAGGCAAGTGCTTCCTACCAGCCCGAAGTACCAGGAACTGGGGGCTTTCCCACAAGGCCAGGCCAGGCTCTAGGCAAAGGAATGTCCCTGTTCCAAGGCACAGCCTGGGCTGGAGTCCGCCACCACCCTTGCAAACCCCTTTGAAGCTGAGCAAAAGTCCTGCCAACGCCAAGCAAGAGAGCGCCTCCTCTTACCCTGGGAGGAGCGGTTTCCTGCCTTTAGTGGCCTCTCACAGGAGGGAAGTGGAGTTACAGTCATTCTGTAGGATTCTCACTTCAGACACCAAAATCCAAAAATGCAAAATCCAAAAATGAGGTAAGTGTTCTGTGAGATAATGATCAGACTGGCCAAGACCTATTGAATCCTGCAAGATAATTCTACTAACTTAGGGATCTATTATCATTTTATATCCAGATAGGTAGATAGGTAGGCAGGTAGGTAGGTAGATAGATGTAGATGTAGATATAAATAAGTCTTTACTGACTTTTTTCCTTCAAAATTGGATTAAACATTCCTGACTGCTTAAATAGTTTCAGACCCTTCCCCACCTTGACTGTGTCCAGTTGTTGATTTCTTTCTAAGTATAGCACCCAAAAGGGAATGCAGAACTCCGGAGGGATAAAGTGAACTTTCTGCCCCCACACTGCCGTGTTTCCATATATCGACGTAAGCTAAAATCCTTACTCTTTGTTCACATGAACCTCTCCCAAGCCCAGGTCTTCTGTTGTAGACTAAGGGAATTGGGTTGGAAGGCTTTTGTTTATTTTGTTTGTTTGTTTTCTAGAATAGAGAACTTTAGAACTAAATAGTCTGTTGATATTGCGAGTACACGTTGTGGGTTACAGTCCATTTGTGGGCCATGAAATCAATCCAGTAGGTCACTGCCAGTTCTTTCTTTTAAAAATGAAATAAAATGTTAAAAAAACTAAATTGAAATTTTTTAAAAAAACAAAAATAATAATAAAATAGACTAAGACATATCAGTGCTTTGCACTTATGGAGGGCAAGTATTACCTCATGAAAATTTCCTTTCAGATCTATACATACACGTTTCTGTGTGCGTGTGCCTATATGTGCATACTAAATTATGAGCATAATTAAGTTTTGGTCAAAAAATGTTAAAGCCAATAGTCTAGTCCAACCAGGAAGGAGCAGTGTGCTCTAATGGATAAACGCTTATTTGAAAGTTAGAATCAGAAAATCTGGTTTCAAGCCTTGGCTCTGGCACCTAGAACATATGGCCTATGCTGGAACATAGGCCAGTGCCCCATTTCTTGCACCAGGGAAGTTTTGTTTTTTTGTCTTTACTGAACAATGTGCTTTGTGACTAAATTCCCAGACACCCTGGCAGGAGCTCCTTACCTTGTCAAGGATAGGCAACAAGCAATTTGGGGAATGGTGGTCCGTGGACCACACTCAGGGTAACTCCATGTTAGAATGACTTAACTCCTGTTCACTTTCATCTTGTAGATTTCAGCCCATTGAAAACTTTCTGAATCTCTGCAATACCATCCAAATGCACCAATTATCCTCCCTGGCTTTGTGTCATCACACACTTGCTAAACATGTCTTTTGCATCTTCCTAGAAGATGCTGACAACAGTTTCATCAGGATGGGGCCAAGAACCAATCGGTTTTCATTATGACAATGACTAGAACAATACTCTAGATCCTCTCCAAGTCTACACACCTCCTCCTGGTTGTAATGGCTTTGCTTTCTCAAACACTCACAGGAGTAGACCTTCACTATCTAAAGGGGGAAACGGGAAGGAAGCACTGGGAAATAAGCTGCTTTGAAGGCTCCATCTTGTGGTGTATAAGCATCAGTGCACCTCAATGACTGAAAACAGAGGAGACGTTTATGGAGAGGTAGGTCACAGTGGCCCATAGGGGCTTAGGGAGTACCGGCATCAGTCTCTTGACCTGCCCAGCGGATCTTGTCTTCTCATAATGTCTCAAAGTAAAATCAGACTGACCTTATTCCTTTCATTCACCACTGTTAATAATATAGGTAACATCATACCCATATTTGATTAGTGGCCCAGAAAAAATATTTTTTTAATGAGTCACATAGTTAAAATTTTTTTTAGTCCTTTCTTCCATCCATAGTTGCCAGTTTGAAAGAAAATTTTCCTTTTAGGGCGCCTGGGTGGCTCAGTGGTTTAAGCCGCTGCCTTCGGCTCAGGTCATGATCCCAGGGTCCTGGGATCGAGTCCCACATCGGGCTCTCTGCTCCGCAGGAAGCCTGCTTCCTCCTCTCTCTCTGCCTGCCTCTCTGCCTACTTATGATCTCTCTCTGTCAAATAAATAAATAAAATCTTTAAAAAAAAAATTTCCTTTTCTTCTATGCTTTGGAAATTATCTTTAAGGAATCTTAGATTTCATATGAGCATTTGTAAATAAGGAAGCAATGCTACACTGGCTAAGCAGCCTCCTCATAGTCTTGACTGATGCTGGCACTGATGCCCTGATGGCTTTGGCGTACTTCTTCCACACCTGGATCCAATCTCCTTCAGATGTAAGGTGGTGCTGCCTTTCCCAAGTGACTCAGATTTCCATTTTCTTTTAGGATGCAAGACAGCTTAGGATCAAAGAAACTATTCAAGCACATGATCAGGTAAATATCTTCAATATGATTTTAATAATGATGACTAAATATCTGGATTAGAAAGTAGGTATCAGCCAGGAGTGCCCATGTAGGGCCTGCTAGGGTTGGGGATGGTAAGACAGAGTTGAAAATTACAATAGGAAGCAATAGTCATCTGGGATTACCGATATTAGGAATATAACTGCTTTTCCCAAACCAAACTAAGAACTCAGGATCTGGAAATTAAAATGTGACAAAAACAGTACCATCATTTATTCAGTCAATAAACATGTACTAGTGTAAGTTTTGAGACTCAAGAAAATAATGATACCTGAATCCTACAGAAGGTCACTATCTGAGAGGGCAGCCTATATGTAAATAGGTAATTAAAACTGTTCCTAAAACTCTTGAAACAGACTCTCTAAAACAAGAGCAGAGGGATGCCTAGGTGGCTTGGTTAGTTAAGCATCTATCTTTGGCTCAGGTCATGATCTCAAGGTCCTTGGATCAAGCCCTGCACCAGTCTCCCCTCTCAGTGGGGAGTCTGCTTCTCCCTCTCCCCTTCCACCCATTCCCACTTGTGTTCTCTCTCTCAAATAAATAAATGAAGTCTTTAAAAAAAAAAAAAAGAGCAAGGCAAAAGTGGGATCTGGCAAGTTCTCCCTGATGTCCCTTTCAGGAACCAAACAGAGGCTTTTAACCTGATAATCTTTATCAATTTAGCATATCAAATCCAGAATTATAGCACCTCAACCCCATAATGCCTCTGAATTTTGATTTATGACTATACTTCTTTCTTAACCTTGAAGCAACCTAAGAGCCAATTTAATAGAGTTCCTTATGTTACAGATGAAAAAAAAAAAAAAAAAAAACTGGCCAACTAAGAAGCATGTCTTCATGCAAAGCCTTTCCACTTCTTACACTATGACACTCATCTCATCTCCCAGCTAATTGCTGGATGAGACTGCTCTGAAGGGCCAGAGAAATACATATGAAGTCCTAATAAACCGCAGCTTTCAGATTAAAGACACGTTGCTTTACCCAGTCAGGTTCCCTTTAGAGCTCTGACCTTCCCTGGAAGAAAGTCAATCAAGTAAAAATATATAGTCAAATATGTTTAGCAATTCATAAAACACCAAAAATTCAATCTCTTACCAAGGAGACTGTTTGCACTTAACATTTATATTTTTATTTCACTGATAACTTAAGGATTTGACAATCTAAGAACATCTTGTTTCTCCTCCATTTCATCTTCGTCACATCCCTCCTGAGGACATCATCAAAGGATGGAAGCATGCCGGAACTCCTGCAAAGCAACTTCTTCATGAAACTCAAAGAGCAGAAATTTGAGACACTTAATTCAGAATGTTCCTCTACTGTTGATTTTTTGGGAATTTGAAAATCTTCACCAATAGAAATTGCTGGTGATCTTGGGAAGGTGACTTTTTCTTTCTTTCTTTCTTTCTTTTTTTTTAAGATTTTACTTATTTATTTGACAGAGAGAAAGATCACAAGTAGGCAGAGAGGCAGACAGAGAGAGAGGAGGAAGCAGACTCCCCTCTGAGCAGAGAGCTAGATGCGGGGCTCAATCCCAGGACCCTGAGACCTGAGTGGAAGGCAGAGGTTTAATCCACTGAGCCACCCAGGTGCCAAAGGTGACTTTTTTTTCTTAATGTGAGTAGCAAGCTGGTTGACTTATGTAAGTATGGGTAATGTTTGCCTGTGCATTCAAATAAACTAAGGATCTAATCTAAACTTCTCAAGTATAAAGCAAAACTCCCTTGATTTCATTGTCATGTGGACAATAAAAATCAATCATTTGTATTTACAAATCATTCAAGTGAGAGAGAAGACAAAATATAATACCACTAAATTCTATGCCTTTATTCCAAGTAACTGAGGAGGGAGAAGGTTAAAACTGGCTTTGACATGAACCTCTCTTTCTTAAAGAATCTGGAGGGAGACACTGCATTTCAGCTGACATCCAAATTCTAGTCACCCTGGAAGTTGTGTTCAGTCCACTTCCAGCAGCATGACTGACTGACTAGCAGAGTGAGTACATTGGGGCCATGGTGAGGAGGGTTCCTCCAAAAACAAACTACTAGAACTGTAGGATATAATACCACTTTTTGTTAACAATGTCTTTGGATAATGGAAATCCCTAGGCTCCAGAAATTAAGACTCGAAACAATGTGCAGAAGTTGTTGCCATGGAGATCCACAAGGATATTAGACTTGGCCTGAAAACTTGTATCTTAATGCCAAGGGAAGGACAGGAGAAGAAAAAAGGAGGGAGCTGGGATGGTGCCACCTGCATAATGTCCAGATATATTGAAGGGCTGGCCAGACTGAAGAGCAGTCAAGAAAATTCAGGGCACTTGTCCTAAGAAGCAGCAAGGAGGGTGCCTAGGTGACTCAGTTGGTTAAGCATCTGCCTTCAGTTCAGATCATGATCCAGGGGTCTTAGGATTAAGCCCCACATCAGGCTCCCTGCCCAGGGAAGGAAGCTGCTTCTTCCTCTCCCTCTGCTGTTTCCCTTGCTTGTATTCTCTTTCTCTGTCTCTTTCTGTCAAATAAAATAAATAAAAATCTTAAAAAAAAAAAAAAAGAAGCACCAAGGAAACTTTCAATCTAAGGTGCCTTGTATAAAGCAAATTGCTTCCAAGAAATCAAAATATATATTAAGCTATCTTATGAGTGGATGACACCACCTACAGGGGGCAGGAACCACAACATGAGACTTAAAACATGAAGACTGGTCCAGGAGAGTTGAATTCTGAGATCTTAGGAAAAGCAAATATAAAACTGCTTCCTAGGAAAACTTGTGTATCCTGGAGCATATAGATCCCCCATAGAAAGAAGAGCTTTTACTGGCCATTAATCAAAATTCAAAGTGACATAATCAAAACCCCACATGGAAACACCACCAAAACTACATGAGGAACCACCTTGAAAAGAATTAGAGCTCAGGAATGAAAGGAAATAGGAAAATCTGAAAAACACCTTTAAAAAGTTACGTTTAAACTTATATAAACTAAAAAAGAACATAATAACAAAAGGCAAGACAGCATTTTTAAAAATCAAGAATATGTGAGGGAAAAAAGCAGATACAAAATGTAGACATTTTTAAAACAGATTCTTTAAATTTCTAGATTCAGCATGGAGACGCAGAGAGCTAAGAGAGAGGAACACCGACCCTTCAAACAAGAAAAATGCTGGACAAACTGCAAATTAATGACTTTTCTTGAATCTCCCTTGGAGTGTCAGGATCACAAGAGCAAACAACCAAGGAAATCCTCAGAGACAGGTGCTTGCAGGGGGAAACAGGACCCAATCTTTCCCTACTTGGGACAGATGTTATCAGATGCTATATAAGCCAGTAAGAAGATTTGGCTAGAAATTTTTAATGAATTCGTGAAAGCCAAGTGTTGAGGCAGAATGAGTTTGAAACCCTGGGGGCTGTAGATAACATGCGGGCAGGGAGTGAGCAGCAGTCCAACCTCATTGTCAGCAGTCCCAATCCACAAGAAATGTTAAAAGTTCTTAAGTCAGAAGGATTAAAATATAGGTCAGAAACTTGGGTCTACACGAAGAAATAAAGACTGTTAGAAATGGAAAATCATTTCTATTGAGAAAATCCTGAAGAATCTACAAAAGATATCTTCAAACTACAAAAGTGGGGTTGCCTGGGTGGCTCAGTGGGTTAAAGCCTCTGCCTTCGGTTCGGGTCATGATCCCAGAGTCCTGGGATCGAGCCCCACATTAAGCTCTCTGCTCAGCAGGGAGCTGGCTTCCTCCTCTCTCTCTGCCTGCCTCTCTGCCTACTTGTGATCTCTGTCTGTCAAATAAATAAATAAAAATCTTAAAAAAAAAAAAAGAAAGAAAGAAAAAAACAAACTACAAAAGTGAGTCCAACAAGGTTGCAGGATACATGGTCAATATATAAAAGTCAGTTGTCTTCACACAGCAATGAACTACATATAGCAATGAAAAATCAAAATTTGAAATTCAAAAAATACCATTTACAATAGCACTAGAAATAAAATAGTTAGGTGTAAACATAATAAAATATATGCAGGGTCTGGATGTTAAAAAGTATAATATAAGCTAAATTTAAAAATACACCCTGTTCATGAATTGGAAGAATCAATATTTCAAGGTATCCATCTCTTCAATTGATATATAGCTTTAGTGCAATCCAAATCAAAATTCTAGCAAGGTTTTTGGAGATATACATGACTTAATTCTAAAACTCACATGGAAAGACAAAGGAACAAGAAAAGCCAAAATAATTCTCAGAAAGGAAAAAATTAGAAGACTCACTGTACCTGATTTCAATTTTTACTATAAAGCTATAGTTATCTATTGTGGAAAGAATGTAAACATATAATAATGAAACAGAATAAAGGCCCCGGGAATGTACCCATACAAATATAGTCCATTGATTTTTGGCAAAAGTACAAAGGCAATTCAGTGGAGAAAATTTTATCTTTTCAACAAATGTTGCTGGAACAATTGCAAAAGGGGGGGAAAAGGTAGAAACAATGAATCTTGGAACACTGAAAAAAGGAAAGAAATGAAAAGAAAAGAAATAAAATAAAGTAAAAACAAAAGAAGGTAGACACATACTTTCATACCTTATACAAAAATTAACTCAAAATAAATCATGGACCCAATTCTAAATCTAAAACTTTAAAACTTCCAGAAAAAAAGACAGAAGAGAAAACAAATCTGTGTGACCTTGGGTATGGTGATAAATTTTTAGATACGACACTAAAAACATGAGCCATAAAAAAATTGATAAATTGGACTTTTAAAAAATTAAAAACTTTTGCTCTGTAGAGGACATTTTATGAGAATGAAGAAAAGCCACAGACTTGGAGAAAAAAAACATATATACCCAATATCTGATAAAGGACTTGTACCCTTATAGAATATGAAAGAACTCTTAAAGCTCAACAATAAAAAACAAACAACCCCCTTATAAAAATGAGCAAAAGAGTGGTGCCTGGGTGGCTCAGTAGGTTAAACATCTGCCTTTGGCTCAGGTAATGATCTCAGTGTCCTGGGATGGAGCCCCTCATCAGGCTTCCTGCTCAGTGGGGAGCCTGGTTCTGCTCCTTCTGCTTGTATTCTCTGGCTCTCTCTCTCTCTCTCTCTCTCATTCAGTCAAATAAATAAATAAAATCTTTTTTTAAAAAAGTATGAGCAAAACATAAGGAAAGAAATTTTTCTAAAGAAAATACAGAGCTAGCAGATAAGGATATGAAAAGATGTTCAACATTAATGGCCATTAAGAAAGGTAGATTAAAATCATAAAGAGGTACAATCACATACCTAGAATGGTTAAAATTTTAAAATTAACAATGCCATGACTTGCAAGGATATAGAGCAACAGGAATCCTCATTCATTATCAGTGGGAATCAAATGACATACCATTTTGGAAAAAAGTTCAAAAATTTCTTATAAAGTTAAACATATACTTACCATATGGCCAAGGAAATCTCCCTTTTTAGTATTTATCTAAATGAATTGAAGACTTATGTTCACTTAAAAACCTCTGTGTAAATATTTGTAACAGTTTTACTCATATCCCCACACTGACAACAACCCAGATGTGCTTCCAAAGGGGGCTGAATAAACAATATTATGGTACATCCCATAGTAGACTACTACAATTCAGCAATAAAAAGGAACAGCTATTGATTTATGCAACACTATGACATTTAGATGAATTTTCCTAAATGAAAGAAGCCAGACCCTAGAGACTTCATAATGTAGGATTCCATTTTAATAACATTCTGAAAAACAAAACTGTACAGAAAGAGGATCGGGAGTTAAGGTTGGAAAGAGTGGTTGACTAAAAAGAGACTGTACAAGAGAATATGTGTCTGGGATAGCTGAACACAACTCTCCCAGAAAATGATAGATCAAAATGACAAAACACTAGTGAACCATAAAGTATTTCTTCCCATTAATAGATTTAATCTAATGGAAGTACATATAAAACATGCCCCCAATGAATAGAAAATATTCCTCTGTTTCGAGCATACATGATATATTAAGAAAAACACACACTATGTCAAAAGGAAATCCAATAAATATTTTAAAAATTATATATTGATCATATTATCAAATCAAAATTTAATAATATTAAAAATCAGTTACAAAAAGATTGCCGATACCCCTCAACACACACACACACACACACACACACACACGCACACACACATATTTTCAAAACTACAAACCAAGCACACTTCTATTTGGGTTTAACTTATTTGGGGTCTTTTGTGCCTCATGGGTGGGCATGTTCATTTCTTTCCCAAGGTTAGAAAGTTTTAGTGATTATCGCTTTAAATATATTTTCTGTCCCTTTTTCTTTCTCTTCTCCTTCTGGAATTCCCATATTGTTTATATTGTTTCTTTTCATTGTGTTTCATAATGTTCATAAACTTTCTTTACTCCCTTTCATTCTCTTTTCTCTTTGCTCCTCTGACTGGGTAATTTCCAGTCTCCTATGCTCCTAGTCACTAATTCTTTCTTCTGCACAGCTGAGTTGACTTTTGAAACTCTTGACTAAATTCTTCAGTTTATTGTATTTTTTCATCTCTAGGATTTCTGTTTGGGGTTGTTTGTTTGATGGTTACTCTTTCCTTATCAAACTGTTCATTGCGTTCGTGCATTGTTTTCTTAATTTTGTTATGTTGTCTGTGTTTTCTTACAGTTCACTAAACTTCCTTAAGAGGATTTATATTTCCTTTGGTGGTATCACACATACCTGATTTTTTGTGATCCTTGATTTTTTATGTTGGTTTCTGCTCATTTGAGTAATGGGGCTCCTCTTCGACACTTTACAGGTTAGCTTTGGCAGAGACAGTTTTTCACCAGTCAGCTCATGTTGAGTGTCTAGGTGTGTCTGCTGGTACTGTCTTCGGAGAGGTGGGGCCTGCTATTATGGTCTATTTTGGGTGAAGCAACTATTCAGGCTCTGAGGTTGGGGATGGGGGATGTGCCATTGGCTGAAAACAGTTGGATAGCACTACTGGCTTGGCTTCTTACCCAAGTGAGGCTGTAGGATGGGTTCTATGGTTGCCTGGATTCTCTGATCAGGCTTACCAGATGGTTGAGATTGGGTGATATATTCAGTAGTAGACAGGGCTATGAATTAGCTTCCCTGTTCTGACAGGGCAGCAGGCTAGGACCCTGGCCTATACAGTTTGATGTTTGGGAGGGTTCGTGTGTACTGAATTCCCTGCTCAGGTGAGGCCATAAGTTTTGCTCTGCTGCTTAGAGAAGCCATAGGCTCTGCTCTCTGTTCAAGCACCACTGTATGTAGTGGTGTTAAATGGGCTATAGAGCTTCTGGTATGTTCTGGTTAGTTTCTCTGATTGGACAGGCTGAAAACTATACTCAGCAATAAGCAGGGCTATAAATTAGATTTCCCTGGCTGGGTACAGTGAGAAAAGCAGCTTTAAAACCAGTAAAGCTCTATTTGTCACCTTAACTCAAGCTGACCCACACCCCAGTTGCCCTGGCTGAACAGGGTCACTGACTTTGCTCTGCAAACTATTTGCTCTGTCTGCCCCTCTCTTGGCTTGACCGCCATTGGCCATGCAGTTTTCAGAGGTTTCTACCAACCCTTCTGGTCAGCTGGGGATGGGAGACACTCTCCACTGTGGGTGGGGCTGTGATTCAGTGCCTTGCCAGAACTTGAGCAAACCAGGCTCTAGGGTGGCAAACTTCCTCACTTGAGGATCCACATCAGGCAGATCTGCAATTCTCTGTGTTCTTTGATCAGAATGTACCCTCAACTTTGTTCTGTAGACAAACCAAGCCACTGGCTGGGACTACTACTTGGTCACTGCAGCTATGAATTGGGTCTCCCTAGATCCATGTGCTGGTTGTTGCTAGCCCATGCCACTTCTCTATCACAGTCATATTCCCAGTGGTTGAGCCCACAGATTCTCCTGCAATCCCCATGGTTTGAGATCGGAGTAAGGGCTCCAACAAAACGACCTACAATGGTGGTGAAGATACTTCTTGCCCCCTCTGGGTTCTCTTTCTTTCCATACCAGACAAACTTGAGGTTCAGAAGAGAACTCTGCATGTGGTGTTGTGCTGTCCTAGGGGAGACGTGATATGGTCAGTGTGTAGCCACTTCTCTTACCTTCCAGTGTGGTCTGTCCTGGTCTCTGTTGTGTAGTGGATGCCTCAGCCTTACCCTTGTGTGCTAGGATTCTCTCACTAGTGCCTTATTCATGAATAGATGTTCGTTGTTTTTCCTGTGGGGGGAGTGAACAATGTATGTTGTCATCTTGATGGTATTATGCTTCACACTTGTAAATGATTCATGGATCAAAGGACAATCATAAGAAAAATTATTAAATATTTATATTTAAGTGAGGGTGAAAGTGATATATATTTTTCCATCATCCCATTTGTACATACACATACAAATATGTATGTTATGTATATATATGCATATAAATACGTAAATATATATACATATAAATATATAAACATATATGTGTGTTTATGCATACATAATACACAAATAGGATGATGGAAAATAAGACAAAAAGGATAAGGAATATAGAAGAAAATGGAGGATGAGTTCAGAAACTCTAACATCTAAGTTAGCGTTTTACCATAAAGACATAAAGAAGAAAATAAAACTGATGATTTCATCATAGAAACAATTCTAGAAATTGCCCTACTGTTGAACAACATGAATTTCCAAATTGAATGGGCGTACTAAGTTTTCAGGACAATAAAAGAAAAAGATAGGCACCAAGGCACATTATGCCTTATATCCAGAATAACAGAGACAGATAAACATTACAACATTCTCAAGAAGCTACTGAAGAATATGCTTTACCAAAAAATAGCATAAACAAAATGCAGCATGCAGGAAACTAGTAGCTTGAACACTGGAGAAAGTTCCTTTTGCCTTTTGCCTGTGGTCAAGACACTGGTACCTAGCATGATAGTGAAGAGAAATCCCTGGACAAGAGCCCTATAGCAGACACAGAGCACAAGAAGTATAGATTGGAAGAAAGAGACACAGAATTCTAGGAGGGTTATCTCTGAGCAAAAGATAAATTCAAATACCAAATGTGTATGACCACAGTGAGAAAATACTTAAACTTAGGGAAGAGACCTTGAGAATAAACGAATGATAAGAAAATAGAAAACTAAGGAAAACAAAAACCTTTTATTAACGTTAAGAAGGAAAAAGATCAGGGGTACTGGTGGCTCAGCTGGTTAAGCAAATGCCTTCTGCTCAAGTCATGACCTCAGGGTCCTGAGATCAAGCCTCATGTCAGGCTCCATGCTTGGTGGGGATTCTGCTTCTCCCTCTTCCTCATCCTCTGTCCTTCCCCCTGCTGTGCTTGCTCTCTCTCTCTCAAATAAATAAATAAAATCTTTAAAAAAAAATAAAAGGAAGGGAAAAGATTGTCAAAACAGGAAATGTGTCACTGTATTCTACATAGCTCTTCTGTGAATAATACTTACATATCCATATCATAGATATATCCATATCATAATGCAAACACTGAATATACACTTAATGAAAAATTAATGACATACATGAGTTCTATTAGGAGGATAGGGGGAGAGGGCGGATGTGGGACAAATCTTATCTTCCATAGTAGAAAGTCAGTAGGTAAGAGTTAAACTAAAATATCAAGAAATGAAAGTATGACATGTGAATTAGAAATAAAAAGATAAACTGAGGGTTTTAGAAGGGAGGGAAGTGGGGAGATGGGTGAGCCTGGTGATGAGTATTAAGGAGGGCATGGATTGCATGGAGCATTGGGTGTTATACACAAACAGTGAATCATGGAACACTAGATCAAAAACTAATGACTGTGTGTTAACTAACATAACACAATTTAAAAAAAGATAAATACTAAAAGAAATGGTTAAAAAAATTGTCTTTGTGGAGTGTGAACTAGGGATGGAGAAGGGAGCTAGGGATGGAGAAAGGAACTAGGGTGAGAAAGGAATGCTTCTTTCATTATCATCTTTGGTGACTCTTTAAGCTATGCACATGTAGAATTCCACGGGCTACCCAAAATCAATATTTAGAAAGAATGTATATACATAAGTATATATTTTAGGAAAACTGGAAATTAATGAGCTAAGCACTCAACTCTAGAATTTAGTAAAAGAACACAACAAACCAAAAAACATAAAAGGAAATAAGAGAAAATTAAAGAAATAAAAGAGGGATAGAGAAAAACAAAGGCTGATTCTTCAAAATAAACTGATAAAATTTTACTCTTTCCATAAAAAAATAGGTCATTAAAAGCATAATAAACTTTAAGACATCATAAAAGAATACCTTAAACTACTTTATGCTAATAAACTTGACAACTTAAGTGGGATGGAAAATATGAACTACCAAATATAACTCAAATATGAGTAGACATAAACATTACAGAAATTGAATCAATTCTCAATATCAGAAATTTTGAAGGACTAGAAAGTTTTAAATTTGAGTTTTACCAGAATTTTAAGGAACATATAATTTCCATTTTTACATTAACCCACTCAAGACATTAGAAAGAGAATGAAAACTATACAACTCACTTTTGGAATTTTATAAATCTCAATACCAAAAATGGATGGAATGTATGAGAAAGGAAGCTCTCAGTCAATTTCATTTTTATGTAGTATTAATAATAGTAGATTATAATAGTAGACTGATAAATTCTCCTAGTTCTTTATACATTTCAGGCACCACTATACGATGTTTTATTGTTATTGTTGTTTTCTAACAGCTTTATTGAAATATAATTGGTATCTGAAGAGCTACACATATTCAATATATAAAATTTGGTGAGTATAGACATATATGAATGCCTATGATACCATTGCCATAGTCAAGGTAACAGACATATCCAACACTTCCCACTTTTCTTGTGTCCTTTTGTCTTTTTATTCTGTATGTGTGTGTGCGTGGTAAGAACATTTAATGAGATCTGCCCTCTACAAACTTAGAAGTGTACAACACCATTTTGTTACCATAGGCACTATGTTGTACAGCAAATCCCTAGAACTTATTTATCTAGCATAACTGAAACAAATCCATAGAATAACAACTCCCCATTTCTCTTGCTAGAAGAATATTATGTGTTAACTTAGTCTTCAAAAACAGCCTCATAAAAAGGATGCTATTATTATGCCTGTTTTATCAGTCAGTCTAGTAAAGTGGTTATGCTATTTGCCCACGACATGAAACCAGGCAGTGTTCCAGACTTTGGTAATTGTGAAGCCTCATGCAGACTATGAATGGAGAATAAACCTGTTCCAGTTGGTCATTTAAGGATGCAGAGCTGCTACAGTGTAGGTATATAGCTGCACCAAAATAAAAATATGAACTAACACAATAAAATAAGAAAAAGAAATAATTTTGACTGCTGAAGAAAAAACAAAGTTATTTTTAATAGGTGATATAATTATCTACATAAAAACCCAAGGAAACATATAGACAAATGATCAGAACTATTCAGTTCTTCAGCAAGTTTGCTGGAGAAAGATTAATAATTTACTATACACCTGCAAAAATCTATCAGGAATGTCACCTTTTAAAAATTTTATTCAAAGTACAACCAAAGATATAAGGTACCTGGAAATAAAATAACAAAGTTTATGTAATATCTCTATTGAGAAAAGTTATAATTACTTTTTTGAAGGCTATTACAGGAGACTTAGGAAGGAAAATACTATGTTCATGGAGAGGAAAACTCACTATCTCTACAATAGTTTCCCCAAAGGAGATAATCTAATGTTATTCTAATCATGATACTAACCACACTTTTCAAGGAAATTGACAAATCTTATAATTCATTTGAAGAAGTAAGATGCAATTTTGAGAAGAGTAAAGTGGGATAAAGAATAAGGAACATTCCCTACTAAATATTAAGACTTGTTATAAAGCCATAATAATTTTTGAAGGTTTAGGACTGATGAAAGACTACACAAATAAACTTGGCAAACAATAGACAGCCTAGAAACAAAGCATGGGAACATGGCATATAACAGAAGTAATATTATGAATCAAATCCAAAATCTCTGCTTAATAAATAATTCTGGAAAATCACTCATTCGAATCATATTCGTCTTTTTAAAAAATATTTTATTTATTTATTTGACAGAGAGAGAGGTCACAAGCAGTCAGAGAGGCAGGCAGAGAGAGAGGGAGGAACAGGCTCCCCACTGAGCAGAGAGCCCGATGCCGAGCTCAATCCCAGGACCCTGAGATCATGACCTGAGCCGAAGGCAGAGGCTTAAACCACTGAGCCACCCAGGCGCCCCTCATATTCATCTTTTACTCAAAAGAAATACTAATAGATTAAAGATCTAAGTGTGAAAGGCAAAACTACAAAACTTTTAGAAGACAATATATGAGAATATAACAAAAGACACCACAAATGTTGTTAAAAGATAAATTACAGTCTGGGGGAAATATTTGAATTGTGGACAAAGAATTACAGTCAATCCTCATTATTTGTAGATTCCACATTTGTGAACTCACCAATGCTCACTAAAATTCATTTGTAATGCCAAATCAATACGTGTGGCACTTTCGTAGTCATGTACAGAGAAGTAAAAAATTTTAATCATCCAACATGACATTCCAACCAAGGTCAAACAAGGCTATGTTTTGCCTTCTTTTTTCAGGTTTCATACTGTAAATAAGTGTCCTTGAGATTCTATTGTGAGATTTTCCCAGTTTGGGGATTGTTAATGTTTTATTGTTTCAATGTCCCCTAAGCATAGTGTTGAAATGCTGTCTAGTGTTCCTAAGTGCAGGAAGGCTATGTTGTGCCTTATGGAGAAAATACATGTGTTAGAAAAGATTCATTTGGGCATGAATTATAATGCTGTTGTTCATGTGTTATAGTGCTGACTCATTTATGTAAATGAATCAACAATAAATATTAAATAAGGTGTTTTTAAACAAAAATACACATAAAACAAAGTTGTGTATTGATCAGTTGACAAAAATGTAGTGTCCAAAGATTCACAGGAACCTAACCTTGTACTTCCCCTAGGAGAAATAGTTCAATATTCGCTAATTCAGTGTTCACAGTGACTTTGTAGAACACTACTAATGAAAATATTGAGAACAGCTGTACTTTCATGAGTCTATAAAGTTCTACAAATCAAAAGGAAAATATAAACATAGAAAAATAGCAAAGTATGCAAAAAGGCAAAAGATAGAAATATCTGAAATGCAATAAATATGAAAAGATGCGCAGTTTCCCTATCATAAGGAAAGTACAAAATGATGCAAGTGATGTCTTTTCACACCTACTGAATTAGCAAAATCCAGTACTAACATTGACAAAAAGTTGGAGAAAATAGAACTCTCATATGTGCATTGTTGTTGGAATTGTAACTTTGTTTGACTAAATTGGAAAGCAATATGGCAATATTTATTATGTTTGATAATGTATAATTCCTATGACAAGAAACCTATTCTAGCTAAACACCTTGGAGAGCCCAATGAAAAAGGTATGAAATCATTATTGGCTCACTGAGTTAAAAAAAAAAAAAAGTGTCTAGGTATGTTTGGGCGGTGCAGTTGGTTAAGCAGTTGACTCTTGGGGCACCTGGGTGGCTCAGTCCTTAAGTGTCTTGCCTTCTGCTCAGGACATGATCCCAGGGTCCTGGGAACAAGTCCTGCACTGGGCTCCCTGCTCAGCAGGAGGCCTGCTTCTCCCTCATCCACACCCCTGCTAGTGTTCTCTCTCTCGTTGTGTCTCTCTGTGTCAAATAAATGAAATCTTTAAAAAAAAAAAAAAAAAGCATCTGACTCTTGGTTTTGGTTCAGGTCCTCATCTCGGGGTCCTGGGATTAAGCTCTGCACCCAGCTCTGTGCTCAGTGCAAAGTCTGCCTGAGGTTCTCTCTCCCTCTCCCTCTGCCTCTCCTGCTCATGCTCTCACTCTCTCTCTAAAGTAAATAAGTAAATCTTGAAAAGAAAAAAATGAAGCGTCTAAATGTGCATCAACTGGCAACAAGCAAATTTCACAAATTTGAAAATCAACAAATGTACGTATATCAATGTGGATATACATATATCAACATAAATCTCAAAAACATTTTGCAGATTGAAAAAAAGTTGTAAGGGTACCTGGGTGGCTCAATCTGTTAAGGACCTGCCTTCGACTCGTCATGATCTCAGGGTCCTGGGATTGAGCCCCACATCAGGCTCCCTACTCAGTGGAGATTCTGCTTCTCCCTCTCCATCTGCCTCCCCCCCAACCACTCATGCTCTCTCTTGCTCTCTCTCAAATAAGAAAATAAAATCTTAAAAAAAAGAAAGAAGTTATAAATAATGTACAACTATATAAATTTTTAAAGCATATACTATTATTTATGAATACACAAAAACCTCCTCAAGAATGATGCAATGATACAGGAAATGGTATTGAGGGAGGAAATATTATTGGGGGAGAGTCAATAATAACAAACGACATTAATACTAAAAACTTACCTATAGCATATATTCACTTAATCTTCAAAATAGAGCTACGATGTAGGTACAATATTATTTTTTCTTTAAGTAGTTTCCGTGCCCAGCGTGGGTCTTAAACTCATGACCCTGAGATCAAGGGTTGCATGCTCTACCAGCTAAGTCAGCCAGGCACCCCACAATAAATTTTCAGCTGAGAAAACTAAGACACAATTAAGTAACATACTAGGAAATTCTCCTATTTGCAACGTTAAAAACAGGGACAATATCTAAGTATTGGTGCATTCCTCAGGTTTTTGAGTCAGTAAAATTTAAATTCTGAACTATTTGCTCAGGTGTCTGGTGAGAAGTGGGCTTTCATGATCTTTGTTTCTCTCAAGTAGAAACCTTATAGATGTCACATTTGGGCACATGGACTATCAGACACAAGGGCCCTTCTTAATTTTTGCTAATTCAGAATAATGTGAGAGAATATCAATGAGACATCCTTCTTTTATACCCTTCAAAAACAGAACACTGGAACTGTCCTAATGAATCTGGTCAAGATATCTTTTCCCTTCATTTTCAGGTGTTGTCTTTTTCATTTTGAATACTTTGATGAACAACTTTTTTGATTTTTAATATTTTAGTGTGACTTTATGATAAAGTAATATTGGCATATTCAGAATAAGTTTGGCAGTTAATTCTTGTGTTTGAGCAACATATGGAAATATAATTTATATTTCAGCTCCAATTCAAAGGATGGGAAATCAAAGTCCACCTCTTGGTTATAAGGAGAACCACATGTACAAGGAAAAGAAGAAATTGACAGGGGCCATCTTTGAAGCTATCCACTATCATGGCTAGTTCACAGTTCTATTTCACTGGACTCCACAGTACAGTACAACAGTACTACAGTACTACAGCAGCAGCAACATAGTAAGTAGGCCCTCTTTCTTGAAACACTTTTCTTTTGCTTTCCTTGACACTCCACTTATATTTCCCACCTCTCTGCTTAGTGGCTACATTGTAGTCAGTTTTGGGGTACTTCATTTGAGGTGCCCCACATTTCTCTTCAAAACCTTGTTCTTTTCTCAAACTCTGCAGATGCAGGTGACCTGATTCATCTTGCCCCACTGCTTTTCATACCTGCTATCTACCAACCACTCCTAAACCTGTGTCTCCGGTTCAGACCTCTCCCTGCCAAGCAGGTGAGCATGTCAAATGGCCTCCTGAATCTTGGTATGGTTGTCTAATGGGCATTTCAAGCTTAGCTTGACTTCTTTTCATTCAAGTCTTCCATCAAACATCACCTTTAACATGAAAAAAAAAAAAAAATCACCTTTAGTCCTTCCCACTAGGCTTTAAAAAATGGTACTTTCCCACCATCCTGCTCAATCCCATGATTTATTATTCTCAGGATTTATTATCAACTGATATAGTATAAATTTATTTACCTAATTTATTATCTGTCTCTTCCAACTTGATCTACTTTGTTAGCTACGTGTTCCCAGCACCTAGAACAGTGCTTAGTATGTTCCAGGCTTATCTGTTGCCCAATTTAAAGGTGAAGACACAGTCTCCCAAAGATTTAGAAAAGGTCTCATTTAATTCTTTCCCCTACCCATAACTTGAAGGTAAAATTGCTGAATTTCAGCAGTTTGAATTCTGCCTAATATTTAGGTTCCTAAGCTAGCCCATAACTTGAGGTTGGGATTGGCTGAGGGAAAAACTGGTTTCTGAAGGCTTCACTACGTCTAGCTCTTGTAGTACCACTTCTGCCATTGACATCATCCAAAGTATAATAAAAAATCAGCCACCAATTGTTCTCTGAGAATAATTTAGCTCTCAACATTATGGCAGTGGTAAGGCACACAAATCAAAAGCTAAGGTATTTCATAAAATTCACTTCTCTATTCGCAATGTATTTGTTTATCATATTTTGAGCTCAGAAAATAACAAATACATATAGGTGTATGAGCAATCCAAAAATAACACCCTGAGATGTCCAATATTTAGATGTCTGTAAGTGGCAGAGACAGAAAGGGCAAGAAAAGAAGTGGGAATGACCAACTGTGCCAAGTATTGCTGCTGCTCTGCACAAAATGAGGATATGCAAGGCATGCCACCAGCAGCCTGGAAGAGCCATTCCAGTACAAGGAAGGGACCAAATCAGTAAGCCATGGTCTGTGGGAGCTAAGTAGCAGGTCCTCATGGACTGAACCCAAGTGGTTATGCAAGGCCCTTCCAATTAGAATGCTGGCTCCAGTCCCTCCAAGGTCAGTGTGCCTCAGAGCAAATCAATTAAGACCACTGCTCTTTAGTCTCAATTGCAAACTGATGAGAGTAGCAATATGCACTTACTGACCCCAAAAAGTCCTCAAGTTGAAGGATTTAGAATCATATATGCAGGGCGCCTGGGTGGCTCAGTGGGTTAAATACTCTGCCTTCGGCTCAGGTCATGATCCCAGGGTCCTGGGACCAAGCCCTACATCGGGCTCTCTGCTCAGCAGGGAGTCTGCTTCCCCTCCCCTCTCTCTGCCTGCCTCTCTGCCTACTTGTGATCTCTGTCAAATAAATAAATAAAATCTAAAAAAAAAAATAGAATCATATATGCAAGAGAACTTTCAAAATAGTGAAGCTCCATGTAAATGCTGCTTTCTATTTCAAACACTTCTAGGGACCAAACAACCATATCATAGACTCAAACGCAAGAATTATGGACCTCTTTATTCAGTATAAAGAAACTTTGTTTAAAGCTCACAAAAGGTAATCTCATTAAACTAGAATTTTTAAGAGTAGAAAACTGGTTTTAAAAAATAGCTGATTTAAAAATTAAGAAGCATAATTGTCCTGAATCCTTGGCCCTCAATGATAGAAAATTATATTTTTGTCAGTATGCTGTAGATCAAATATAGGTTTAAAAAATGAAGTAGTAACATAATTACACCAGGTGCTAGTGCTGATAAGTTGTGCTAGGAATATTTAAAATATTTAAATATTTTAAAACTAAGTCACAAAATTTTAAAGATTATTTGGCAAAAACCACTAATTTTCCCTAGTTCAATCATCATAAATGGATGGAACACAAGAGCTCCTCCAGAAAAACTTCTCTTGGATATGGAAGTGATAATTTAAATTTAAAATGAATGTAGAGTAAAGAAATGCAGAGTAAAGAGCAGGAGTATTTCTGCCACCTCCAGATGCTGGGGGCAAACCTGGCTCAAGACTCTCTAGCCACTGGCTGGAGGAGAAGGGTCAATTTACTCAACCTCTCTGCTACAGGGTCAAATTACGGGGTCAAATTACGCAGCCACTCTCCCCAGTCTCATTTCTCTCCCTCCCTTGAAGAGAACCGACATCGTGGATTTCATTTTTAATATTCCCATGTACTCATTTGGTGTTTTTTTTTAAGTAAGAATAAATATAATTTTAATTATAGTACTGTTCTGTATTTTTCACACTTTAAATGGAGGATACTCTGAATACTTCTGTAACTTATCATTTTGTCCAACATCACCTCTGATATTTACTTATGTTAATAATTAGAGCTCTGTTGATTTATTTTCATAAAAGTATATATTACTCCATTATATAAAAAGGAGCACAATTTATCCATTCTCCTCTTAATGGACATTTTGGACCTTTCCAACTTTTTATTTTGCTACAGCAATTATCTTTTAACATATATACCTCACCTAAGAAAGGAATTGTGGTGTAATAGGTTATTAGGGATTTTTAGTTTTATCAAATTGCTCAGAAAATAGTAGTACCAATCTATACCCCACTCCCCGCAATATGAGTTTCTTTTGCCTTATGATTTCAGTACATTTTTGCCTATCTGGTGAGTGAGCACATTACAGCTCCAACTGGCATTTATTTGCTTGATAAATGGGGAAGTTGAGCATCTAGGTATTATGCTGATAGCCATTTCAATTCCTTCTTCTATGGTTAGCCTATGTATATATCTTCTGCCTATTTTCTATTAGGTTGTTTATCTTTCTTGATTTTTAGGAGTTTATTGATTATTTTTATACTTAAGCTTCATCAATTTATTCAGCAAAAATATTTTTTTCCAGTGTTCTGTTTTTTACCTTTGCTGATGGTGCCTTTTGATGTACAATAGTCCCCCCCTTACCTACAGGGGATACATTCATTCCACAAGACCCCTTGTGGATGCCTAAACTGTGGATTGTACCAAACCTTTATATACTGTTTTTTCCTATATATACCAACTATGACAAGTTTAATTTATAAATTAGGCACAATAAGAGAAAAACAACAATAATAAAATAGAATAATTATTCCAAATACTATAATAAAAGTTATATGAACATGGTCTCTCTCTCTCTCTCCCTCTTTCTCTCTCTTTCAGCATATCTGATTGTACTCTACTCACCCTTTTTCTTGGGATGATGAGTCACGGTAAAATGCCTACCTGAAGAGATGGCATGAGGTGAATGAGGTAGGCATCATGTTGTGGCCCTAGGCTACTACTGACCTTCTGATGATTTGTGTGAAGTAGAATCATCTGCTTCCAGACGGCAGTTGACTGCAGGTATCTAAAACCAAGAAGAGCAAAACAGTGGACAATGGGGAGTACTATACTTAAAGTTTATTTTTAACTTGAATTTATTAATTACAATTTCTGCTCTTTGAGCTAGTTGTCCTTTTTTCCCCCCAAAATCACTCCTTGCCATAATTTTACAAAATGTTGCCCCATTCTTTCCAAAACTTTTGAAATATGTTTTTTTTTTTTCCAATAAAATTAAAGCTCTAGGGGCGCCTGGGTGGCTCAGTTCATGATCTCAGGGTCCTGGGATCGAGTCCTGCATCAGGCTCTCTGCTCGGTGGGGAGCCTGCTTCCTCCTCTCTCTCTCTGCCTGCCTCTCTGCCTACTTGTGATCTCTCCCTGTCAAATAAATAAATAAAATCTTAAAAAAAAAAATTAAAGCTCTACCTCGAGCTGAGTGTGTGTGTGTGTGTGTGTGTATAATAGTGTGAGAGGTCTTTTACTTTTGTCCACATCCATTTATTTCACCTTTTCATCATAAAAGATGGAGTAAATATTATCAGAGTTGACCGATGAGGAAATTAAAAACCTAGAAATATATTTGATTGACCCAAGGACACACAGCTTTTCAGGACCAGGAAAATCAAACCCTCTCCATCTAAAGGACCCTCAGGCCTACCAAGGTTATCAACATTTAAATCTATAATCTTATCTCTACCCTTCACTCTGCCTTCCTGCCCCCTGGCTCCTCTACCAGCAAAGTTCCTGCTCTGGCTGCAGGAAGAGCGCTGCCCCCTGGCCAGGCCTCACAGCAAACTTCTGGCACACTGGGTTTCCCAAAACCTGCCTGGTGTCCTCCTCCGCCCCCACCAGACATTAGAATATAATCAACCTGGGTGAGGTCAGGCACTGATAGTTCCTAAAGCACCCAGGATAATTTCAATATTTAGCAGGGCTGTGAATCACTAGAGCAGTGCCTGCTACCACCACCTACCCCCATTTCCCCATGACTGCCTCCACCTCCAATTTGGTGATACCATGAGATAATTTTGGTTGTTCCACTGGGGGAGTGATATGGTCATCTAGCAGCCAGAGGCCAGGGATGCTATATCCTACAAAGTCTCCCCATCTACAAATACCCTACGAAGTCTCCCCATCTCCCCACCCCGTATTAGAAAGACATATGTGGCCCCAAAATGTCAGCAACTGAGGCTGAGAAACCTGGACCTGGAGTATGCTCCCTCATCCCTTGCTACACGAAGTGTAGTTCCCAACCACAGCATGATTATCTCTTGTCACCAGGGAGCTTTGTTGTCTATGTGGGATATCTGGTCCTCCCCAGACCTCCCAGTAACAATCTACATTACAGCAGGATTCCCCCGTAATTCAGTGCATGTTAAGTTTGAAAGGCCTTGCACCGGACGGCTTTCTCTCTCCCCCTGCAAATCCAGTTGGATAATGAACCCTATCACGTCATCTCTTACGTGTCTCGGAAATTCCCCTTGCCTTCTGTCCCTAGAGAGTAACTTTCTCAGTGCAGGACTTCATTGCTTGTCATCTCTGTCATTGCAGTAACCTTCCAATCTGACCACCCTCATCTATTCTAGTGGAGATTTTTACGAAACATTTTAAGAGGGAAAGAAAGAGCTGGATTTTGGCAGGGGAAAACACGCATGCGTGAGTGCACACCCACGCTCACATGCTCCTACCCCATGGCATACAACTTGAAAGGACTCGCAGAACCTCTAAAGCCCTTCACAGACCTTTTCAGCTAGGAAACCCTACCTTAGTCTCTGAGCAAAGGGTTATTCTAAAATGTAGATGTGGTCATTTGAAATCCCCTCCTGAAAGTCCCAGCACTTCACGCAGTCTATTCCAGCTAACCAAAGCCTTAACAGTTGCCCTGTATGTCAGGGCTCTGCGCACCTCAGTCTACATGGCACTTACCCTGCCTGATACACCCTTCCTCTCCTGAGTGACTGGCTCAACCCTCCACTACCATACTCAGTTCAAGAATCATTCTCCTTGGAAAAATCTATTCTAACCACTCACCTTTATCCCCATCTTCCACTCTGAATTAGATTCTCCTTTTTTTTTCTTTTTTTTTAAAGATTTTATTTATTTTTTTTGACAGAGAGAGAAAGCACAAGTCTACAAGCAGGGGGGAGGGGCAGAGGAAAAGCAGACTCCCCGCTGAACAGTGATTCCCAGTGTGGGGGCTCTACCCCAGGACCCTGGGATCATGACCTGAGCTGAAAGCAGATGCTTAACCCACCGAGCCACCCAGGCCCCCTAGATTCTCCTTCTTTGTAGTCCCCTGGGTTCTGTGAAAATGCACCCCCAGACTTTTATTCCTGTAATACCACTTTCTGATACCAAGTTCTGACTTCCTACCCACACATCCTTCTCTGGGGATGCCAAGTCACTCTCCGCTTACTGCAGGAGGTGAGAATTTAGAAATATTTTTCTGTCTGAGAGTCCAGGTGAAAAAACTCATCAAGGGCAGAAGAAACAGAACTTGAATTAGGATAAGAAAAAAAGATTTGGAGGCTGAAAATTTTACGCAGAAAACGTTTTAATACCGTGGTGGAGATTATGACTAGAATATTCTATTTATTTCAAAATGATAAGAACCTCACTAACACCAGATCACCAATAACCAGGTAAAATCAGAATGTACACACTTTCCGTCCTCATCTAGAGAAATGTTAGGAATCTTGCTTAATAAGAATAGAGCATAATCATTCAAGAAATGGCTTTTACAAACAAACAACTTAAAATTCTTCTAAGGCAATGTTGTTTTATATCACCTACCATTTTGCCATTACAATAACTTATTTCTCTCTGCCCTCTAAAACCAACAAACAAATATGCCATTTGCTTTTAAAATATCTCCTCTTTTTCACTTTGATTTACTGCCCTTTGGCTACCGGTCCACTGGTCCCAGGCCAAGTCATCAGGCTCCCCCGGCTGCCTTGGCAAGGGAGGGACATGGAATTGCAGCTCAGGAAGCCTGCTGGGGCCAGTGTTCCTTCACGTGCCTCTCGGTGTCAGCTGCCATCTGTTCCGCTCCCTCTCCTTGGATGGGACGGAGGCTCAGCCCGCAGCCCCCACGAAAGGGTAGAAAGGCAGGGCCTTTTCAGGGCCCAACTTCCAGGAAACAGCCGCTGTGTATCTGAACGTGTTGACAAGGGCCTATCCCAGGAAAACAACAACTAACAAAACAAGACAACCCCCCTTCTCTTCCAAGGACCCTAGGTCCTCAGTCTTGGAATCATTTCCTTGCTGTCTGCATGAGTTTGAGGGGCACGTGAGGCTGTCGCTACAGACAGCTAGGATCACAGAGGCCAGCAAGTCAATACACTCATACATAAGCTTTTTGGATCACACATGAAGAGCACGTTTTCCAACTGTTTGGGGCTGGTGTTACCTGGTTTGAGATCAGCTCTGCCACCAGGACTCTATCACTAACAAGTTACAGACTCTCACAGAGTGTTAGTTTCCTCCCTGTACCGTGGACATGGAGATAAAAATAAAACCTCTGAGAGCAGCCTCCACCACTTTCCTTTACCTTATTTAAGGAGAAGTTCTACCTGAATTATCAGACTATGGATTTAGGTTATATGAAGACAATTTTTTTTAAAATATTTTATTTACTTGACAGAGAGAAACCACAACTAGGCAGAGAGGCAGGCAGAGAGAGAGGAGGAAGCAGGCTCCCCGCGGAGCAGAGAGCCAGACACGGGGCTCGATCCCAGGACCCTGGGATCACGACCTGAGCTGAAGGCAGAGGCTTTAACCCACTGAGCCACCCAGGTGCCCCTATGAAGACAATTTTTAAACATAACAGTCTTTCTTGGCAAGTTCTCCCAGAAGAAACTGCTCTCAATTGATATTTTCCCAGAGTAGGCTTATACGAACCAATAATATGGAACATTAGGAAGCAAAATTTTTCTCCCTTTTGAGAGTATACATTTTGGACATACATTTCTTAACAGTTTAAAAAAAATTTTTTTAATGTATTTCTATGTTGTAGTTCTTACTTGTTAAAGATTATAGCAAGAAAAAAAAAACAGATGGGTTTGGGATTCTTGTCTGATTGCTCATAACATCAACTAAAATCCCTATTGCACAAAATCTTACATACCTATGCATGCACACAAGCATGCCCACACAGATATGTGTATGTAGAAGTTACATTTCTTAGAACAGAAACTAATGTGTAATGTAATGACTTTGGAATGCTTTATCGTTCAACATTGTAGATGTCACCTCTTCACCTGGTAGATAAGCCAATGGATCACCACAAAAGAATACATGGTGTACAAGTCAGTTCTGATCATTAAAGCATCAATATGATGCTTTGCAAGTGCAAAAACCTTTGCATCCCAGGATCTATTTATGTCTCAGGCTCTGAGGTCAATTATCCTCTTCCATTAAACAACTTCCTGTTTTGCTCTATAGTATCGTTTATCACACTGGACTCTTTGACTGCACTATTTTTGTTCTGTTTTTTGTCTACCAACAGAATCTTTGCACCTGAACAAGAAACTGATTTTTTTTTTTAAATCTAGTTTTCTCACAGAATCAATGACTTAAGAGGATTAATTGTTTGTTTTCAATCCTGGCTTTTTCTCCTCCTAGATCTATTTTTGAAACAAATTTTATTTTGGGATGTCCTGACTGGGATGATACTAAACTGGAAAACCTGGTGCAAATTTTATTGACCTCCATTTCCTCCTATAAAGGATGTTCCTCACTAATCTGTCATCTAAGGGCAGACAAAGGCCAGAGACTAGGGAAGCCAAGCCAGATGGTGTGTTCAAGGAACCTGGGGCCAGAATCTTGATGTTTTGTTGATTTGTTTTTAAATAAACAATCAACTAGAAGGAGGAAAAAAACATTTGGGTATCCTTCTTTTTAATTCTAAGCTAAGATAAAACCAATGTTAATTTTAATATGCATGGCGAACACAATGTCAGAGAATAGGTACTTACTGAATGTAGCTTGAATATGATAGAATGAATGGATGGAATGATGGATGCATAAGTGAATAATAGATGGGTGAATGCATGGATAGGTAAATGAGTGAAGGAATAAATGAATTAATGAAGTCATAGTATTGATTTTTTTGGTAATTTAAACAATACAGAAAATATCAAAAAGATAAAAATTGCTCCTTGGAATACTATACTATTTCCAAAGTGAATATCATCTTCTCTACTTTTCATAGAAAAACAATATTCACAGTTTTGTCCATATTCCTTCCTATTTAGTCATATTATATTATTTATACATATAAATAATATATAGATTATCAATCACCTATCTATATCACTAATTTCTGTGATCACATTGTCTATAGTGATCGACATGTCTTTTTTTTCCATTTATGTATCATACATGTGTGATCATATCAGTGTAGAGACCTACCTCATTCTCTTTTAATGACTTCACAGTAGTCTATTATATCGATATACCATATACAATTCAGTGAGACTCCTCTTAAAAATTAAATTGTTTTCTAATTTTATGCCATTACCACAATATTGCAATGTACTTCCTTGTATATATGTGACTAACCATCTATTCTTTGAATTTTTAACATCCTTTGCTATGTTCTCTATTGGTTTGTCATTTTTTTCTTTATAAAAACTCTGCACATTAGGAATTTTAATGTTTTGCCATTTATGTATGTGACAAATACCTTCTCTTGATCTGTCACTTTCCTTTTAAGTTTGTAGTTGGTATCTTTCACTGTTTAATGTTTTTAAATATTTTTGTAATCAAATCTATTTTTCCTTTTATTGCTTTTTTTCCTAGACAATTATAAGAAATTCTCCTAACTCTGAGTTTATAAAAATGAGCTATCTATATTTGTTATAATACTTTTTTGACGGAGACATTTAACGCTGACTGAATTTCCATGTGCTTTACCACATTTTCCAGCCTGTTTTAGAATTAGGTTATAAGATCACTAGTGTCAGCCAATGGGGTACATAACAGTCTGCATCATTTCTATCCCTGACCATGAATACCCCTGTCTGATACTCCATCACTCTCTTCTCACCTCAAAACCATTTGGTATAAATATTCCAAATTGCATAGGAAAAAAATGGAACAATCATCACCTGGAAGGAACTGCCATGGGGAGTGTTCAGATTCACTTCAGACTCTGCTTAACTAAGACCCTTTCCTGGGGTGCCTGGGTGGCTCAGCATGGAATCTGCTTGGGATTCTGTCTCGCTCTTTCTCAGCCCCACCCCCCACCTCTCGGTCTCTCTCTCATATAAATAAATAATCTTAAAAAAAGAAAAAGACTCTTTCCTATGTTAAGTCATTGTGATCCTAAGATGTTTTTGCTATTACACACAGTTACCTTAAATAACAATACCATATAATTTTTTCTACATTTAGATGTTCAGTTCATCAATGATTTTAAAACTGTGCAATTTGGGGAGAGATTTTATTTTCTTTAAAATACCTTCATTATCATAATATTAAGCCCAATATACAAATGTGTTTGTTTCTGCATTCTCTGTAATGTGCCATTGATCTATTTACCTGTTTTTGTATTGTTATTCAACTGTTTTGATTAAATAATTATATATTTTAATATCTTAAAGAGAAAACCCTTCCTCATGATTCTTCTTCTTCAAACTCTTACTTTATTCTTCCAATAAATTTTAGAATCAACTTGCTTGGGGTGCCTGGGTGGCTCAGTTGGTTAAGGGTTCTAACTTCATCTTAGGTCATGATCCCAGGGTCCTGCAATTGAGCCCTGACTTGGACTCCCTGCTCAGTGGGGAGTCTGCTTTTCCCTCTCCATCTCCTCAACTACCCCCACCACCACCATCTGTGTACACACTCTCTCTTTCTCTCTCTCTCTCTCTCTCTGTCTTAAAAAAAAAAAAAAGAATCAACTTACTTATTTCCCAAAATAATTTCTTGGGCTCTTGGGCTACTAAACAAATTTACATTAAATTTGTGCATTAATTTGAGAAGCACCAGTACCTGTAAGCCATTTCATCTTTCCACGAGGAATTCTTATTATCTATTTATTTTAGTCTTATTATACATCCTTTAACAAAAATGTATTTCTCTTAAGTAATTTTTAGGTATTTTACTCTAATTTTGACTCTATCTTGATAATGACTGCTTATTTCTGTTTCTAGTGGTCCAATACTGATAAAAAGGGAAGGAATACTTATTTCTGTATTTTGTCTTACATATAGCCACCTTATCCTCTTAATAGTTTAATAATTTCTGTTGAACTTATTAGATTTTTAGGAATATTGTCTTATTACCTCCACCTAATAACTGTGCTTCTTTATTTTCAAGGTAATTTTCTTTGATTCATATTTTACTTAAAGCTTTAAAAAGGAATTTAGAACTTACTCTTATATTTAATTATTTGCTTTTTTGTCATTTGTTGATATAATCATGATTTTTCCCTTATGTTTTTAAATATAATAAGTAAGTTTAATATACTTTCTTTTTTTAATTTTATTCTTTCAGTGTTCCAAGATTCATCCTTTATGCACCACACCCAGTGCTCCATTTCTAATGATCTTATATCTTATATATATATATCTTATATTTCATCCACAAACCCTACCCAGTTGTGCTATATTTAACACTCATATTTCAGTTGCAATTGTATCAAATTTTAATTCTGAGTGTCAAGAAACCACCTATTTCTCAGTCACAGAGGAATAGTTTAATAAATTAATGGGATAGCAATGCTATGAAATATTATATGACCACTAAAAACAATACTCATAAAAATAAGGTACATACTTAGTTCTGAGTCAAAATATTTAAATATTTCATTAAATTTCATGTTCTATGTTACTTAAGTGCTCGACAATAAGAAAGAAAATTTTCTTCTCTCAAATGTAAGTATAGTCTTGATCATACTGAACATTGCTACTTTTTTAACATTATTTATTATTGAGAGAGAAAAAGAGAAATAGTGCTCATGTGTGACTAGGGGTGGGGGGGAGGGGTAGAGGGAGAGGGAGACAAACAGACTCCCTGCTGAGTGGGGAGCCTGATGCAGGGCTCGATCCCAGGACCCTGAGATCATGATGTGAGCCAAAAATCAAGAGTTGCTCCTTAGCTGACTGAGCCACCCAGGGTCCCTCAACAGTGCTACTTCTGACAGGCATATCACAACCTAGCATACGATTTGGAAGAATGATTTTGCTCTTATGTTAGAAAGAAGGCCTCCTAACAATTTTTACAATTTCTTTAAAACTCATGTTATGCAGTAAAGCATGCAAAATCCATAAAATATAATATGATAGAAAGATTTACTATGTATTTCCTTGAATTCTTTATCAGTTCTTTTCATATAATTCTTTTTCTTCCCCATCTATACCTTCAGCTATGTCTTAGCATCTTATTATTCCTCTTGTCATCATGCTTGTGAGCTTATGGTAGGCATTCAATAAATATGTATGAATTTATTGGAAGTCACCTTTTTACAAATATTGTCAACTATTTATTATTATATGCATTTTCTATTCAGAAATGTATCAAATTCCTGAATGTAGTCATTTAGGGCTCATGTAGCAGGATCTAGTTAGCAACTGACCTTTCTCTTGAACTTGTGTGTTATGTCACATGCATGGTATAGGAGACTTTTTGTCATGTAACCTCAGGTAATCGTTATACCAGCCTTAAAGCTGACTACCGCCATCCCTGTAAAAGTGGGGCTTCCCAGGTGCCTGACATTAAACTAAGGATTTTCATACATAATTTTAAGACTATCACCTTCAAAAGATTCCTCTTCAATGTGACTTCAAAGTCCACACTCATTCCATTTTCCAAAATGCCCCCTGGGAACTGTTAGTTAGGGATGCCACAGCTGAGGGGTGATCCCAAGTCCATCTTTGCATCACACTGGATCTCATTGCTATGGTCAGAGTGTGGCAGTGTGGAACCCAGGAGCAGGCATCAGGCTCAATTCTCAACTCCGACCAGGAAAAGGAACTGAGCAGATCTACCCATGCCCATGTCAGGAGTAAGTTTCAGAAGTATCACTAACTAATCTTCTGAGAGCAAGATTGGACACCTAAACCTAGAATAGAAGTCACAAACTGAAAGCCTGAGAGCCAAATGAGGTTTGCAGACTCATTCTACTTAGTGCTTTCAAAAACTAAACCAGGAAGTTCTGAGTTCCAGTTTCTAGTTGCAAATGTAAGGAAGTTGGGAGTTGCCACTCTGCCCAAACAAGTAAAAAGTAAAACAGACTGAAAAATCCACAACTCCTCTTGGAAAATCTGTACCCATTAGGCACTAACTCTTCCTTGCCCTCATCCCATAGACCCCTGGCCACAATTTTACTTTCTGGCTCTATGATTTTCACCACTATAGACACCTCATATTATAAGCAGAATCCTATAATATTTATTTTTTTGTGACAGACTTATTTCACTTAGCATGATGCTTTCAATTTCATCCATGTTGTGTCAGACTGTTCCTCCTTTTAAAGGTTGAATGATATCCCTTTTTATTTCTTATTATTTCTTATTTCTTATTTTTATTTATGTTCATCCTACCTTTTGTTTATCCATTTATCTGCTAAGAGACACTGGGTTGCTTTCACTCAGTCTCTTCCTTTTACTTACTTTGGACAACACAATTTCTGCTGTGCTCCTTCTGAGTTCTTAGTGGGGTAACTGGTTCAGAATCTGCAGGGGATGGGTCTGCCTCTTAATCACATAGAACCCAACAAGGAAATGGAACTTAGTTAACCCAGTCGGGAAACGTTGAACATAAGAGAGCAGATCATCCTAAAGAGAGTACTTACTACTCAGCTCACGTGATTGTAGCTATGACCAAGGCTGGCCCAGTGTTATCGGACTTCTCTAATTTAGAAAAAGAAATTGAAAATCTAAATCTTTACTTGAAATCCCCTGAGCTCCAAATGGTGACTCGGGTTTTTGTTTGTTTATTAAACTATAATTTTTTTTAAAGATTTATTTATTTATTTATTTATTTGACAGAGAGAGACCACAAGTAGGCAGAGAGGCAGACAGAGAGAGAGAGAGAGGGAAGCAGGTTGCCTGCTGAGCAGAGAGCCCGATGCGGGGCTCGATCCCAGAACCCTGAGATCATGACCTGAGCCGAAGGCAGCGGCTTAATCCACTGAGCCACCCAGGTGCCCCTAAACTACAATTTTTTTAGAGCAGTTTTATGTTCACAGCAAAATTGAGAAGAAAGTACAGAGATTTCCCATATACTTCTGCCCCAACATATGCATAACAACCCCCCTTATCAACATCCTACACCAGAGTGGTACATTTGTTACACTGATGAACACTGACATAACAAAATTACTCGAAGACTGTAGTTTACATTAAGGTTCACTCTTGGTGTTTATATTCTGAATTTGAACAAATGTATAATAACATATATCTATCATTATAGTATCTATGGAATATTTTCACTGTCCTAAAAATATTCTATGCTCTGCCTATTCACCCCTCCCCAGAACTTCCCCTCCTCCACTATAACCCTGGCAACCACTGATGTTTTTACTGTCTACAGAGTCTTGTTTGGAACATATAGTATGTAAACTTTCCAGATTGACTTCTTTTACTTAATAATAACCATTTAAGTTTCCTCTATGTCTTTTCATGGCTTAATAGCCCATTTCTTTTCAGCACTAAGTTATATCCCATTGTCTGGTTGTTTTTAAAGATTTTATTTATTTATTTGACATAGAGAGACAGAGTGAGAATGAGCACAAGCAAGGGGGAGGAGCAGGCAGCAGAGGGAGAGGGAGAGGCAGGCCCCGCAGGGAGCAGGGAGTCTGATGCGGGGCTCCATCCCAGAACCCTGGGATCATGACCCAAGCCCAAGGCAGACACTTGACTATTTGAGCCACCCAGGTGCCCATCCATTTTGTGTTTGTAACAGTTTATTTATCCATTCACCTACTGAAGGACATCTTGGTTACTCCACATTTTGGCAATTATGAATAAAACTGCTATAAATGTGCAGGTTTTGTGTGGACACATCTCTTCAAGTCCATTGGGTAAACAACAAGAAACCCAATTGCTGTACTGCATAATCAGAGTATGTTTAGTTTTGCGAAAAACCGCCACACTGTTTTCTAAACAGTGGCTTACAATCTGTTTTCTAAATTGTGGCTGTACAATTTTGCATTCTCATCACCAATGAATGAGAGTTTCTGTTGCTCCACATCCTGGCTTTGGCATTTGCTGTCGTCAGTGTTCCAGATTTTGACCATTTTAATAGGTTTATAGTGGTATCTCATTGTTTGAATTTGCATTTCCCTGATGATGTAACATGGGCCACCTTTATGCTTATTTCCTATCTGGTAAACCTCCGTTGGTGAGTTCTCCATTAAGGTCTTTGGTCCATCTTGAATCAGGCTTAATTTTTTACTGTTGAGTTTCAAGTTTTCTTTGTATATTTAGGATAATGGTTCTTTATCAGGTGTGTCTTCTGCAAATTTTCCTCCCAATCTGTGGCTTAATTTCTAATTCTCTTGACATTAACCTTTCCAGAGCATTTTTTTTTTATTTAATGAGGACAAGTTTATCACTTATGTCTTTCATAAATCATGCCTTTGGTTTTGTACCTGAAAAGTCATCACCTTGCCTAAAGTTATCTAGGTTTTCTCTTGCGTTATCTTCTACAAGTTTTATAGTTGTGTGTTTTATGTTTAGTTTTTTGAACCACTTTGAGTTACTTGTTGTAAAGGATATAAGATCTGTGTTTAGATCCATTTTTTTGCACGTGGATGTCCAGTTGTTCCAGCACCATTTGTTAAAATGATTATTTTTGTTCCATTGTACTGCCTATGCTCCTTTGTCAAAGATCAGACTACATTTATGGGAGTCTATTTCTGGGATCTCTATTCTGTTTCATTAATCTATTTGTCTGTTCTTCCACCAATACCATACTGTCTTGATTACTGTAGCCTTAGAGTAAATTTGAAGTCAGGTAGGGTCAGTCCTTCTCCTTCAATACTGTAATACTGTGTTGGGTATTCTGGGTCTTTGGCCTCTCCATATTAACTTTAGAAATGAGTTTATTGACATCCACAAAATAACTTGCTGGGATTTTGATTGGTATTGCATTAACTCTGATGATCAAGATGGGAAAAACTCTCATCTTGACAATATTGAGTTTTCCTGCCCATGAACAAAAAATATCTCTCAAATTATTTTGTATTTTTTTATTTCTTTTATTACAGTTTTGTAGTTTTCCTTATATAGATTTTATATCTATTTTGTACTATTTGTACCTATTTTGTTTTTTGGGTGCAAATATAAATGATACTATGTTTTTAATTTCAAATTCCACTTCTTCATTGCTAGTATTTAGGAAATCAGTTGACTTTTGTATATTAATCTTGTATCCTGCAACCTTCCTATGACCACTTATTAGTTCCAGGAGGGTTTTTTTATGCCAGTTCTTTCAGATTTTCTACAATAGAGGATCATGTCATCTGCAAACAAAGACAGTTTTATTGTTTCCTTTAAATGTCTAAGTGCTTTATTTACTTTTCTTTTCTTATTACATAAGCAAAGATTTCTGGCATATTGTTTAAGAAGTGTGATGGCAGAAGACTTTCTTGCCCTGTACTTGATTTCAGTGGGAATGCTTCAAGTTTTACCATCAAATATGCCATTAGTTATAAGGTTTTTGCAGATAGTCCTCCTTAGTTAAGGAAATGCCCCTCTATCCTTAGTTTACTGAGAGTTGTTAACATAAATGGATAATAGATTTTGTCAAATGCCTTTTTGCATCTATTAATATGATTATGTGTTTTTTCATTTTTAGCCTATTGATGTGATGGATTTCATTATTGACTTTTAAATTTTTTTTCACCGAGGTGTGGTTGACACATTGTTGTAGTAGTTTCAAGTGTACACATTATTGATTTTTGAATGTTGAACCAGACTTGCATACCTCGAATAAATCCTATTTGGTTGGAGTGTGTCATTTCATAGATTGTTGGATTTGATTTGCTAATCTTTTGTTGAATATTTTTGCATCTAAATTCATCATCAATATTGGTCTGCAATATTCTTTTCTTGCAATGTCTTTTTCTGGTTTTGGTATTAGCATGATACTGGCCTCATAGTATAAGTTAGAAAATATTTCTTCTGCTTTTGTTCTATGAAAAAGATTGTAGAGAGTTGGTATAATTTCTCCCTTAAATTTTTGGTGTAAAATTCACGAAATAACCCATTTGGGTTTGTTGCTTCCTATTTTGAAAGATTATTAATTATTGATCAATTGTATTGAATAGATATAAACCTTTTCAGATTGAATATTTCTCCTTGTATAAGTTTTGGCTGATTTTGTCTTCCAAAAATTTGCCCCTTTCATCTAGATTATTATATTTGCAGTCACAGAGTTGTTCAAATTATTTATCATCCTCTAATGTCCATAGGATCTATAGTGATGTCCCCTATTTCATTTCTAAGATTAGTAATTTGTATTCTTTCTCTTTTTCCTTAGTCTGCTACAGGTTTATCAATTTGATCAAATTTTTCAAAGAACCAGTTTTTTGTTTCACTGACTGTCCATTGATTTCTTGTTTTGAATTTCCTTGCTTTCTGCTTATGTCTTATTTCTTTTCTTTTGCTTACTTTGAATTTAATTTGCTCTTTTTCTCTAGTTTCCTAAGGTGGAAGCTTAGACAATTGACTTTACATTTTTCTTCCTTTCTAATATATGCATTCAAGACTATAAAATTCCCTATAAGCACTGCTTTAGCTGCATCCCATCAATTTCAGTAACTTATGTTTCATTTTTACTTAGTTCAAAACATTTAAAAATTTCTCTTGAGATTTCTCCTTTGACCTACATGTTATTTAAAAGTGTGTTTTCAAACCTCCACATATTTGAAGACTTTGGGGGGGAAGAGTAGGGATCAAATATTTATCTGGCTTGCTGTTTTCTGAGCCCTCTGGATCTGATGTTAATTTGGGGGAAATTCTTGGTCATGATTGTTTCAAATATTTCTTTTGCTCCTTTCTGTTTTTCTTCTTCTTTTGGCATTACCATTACATGTACATTACATGTAGTTTTTGTACAATCTTTGGATATTCTGTTTTGTTTTTTCAGTCTTTATTCTCTTTCTCCTTTGGTTTTTGAGGACTCTATTTATATATCTTCTAGTCAGAGGTTCGTCCTTCAACCTTATCCAATCTACTAATAACCCCATCAAGGCATTCTTCATTTCTATTATAGCTGGGCTTTTTTTTTTAATCTCTAGCATTTTTTTATTTCGTTTTTTCTTAAGATTTTCTTCTCTTTGTTTACATTGTCCATCTATTCTTATGTATTGTCTACTTTATCCATCAGAGCCCTTAGAAAATTAATCATAGTTGTTTTAACTTCCTGATCTAATAATTCCATCATCTCTACTATGTTTATATTTCTGATGCTTGCTCTCTGTCATCAAATTGCGTTTTTTTCCTTTTAGTATGCATTGTAAGTTTTTTCTTGATAGCTGGATATGATGTACTTGGTCAAAGTAACGGTTATAAATACACCTTTAGTAATGCAGTGGTGAAGTGGGGGTGCAGTGTGGGCAGAGGAGGGTTTTATTCTCCCATGATTAGGTTTCAGTCTTTTAGCAAGCCATTGCCTCTCTACTGTGAACTTCACAAATGTTTCTCAGGTTTTTTATCCCTTCTTAAGTGTTTTTTTTTTTTCCTCTTTCCCCTGCTTAAGAGCACAAGAAATACAGAATTCTTGGTTAGTAATTCTTTTTTTTCCACCTCTTGAAAATCAGCCCTTTTTGGTCTTCTTCATTTCTGACAAGAAGTCCACCATCATTTGGATTGATTTTCCCTTATATGTAATGCAGCATTTCTCTCTTCTTGCTTACAAGTTTCTTCGTTGTCTTTAGTTTTCAAAAGTTTGACTGTGATGTATCTTGGCACAGAAATATTTGATTTGTTTCTGTTTTTTGATTTCTCAGCTCTTCTAATCTGTAGGTTTATGTCTATTGCCAAACTTGGGGACTTTTCAGCCATTATTTCTTTTAATACTTTTCAACCATACCTGGTCTCTTCTTTCCCTTTGGCATTCTGATGTCATGAATCTTTGATCTTTTTTATAGTTCCACATACCTCTGAGATCCTGTTCGTTTTTTTAGCATTTTTTGTTATTCAGATTAAATAACTTCTTTTGTTCTGTCTTCAACTTCATGTATTCCTTTATTTATAGTCCATGTTCTGCTATTGAGCCCATCAATCAAGTTCGTGGTGACTTTTGTTTGTTTTTTATTGTTATTATATTTCTCAGTTCCAAATTTCCATTTGGCTCTTCTTTATATCTTCTATTTCTTTTCTGACATTTTTTATTTCTTTGCTGAGACTTTCTGGTTTTTTTTCATTTGTTTCAAAATATGTTTATAATTGCTCATTAAATCACATTTATGATAACTGCTTTAAAATTTTTGTTAGATCATTCTAATACCTGTATCATCTCAGTTTTGGTTTCCATTTCCTTTTTTATTCTAATTGGTATTTTCCTGGTTCTTGATATGTTGAGTGATATTCAACTGAACTCTGGACATTTGGGGCATGATGTTATGAAATCTGGATCTTATTTAAATCTTGTGTTTAGCAGGTCTCTTCTAACACCATATAGTGGTGCCACTCATTAATACCAACGTTTCCACTTAGCTTTTGTTAACATCTGGGGAAGGCTTTTCATTACTGCTGCCCATGAGGTCTACATTCAAACTATGGAGGATGACCTCCTTACTACTTAGCAGCAGTCAAAACCCTGGCTTTCACTTGGCTTCCTCTGACACTAGCAAGAGGGTAGGGTGGAAATCCAGTCATACCATGTTGTTTCCACTGACATTGTGGGAGGCAGGCTGGAGTGTGTGTGTGTGTGTGTGTGTGAGAGAGAGAGAGAGAGAGAGAGGAGAGAAAGTCTCATTTCCCCACTCAGCTCACTGAAATCACATCAGTGGGGTGAGAGCACCTCATTACATCATGGCAAGGATGGAAATCTAGATCTTTGCTGACGGGACAATGGGAGGAGATGGCACTGCAATTTTTTTCTATGGTGTTTGCTTGAAGTAGGGGAGATGTTATCTAAATTTTTTTTACTATGGTGTCCTTTTCTTGATCCTTTGATTAGAGATTGAAGGCTTATCTTGGGGTTTTTTTAGTCTGTGTCCACTAGTATTTCTAAGTTGCCAGTTTCTCCAATGCTCAATCTGGGATACATGAGACAAAATAGAATCTAGGTTCTAATGTCCCTAGCCAGTCTACTTTCTGTTTTTCATTTTCAGAGTCATCTAACATTAATTTTATGAACATAAATTGTCCAGTGCTTTTAGTTAGCAAGAGGAATAGGGAAAAGATTGTCTACTCCATCTTCCTAGATACAGAAGCCAAGGTTACTGTCTCTTACAATTTTGAAATGACTTTACCCTCACAGTTGATTCCCTCATTGTCTGATGTAAAATTATATTCCATAGTTATAAATATAATTAGCCCACATCTTCAATAACATATCCTCCTGCATGAGTCTTTCCTTTTGTTTCATGTTCTTTATCTTCAATGAGATGTTTGAGAACAAATAAAAGTATATGTGACATGAATGCTGACATGAATTTTACTTTTTAGTAGTCCAGCAAAATTATTTAAATATCTATCAATACAGGACATACATATAACTTTCACACGAAGAGAGAGTATTTACCTACTAATTTTAAAAATGTGGCATAAGGGGCACCTGTGTGCCTCAGTAGGTTGAAGCCTCTGCCTTAGGCTCAGGTCATGATCCCAAGGTTCTGGGAGGGAGCCCAGAACCTCTCTAGCTCTCTGCTCAGTGGGGAGCCTGCTTCCTCCTCTCTCTCTCTACCTGCTTGTGATCTCTGTCTGTCAAATAAATAAATGAAATCTTTTTATAAAATGTGATATAAGTTCATATGTAAAAAAAAAGTCTAGGGGCGCCTGGGTGGCTCAGCGGGTTAAGCCTCTGCCTTCAGCTCAGGTCATGATCCCAGGGTCCTGGGATCGAGCCCTGCATTGGGCTCTCTGCTCAGCGGGGAGCCTGCTTCCCCCCTCTCTCTGCCTGCCTCTCTGCCTGCCTGTGATCTCTCTGTCAAATAAATAAAATATTTTTTTAAAAAAGTCTATAATACATTGCCATGAGGAAAAAACAAATTGTATATAATTTCTTTAATGTTTTGTGCTTTTTTGCTTTGAATTTCTAAAAGATCTTTGAAAATAAGTGATGCTTGAGCAAAGAAATAAGAAACATCTTAGTTTTTCAATAGCTGTGCTCTGAAAGCAGTTTCACATGGCTTATCTCATTTGATGTTCACAATGTATATAGTCAGGGTAGGTGTTCTTCCTGGTTAATGTCCAGTCCCATGCAATTTCTAGATACCACATAATTTTCTATATAAACTTCTTGGGCTCCAGATGCAATTATATTTTCCTCCTTAAAGCCATCTATCCAAACACTTGAAAATTGGCCTATGATGTAAAATAAACAAATACAGCACTAATATAGAGAATCAAAACTTGCAAATTTCTGCTCCCTAATTCCTCAAAGCCCATTTTCAACAAACAGGTGTTTCTCTTTTTCTATGTACTCCACATACACATCAGACAAACAACCTTAAAGTTTTTAATCACAAGGAGGTCTATGACATATGACTTTTCTACTTCAAAGGTCTCTAATAATAGCACATGCATAGAAATATAGTGTTCTGTGCAGAATAAACAAACACCTCTCTCTCCTGAGAGGGATCAGATGAATCCGCTTATGTCAGATCTCTCCCAGAATTCCATTGTTGTCTCTCCAAACAGGCTTTAAGGAAAACCACTGAATCTGGGATTGGGAGCTTTTCTCAAACGTGTTTCCTTTAAAAACACAGGGAAACAGGATTTTTGGCCACAGGAGGTCAAGGTCAGCAATCTAACAGAATTGGTCCTTTTGAACTTCCTTTCTAAGAAACACATTATGTTATCTGATAAAAACTTACACTGAAAATCTCAACAGTCAAGCTATGATCAATTTTATTCATCATACAAGGAATGATATCAGAAAGCACACCTATAAAATCCACAAATCAGTCTAATAATACTAAAATGTAAATTTCCAAGATAATGTGAACACTGTAAGTTCTGTGAAGAACAGAACAGTGTTTTTTCAATTTTGCATGCTCCACAAGGAACTGTACGGTGCCTTGCAAATATTAAGTAATCAATATTTATTTAATGAATACTTGTATTTTTAAGAATAAAAGAAAAAAGAAAACAGCAGAATTAAGATTGCAAAGAAATGCAAATGAAACGCTGAAATTGGGCTCCTCAGATATAGCATTGCTTTCAAAGATCTGAATTTGTATGTAATTATTTGTAAATATGAGTATTGTTACCAAATAAAATAGAAATGCATTTCAATTAGAATGTTGTTAGTACCACTGCTTCAGATGTGTATAGTATTTTTTGAGAATTTTTAAAAATTTTAGCTCACATATATGTTACAGAAATTTCCATATTATTACCTTCATTTAAAGACAGAAAAGAGGGGTGCCTGGGTCGCTCAGTGGGTTAAAGCCTCTGCCTTCGGCTCAGTTCATGATCTCAGGGTCCTGGGATTGAGCCCCGCATCGGGCTCTCTGCTCAGCAGGGAGCCTGCTCCCCCTTTCTCTCTCTGCCTGCCTCTCTGCCTACTTGTGATCTCTGTCTGTCAAATAAATAAATAAAATCTTAAATAAATAAATAAATAAATAAAGACAGAAAAGAGGGGCACCTTGGTGGCTCAGAGGGTTAAGCCTCTGTCTTTGGCTCAGGTCATGATCTTGGGATCCTGGGATTGAGCCCTGCATTAGGCTCTCTGCCCAGCAGGGAGCCTGCTTCCTCCTCTCTCTCTGCCTGTTTGCTTGTGATCTCCCACTCTGTCTGCCAAGCAAATAATAAAATCTTTAAAATAAATAAATACAAAAGACAGAGAAGCTCAGATGAGATTTCCCTAAAGACACCCAATGAGTGAGCTGCAGAACTTGATTGTCATCTAACCTTTGTTTCTGAAAAATAGATTACCTTTCATTTCTGCAATGGAAGGCAGGTCCTGAAGCTCTTATCTCAGTAAAAATGGTTTAGGCTTGCTCTATGCATACAATTCATTCTCTAATCATTTTTTTTTTTTTAAGATTTACTGATTCATTTGGGGGCAGGGTGGGGGGGTTGGAGTCAGGGGAGAGGCAGAGGGAGAGAGACAGAGAAACCCAAGCAGACTCCACATGGCTGTGATCACGACCTGAGCCAAAACCAAGAATCAGAAGCTTAAACAACTGTCACCCAGGCACCAATTCCTAATCACTTTCAATGGTAGCTTGACTTGCTTTCTCCCTGATACTGAGATGTTACAAAGCTTTGGATCAATTGTACATAAGTAACACCAAAGAAGAAGAAAACACATCAGGTAGGGGAAGTAGATATTTTGTCACACTGGCAGATTTACCACCCATCTGATGACCACATTTTTGGTTGACACTGCCTACTTCCTGCCCAGAAGGAAAATGTTCAAGGAAAATGTCTGAAACACATTTCCTTTTGCTTTAAACTGAATCATGAAAACCCATAAAAATTTTTCATTCCACACCAGAAGATGAGAATTCCTGGATATTTTCATAATTTTAAATTAGAAAATAAGACACATTGAACAATGTAGTAGTTTGTTTACATGAATTTCCACAATATTGTTACTCATCACATGGTCTTACTAAGTTTTAGGTTTTACTAAGTTGGTCTATTTCTGCTTAATATAAGGAAGCATCTAGTTTCTCTTTAAAAACTCATTTCAGTAAAACTCAATTTGAGACTGCCTGATTTTTTTTTAAGTTTATAGATCTGCCAACAACTTATGCTTGGAAGTTATGATGAGATGGAAAGGAAGAACTGACTACCTAAGTTTTTCCTCTTAATGCTGAAGATGTCCCGAAGATCCAACAAAGAATCAGATTTTGCCTTATGATATGTTAATTATGGACTAATTAAAAATATTTTCTAAAAAGGCAAAAAATGTCTATACAGGGATGATATCAACTGGCCCTAAAGGCTAAAAGTAGTTACAGTGATGCAGATGCCTATCAAGTAAGTGACACAAAGTTGCCAGTGCAATGGTCATATAGACCCCACCTTGCAATGTTAGAAGGTAAGAAAACATCCCTGGGACTTTATGACTTTATAGCTATCTCCAGGGTTGACACAATATACAAGGCAGTCTACAAGCCAAACACAGCAGGTAGCCTCACAGGAAGTTCCAACTTTATAAGGGTCTTGCTTTCTCTCCTGCCCCAGAATCACTGTTCTCAAGGCAGCAGTTGGAGTTTGAGTCTCAGGGAAACGCAGAATCAGCTTAAATGTACTAAACTACTAAATATAATGTGTAACTTTCATTAGCAGCCATAAAAATAAAGACAAGTCTACCTCCACTCTTAGAACAGTATCTTATACATGAAAATGACTCAATCAAGGCGAGTCTAATTGAATATAGAATTATATTGGGCAGCATTCTATTAGCTTCTTATTAGAATTTATGATAATTTTTTAAAAGATTTTATTATTTTATGTGACAGAGAGAGAGACACAGCAAGAGAGGAAACACAAGCAGGGGAAGTGTGAGAGGAAGAAACAGGCCTGCTGCTGAGCAGGGAGGCCGATGTGGGGCTCAATCCCAGGACCCTGGGATCATGACCCTAGCCAAAAGCAGACTGAGACCCAATGACTGAGCCAAAATTCCTGACAATTTTATGCTTCAAAATTGTGTCTTAATATGACATTTTGCTTTGAGAAACTGAGATATACCTGTGTTCTCCTGACTTAGAAAATATCCTATATGTCAAAAGAAAATTGATGGCTTGAATTCTAGAATTTTACAATTTTATGAGACCAAAAAGTTCATGTTGTCCAGTAATTCCCAAATGTAACCAAAAGTCAATCCCTAGCTTACTAAAAATCACCTTGGGGTCTTGGTAAAAATATAGGTTCCTTCCAAGTCATGTGGAGAAGTCAAGTATAGGTGTTCTGAGTGACAGCCCCAACTTGTGAAAGGGGCAGCGTTTAGAATGACTCCAGCCTCAGCGACCTTCTACTTCCTGGAATGAGACCCAGAGCAGGAACTGCCTAGCAAGGCCCAGTCCACCCACAGAACAGTGAAAGATGATGATGATGATGATGACAATGATAAATAATTATTGTATACCACTAACATAAATATATGCAGATGTGCACACACACACACACACACACTCTCAAACACACACACACACACACACACACACATACACATACACATATTCCTGGTTTCATGCAGGATCTTAGGACTTAAGGTAAAGACAGCTGTAGGAGGGTACATCTCAAGCATCTATATTTTTCACAAGATCATTGGGTATTTTAAATGAATAGCCAGGTATGAAAACAACCAAAGATTGTTAAATAAAGTTTGTTAAAATGAGATTACCTGCTCTCTGCCTCCCCATCTCATGACCAGTCAATGGCAAAACACTGTTAAATTCCAGTAGACACAATTCTCTGTGTGGTTACAAGTACCCAGAAGCATAAACTCTATGTGCTGGGGTGAGTCTCAAAGGTTTGCTGACCTACATGCTCACACTATTATCCCATCTACCCTTCCTCAGTCAGAGCCCAAGAGGGATCACCTCTTATATGTGAATTGAGGATTCAGAATCAGAAAGGCAGATGATTTGAACAATGAACCTATGTTAGAAATTTTCTGTAAGTTTCTCTCATTGTTAACAAAAGTTGGCTAGCAACAGCTTTCAGGCTATCTTTTCATTCAAACTCTCTTTTATAACCAAGAGCCTATGAAAGAGATACCAACCAACAGCTACGTGAATGTGAGAATGTATGCCTAAAAGAGGCTTGGCTCCAACCAGGAACAGGAAAGGAGTGCCCTTCTTTCCACCTGTTTCCTCCCTGGCAAAAGGGCAAGGATGCTAGAGCTTCTGGTCATTAACAACAGAAGTTTCTCTTTTATCTCCACTTTTGCCTTAATCAGGCATCTCCATCACCCTGTATTATCTAGAAATGCAATTCTGTTACTTTTTCCTGAGACACAGAACCCTGAAGACCTCACTCCTCAAATACATGAAGTCCTAGATATGGAAAGATAGCAGTTAGGGCATCCATTTTCTGGTAATAGCAGACTAATTAAATGGGAAACAGCACTTCTACTTGAAGGCAACAGAGTACTAAGATAGTGGAGAACTTCCAAATCAGAAACCAAGCAAGTTTAGAGGACTAGGTGCTTGAGTTCTTCTTTCTTGGGGAAGCTGCCAATTCCAGAGAAAGAAGAGAAGCTGAAGTGCTGAGCTGAAGTTTGGGAGGGCTCATGGGTTAGTGGGGAAAGTATTAGAGTCCAGGGCTCTTTGGGCCCCTAGAGAATGCCCCTCCCCACCACAGCCACCAAGCATTAAGTTCGACTTCAAACAGTAACGCTTTGGTTAAAAGTAAAATGCAGGGCCTGTAGACACTGGAAAGTTTAGGTTCAAATCATCTTAATGCCTGAAATTAAGACTAAAATGATCTCAAAGTGCTAGTTTTACCAGGGGATTTAGGGAAGCAACATAAACTGTTTCTAAGACAAAAAGATCATTTAAGTCTCAAATTATTTCTACAAATTATAGTTGACCCTTGAATAATACAAAAGTTAAGGGTGCCAACATACATACTGCAGAAATCCATGTATAAGTTTGACTCCCAAAAACCTTAACTATCAATAGCCTACTGTCTACCAGAAGCCTTACCAATAACATAACGGTCAATACATACATATTTTGCATGTTATATGTATTCTATACTCTATTATTATAAAGTAAGTTAGAGAAAAGGGAATTCTAAGAAAATCATGAGGAAGAGAAAATACATTTACAGCACTATACATCTTTACTGGAAACTATCCACATATAAGTGAATCTATGAAGTTCAAATCTGTATTATTCGAAGGTCAAATGTATTTATGAATATGGTATACTGTTGTGCACACAATAAAGAATCTGGAAAAAAAAGAAGGACCAAGAGTTGTAGTTAATAACTGAACAAGAAGATAAAAATGGAATCATAAAAACAAATCAATTTAACCAAAGAAGTCAGGAAAAAAAATAGATAAGACAAATAGAATACCAATAACTAGAGATAGACTCATACATAATCTTATCACTAATCACATTAAATGTAGATTGTCTAAACATCATAATTAAAATGCAGAGGTTATCAGTTTGATATGAAAACAAGACCAGCTATATGCTGCCAATTGGAAACCCATTTTAACTAAAAAGTCACAAATAGGTTAAAGTTAAAAGGATGGGGAAAATATACATCATGCTAAGACTAGTCAGAAGAAACCTGCAGAGGCTGCATGAATATCAGACAAAGCATATTTCAAACCCGAAGTTATTATCAAGGTTAAGGAAGTTCATTTCCTAATGATAAATGTTTATTCATCAAGAAGACATGAGAATCCCAAGTGAAAATGCACCTGACAGAGTGCTTCAAATACACAAACCAAAAACTCATAGAACAGCAAGGAGAAAACATTAAATCCACAATTGTAGTCAGATATTTCCTTTTTTTTTCTTTTTTTGTAGTCAGAGATTTCAATACCACTTTCTCGACAACAAAGAGATCCTTAAAAATCCTCCAATACTTAGAAACTATATAACATGTTTCTAAATAACTCATGGATCAAAAAATATCAAAAGGAAAATTAGAAGTATTTTTTAAGGTTTTATTTATTTATTTGAGAGAGAGAGAGAGAGTGAGAGAGAGCATGAGCAGGGGAGAGGGAGAAGCATCCTCCCCATTGAGCAGGAAGCTTGATGTGGGACTAGATCCCATGACCCCAAGATCATTATCTGAGCCAAAAGCAAATGTTTAACTGACTAAGCCACCCAACGCCCCTAAAAGTATTTTAATTGAACAAAAATAAATATATGTCTCATCAGTATTTGTAGAAAGACCCTTAAATCAGTGCTCAGAAGAAAATTCATAGCACTTAGAAGAAAAGAAGAAAGGTCTCAACCCAATGCCCCAGCTCTTACCCTAAGAAACCATAAAAAAGAGACAAAGAGAAACAGAGAACTTGAATCTAAAGTAACAGAAAAGAAACAATAAAAAACAAAGTGGATACTAATGAAATTAAGGAAAAAACAGAAAAACATTAGGAATAAATCAATAAAAAAAACCCCTGATTCTTTGAGATCAATAAAATTGCCAGATTTATCAGGAAAAAAGAGAGAGTGAGAGAGAGAACTTAAATTACTAATACCAAAGAGAGAGGTGATATCACTACAGATTTCTACTAAAAAGATGATAAGGGGCGTGCCTGGGTGGTTCAGTGGGTAAAAGCCTCTGCCTTTGGCTCAGGTCATGATCCCAGTCTCCTGGGATCGAGCCCCGCATCGGACTCTGCTCAGCAGCGAGCCTGCTTCCCCCTCTCTCTCTCTGCCTGCCTTTCTGCCTACTTGTGATCTCTGTCTGTCAAATAAAGAAATAAAATCTTTAAAAAAAAAAGAAAAAGATAATAAGGAAATACTACAATTTTATGTCAATACTTTTCACAACTTAGATGAAATACACAAATTTCTTGAAAGACACAAATTTCCAAAGCTCACTCAAGAAGAAATAGATTACCTAAATATCCTTAAATATTTTGTAGAAATTTAAATTCTAGCTTAAAAACCTCTTATAAATAAAACTACGTAACTAAATGGCTTCACTGGTGAATTCTACCAAATACTTCAAAGAGAAAAATTAAAATTCTAAAAAAAAAAAATTGAAGAAGAAATTATTTTCAACTTATTCTATGAAGTCACCATTACCCAGTACCAAAATCAGACACTATAAGAGGGTAAAACTACAGATGAATTCGCCTTATGGACACAGATGCAAATCTTCTAAGTAAAATTCAACAATTGCATCATACAAATTCAACAAACGCATCATATATTATAACCATATGATCAAATGAGGTTTATCCAAGTTATACAGAGCTGTCTTAATATTTAAAAATTATATTTATTATTAATATTTAAAAATCAACCTATGTAATTCATGAGATTATTGAACTAAAAAAAAAAACTGTGCCATTATCTTGACAGGTATCCCCCCCCCCAAAAAGAAAACAAAACATAACAAAAGAGAACCATTTGATGAAATTCAGCATTTATTTCTGGTATAAACTGTCAACAAATAATGGTTCAAGGAAACATCCTTAAACTGATGAAGAACACATGGAAAAAAACTTGCAGCTAACAGCATATTTAATGATGAAAATCTGAATGCTTTTCCCATAAGATCATAAACAAGCCAGGAATATTTGCTCTTGCTACTTCCATTCAACATTATGCTTGAAGTTGTAGCCAGTGCAATCAGGCAAGAAAAAGAAATGAAAGTCATCTAGATTAGAAAAAAAAAGTACAATTTTGTTATTCACAGATGACACAACTTATGTAGGAAATCTGATAGAATTTACAGAAAAGCTAAGAGAACTAATATGTGAGTTTAGCAAGATTTCAGATTAAAAATCAATATACAAAAATCAATTGCATTCCTAATATCAGCAATGGAAATTAGAAGTTTAAATTTTAAAAACTATATCATTTACCATAGCATCAGAAATATTAAGTACTTGGAGATAAATCTGATAAAACATGTGAGAAACCTGTACCACAGAGTAGAAAATATTGATGGCAGAAATTAAAGAAGACTTAAATAAATTGGGAGATGTATTTTCTTCATGGTTTGGAAGACTCACTATTGTTAAAATATCATTCTCCCCAAATTGATCCACAGTTTCAATGCAATCCCAATCAAAATCCCAGATAATTAGTGTGTAGAAATTTACAAGTTCATTCTAAAATTCATATGAACTTAGAATAACTAAAATATTTCTGAAAAAGAACAAAGTTCAAAGATTAACATGATCTAATTTCAAGATATAATACAAAGTTTCATTAATCAGAACAGCATGGTATTGTTGTAAATCAATCAATCAAACAAGTAAAGAATCCAGGAATGGTACTATAACTATTTGATATCAAGATGCTATCACACTTTATAAATACACACACAAAAAACGGATCATACACCTAAATATAACATCTAAAACTATAAAACTTCTAGAAGAAAACATAAGAGAAAATCTACATGACTTTGAGCCATGACTTGGCTCAAAGATTTCTTAGAGACAACACTAAAAGCATAATCCATTTTAAAAAAAAACTGAGGAAATGTGTAAGCCTGATGATTCACAGACCTGTACCCCTGGGACTAATAATACATTATATGTTAATTTAAAAAAAAAACTGAGGGAAAGGATTTGGGGAAGACTGTAGAGTAGGAAGTATCAGTAATCTTTCTTCCCATCTAGATAACAATTGCACGGGCAGAATCTGTCTGATGTAACTGTTTTGCAACTGTGAAGTCTATTAAAATCTTGTTACTTCCAGGGGAAGACTGGGGGAGTAAGCTGCAGTTAATATCAATTTCACTTCATAGGACAGTAGCAATTCTGCACCTATTCCTGGAGGAGCTTACACACAGATTACGGGAGCTAGGGTAGCAAAATAATTCTCTCTTCCAAATATTGGGTATCTCTTCTCTTATCAATGATTGCTGCTTTTGATCACACAGGAGCAGATCAAGACTGTGTGCCTCCCCCATTTTTACAAGCCCCTTCCTGTCTGGCTGAAGTGACTTCCAGGAGACTTAAGGTGCCAGTGCTTTCTGATCCCCATATTATTTTTTGCTTTTCCCCCTTGGAAGATCCCAATATTAAATACCAGGACATTCAAAATTGACTGCTTCTATGTGAAAAATTAGGAAGTGACCTTGTGTCCCCAGAGAAAGCCTCAGCAAAGACCTGAGAAGACATTAAGATGACACTTTAGGCTAATCCTCAACACAGAGAGTAAAAAGAAATCTATATAGAGAGAGTAGATTAGAGATTGGAAAACTTGAGGAGATTTGGGAAGTGATTGCTGATGGGCATGGAACTTCTTTTTGAGGTGAGAAAAATATTCAAAAATTGGTTCTGCTGATGGTTGCACAAGTCTGTGAATAAACAAAAAAAACAGTGAATTATACAGTTTAAATAGGTGGAATATATTGTAATATATTGTATATATAGTAATATATATCATGTAAATACATACATTTATATATGTATGTGTATATATAATCAATTAAATCTCAATAAAGCTGTTATTAAAAAAACTGATAAGTTGGACTTCTTTGAAGTTTAACATTTCTGCTCTTCAAAAGATGCTGTTAAGAGAATGAAAATATTATCCACAGACAGGAAGACAATCATTGCTAAGCATATGGTTGATAAAAGATATATATGTGAAAAATTCTAATATCTCACTCAACGAAGTAATTTTGTTTAAAAAAATGGCAAAGATTTGAACAAATACTTACTAAAGAATATATATATAGATGGCACATAAGCATATGAAAAGATACTCAAGGGGCGCCTGGGTGGCTCAGTGGGTTAAAGCCTCTGCCTTCGGCTCAGGTCATGATCTCAGGGTCCTGGGATTGAGCCCCGCATCGGGCTCTCTGCTCTGCAGGGAGTCTGCTTCCTCCTTTCTCTCTGCCTGCCTCTCTGCCTACTTGTGATCTCTCTCTCTGTCAAATAAATAAATAAAATCTTTAAAAAAAAAAAAGAAAAGATATTCAATATCATTATCCACTAGGTAAATCTAAAAACATGAAATGCTACATATCTATGTCATTCATGACTAGAATGCCTAAAATTAAAACAACTACGATACTGTGTTGCTGAAAATATGCAGGAACTAGAACTCTCATATACTGGTGGGAATTAAAAGTGTTGTAACCACTTCAGAAAAGTTTGTCAGTTTCTTGCAAAGTTTAATATATACTATCTTGAGATACAGCCACTCCATCCCTACATATTTACTCCAGCAAAAAGAAAATATATGCCTATACAAAGACTTATATTTGAGTATTTATAGCAGCTTTGTTTGTAATAACCAAAAACTAGAAACAACACAAATATCCAACAACAGATGAATGGGTTAACAAGTTGCAGTTTATTAATTCAGGGAATACTACTCAACAATAAAAATAGGAATGAACTACTAATACATAAAACTACTACATTTATGAATTTCAAAAATTATTATTCTGAGTTAAATAAACCAAGCCAAGAAAAATAGTATATGCTACATGATTCCATTTATATAAAACTCTAGAAATCACAAACTAATCTATAGTAACAGAAAGCAGAATCTGCTTGATTTGGAGATGAGGGAAGATGCAAGAAGGAAGGTCTACAAAGAGGCACATGAAAACTTCTAGGCTTTATGAATATTGTCTTGATTATGGTGATGGTTTCACAGGAATATGAATTTTCAAAACTAATCATGTTATACTTTAAATATGTGCAATTTATTGTATGCCAATTACACCTCAATAAAACTGTTTAAAAATTTTTAAGTGTTAGGGGCGCCTGAGTGGCTCAGTCAAGTGTCCAACTCTTGGTATCAGCTCAAGTTATGATCTCAGGGTCATGGTATGCAGCCCCACAACTGGCTCTCTGCTCAGTGCAGTCTGCTGAAGATTATCTCCCTCTCCCTTTTGCTCTGCTGCTCTCCCTGCTCACCCTTTCTCTCTCTCTCTCTCTTTCAAATATAAAATAAAATCTTTAAAAAAAAATTTTTAAGATGTGGGTGCCTGGCTGACTCAGCCATTTAAGAAACTGAGTCTTGTTTTGGCTCAGGTCATGATCTCAGGATTATGAGATCAGGTCCTAAACTGAGAATCCATGCTGGGCATGGAGCCTGTTTAAGATTCTCTCTGTCTCTCTCCTTTTGTCGCTCCCCCAACTCTCTCTAAAAAAGAAAATTAAGATGAAATTTTACTATCCAAAAATAAGGATATTTCCAATTTGTTTGAGTCTTGTTTTCCAAAATAGCATTCCAAAGTATTCTTCATATAGCCTCCATATTTCTTATAAAGTTCCTATATATATTTTTGTATTACTATTACAAATGAAATTTCTCTACTGCATTTTTAATTGTTTTTGATTTGTTTAAAAGAAAACTTGATTTTTGCTATAACTTCAGAATTAATAACATGGTGAAATACTTTTTCTCCATTCTTAATTCTTTATTTTGACTCATTTCTTATTTGATTTGACTTCATATTACCAAGTAATTTTTCACAAAGGACTCATGGTTAGTATATATGTTTCATGTTTAAAATAAGCTGCCTGTTACTTTTTTGGTAAGTTGTGTTATTGTTGGCAATTATTCACTATCTTTTTTCCAGTAGAGGGTTATATATCCCCATCCAATCTACTTTGGAAGGTTTTAAGAAAAAGATAATTAGCAGTATTAAACTGGTCACTTAAAGAGAGAATTGTGGGGCTTAAGCAGAAGAGAAGAGATGATGAAAAAGTAAGTATAATAACTGACACTTATTACGTTCCAGATACTTACACATTCTATCCATTATTGAAGTTTCCTATTATTACATTGTTAATTATTTCTCCCTTCAGTTCTGTCAGTGTTTTCTTTTTATACTCTGATGTTCAGTGGATGTATAATTGTTATATCTTGGTGAATTGATCCTTTGATCATATGATGTCCTTCTTTGTCTCCGGTGACTTTTTTTTTACTTCAAAGTCTATTTTGTCTGATATAAGTATAGTCACCCCTGCTCTATTTTGGTTATATTTGCATGGAATATTTCCTTCACTCAGCCTATGTATATTCTTAAATCTAAAGTGAGTCCATTGTAGACAGCATAGAATTGGATCTTGTTTGTTTTTAATCCATTTAGCTACTCTTAAAAAACCATGTCTTAAAACTGGAGAGTTTGATCCATTTATTTAAAGTAATTGTTGTTAAGAAAAGAAAATTATTGGGGTGCCTGGGTGGCTCAGTGGATTAAGCCGCTGCCTTCGGCTCAGGTCATGATCTCAGGGTCCTGGGATCGAGCCCCGCATCGGGCTCTCTGCTCTGCAGGGAGTCTGCTTCCTCCTTTCTCTCTGCCTGCCTCTCTGCCTACTTGTGATCTGTCAAATAAATAAATAAAATATTTTTTTTAAAAAAGAAAGAAAAGAAAAGAAAATTATTGATATGAAAATTATTAATAAGAAATGCTAATTAGTAACTAGCATTACTAATGCTAATTTGTTAATATTGTCCATCTGTCCTGTAGCTTTTTGGTTCCTCTCTTCCTTTTGTACTGTTTTCTTTTCTATTTTGTTGATTTTTTTGTAGTGATGTTCTTTGATTCCTTTCTTTTTCTTTTGTGAATCTGCTGTATGTATTTTCTTTATGGTTACACTGTGGCTTACACAAAACAAATTAGAATTAAAACAGCCTATTTTATTTTTTTTTTAAGATTTTTTTATTTATTTATTTGACAGACAGAGATCACAAGTAAGCAGAGGGGCAGGCGGGGGGGTGGGGGGGATGGGGGGGCGGGGAAAGCAGGCTCCCCGCTGAGCACAGAGCCGGATGTGAAGCTCGATCCCAGGGTCCCTGGGATCATGACCTGAGCAAAGGCGGAGGCTTTACCCTACTGAGCCACCCAGGCGCCCCTAAAACAGCCTATTTTAAACTGATAACAACTTAATTTCAATTGCATACAACTATAATTTTACTTCTCTTACACACACACACACACACACTTTATGTTATTGATGTCACAATTTACATCTTTTTATATTGTGTATCCATTAACATATTTCATAATTATAGTTATTTTTAGTGCTTTTGTCTTTTATTTTTTATACTAGAATTAAAAGTGATTTACACACTGCCATTACAGTATTACAGTATTCTGTATTTTTCTACATATTTACCTTTACCAATAAGTTTTATACTTTCATATGCTTTTGTGTTACTCTTTAGCATCTCTTTATTTCAACTTGAAGACCTCCCTTTAGCATTTTGCAGGTCTAGTGGTGATGAACTCCTTCAGCTTTTGTTTGGGAAAGTATTTATCTCTCATTTATATTTAAAGACACTTTGCCAGGTATATATTCCTGGTTGGCAGTTTCTTTCAGCACTTTGAAAATACCATCCCACTTTCTTCTAGCCTGTAAGTTTTCTGCTGAGAAATCTGCTGATAATTTTATGGGGGTGGCATTTCCCTGTGTGTGACAAATTGTTTTTCTCTCATTACTTTTAAATTCTCTTAGTCTAATTTTTGACTATCTAATTATAATATGTCTCAGTGTATATTTTTTTAGGTTCATATATTTTTAGGATCCACCAGGATTTCTTGTTCCTGATATCATTATCTTCCCCAGATTCAGGAAGTTTTGACCAATATTTCTTTGAGTAAACTTTCTGGTCCTTTCCGTCTCTCTTAGCCTTCTGGGACACCTGTAATGCATACATTTTTCTGCTTGCTATTGTCCTATAAGTCCGTTAATTTTTCTTTATTTGTGTTCATTCTTTTTCTTTTTCTCCTGTGACTGGATAACTTCAAATGGTTTGTTCTTGAGTTCACTGGTTCTTTCTTCTGCTTGAGCTAGTAGGTTGTTGAACCCCTCTAGTTAATTTTTCAGTTCACTTACTATATTTTTGAGTGCCAAGATTTCTATTTGGTTCATTTTTATATTTTCTATAGTCTTTGTTGAAATTCTAATTTTATTCATGCATATGTCTCTAGAATTCTTCATGACAGTTATTTTTAATTCCACATCAGGTAATTCATATATCACCATTTCATTAGGAGATTTTTTTTTTTCTGGAATTTTATCTTGTTCTGTATTTTGAGTATTTTCCCTGTTTCTACATTTTTCTTAATTCTTTGTTTTGATATATGCTCATTAGAAAATGCAGCCACCTCTCCCAGTCTTCATTGACTAATCTCATTCAGGAAAAGACCCTTGTCAATCTGCCTGGCCAGAGACATTCTGTAGGAATCTCTCAAGACTTCTCTGTGTATTCATCTTCTCTGGATTTGCATTTGTACATTCCTAATTAAAGAGATTTGGCAATTGCTTCCCCCACTGCCCCAGGAGTTCATAATCTCTTGCACCCTTTGGTGTCTGTTATACAATATGTCTTCTGAAGCAGTAGCAAATCTCGAGATTTTTGTTGCCAATATTCTTAGTAGCCTCTAGCCATCTATAGTGTGCCAGGTCCCATCTATATTCTGAGACTGTTGACAATGAAGCTGGTTTCAGGCAACCAACTAAAAAGTCTTAAAGTTAGATATTAGTTTCAATCTTCTCTTTCCTTCCCCATGGATAAACCAGGCTCGGGGTTCTTTGCTGATGGTGTTAAGTCAAGGCAAAGCTAATTGCACACTAACCCAAATCCTTGCCTTCGTTCCTAGTGGCCCTCAGGCATCTAAAGTATACTGATTCTCATCAGTGCTCCGAGACAGGCAAGACAGGTCAGTACCTCAGTCAGCCCTCAAAATAGCTGGAACATTGGACATATGGGCCACAATTTTCCCCTCCCTAGGTATTAGCTAGGATTTGAGGGTTTGTTTGTTTGTTCTGTTTTGTTTTGTTTTTTAATACTTGCTCCACACTGAGCTAGTGGGTGGGGCTATGTGAGTGGTTGCATGCTAGTCCAAACTACATTCAAAAGCCAGTCCCTTGGGCAATCCCAGAAAAATCAGACTATTGGATACATATTCCAGGCTTTTTCATTCCTCCTCTTGGAGAGCTGGGTATTTCCTTTCTGTCATACCATGCTGGGGCAGTGGAGAGGGGGACTACAATGAGAGAATGTCTCCAATTTTCCTACCTTGGAAGTAGCTGATTTCATGTTTACTTCAGGTTCAGAAGCCTATCACCTGCTGTCTGGATTTCTCACAAGGGAAATTGTCCATGTATTGTTGTTGATTCAGTTTGTCTATGGGGGAAAGAAGGTTCCAGGTCTTCCTATTCTACCATCTTGCTAATCTCACCCATGGTTAAATATCTTTTATTTAGCTGCTTCCCTTCTGGTTTAAGAAATTTTACCGAGAACTTTTAAATACTGAAATACTGCAATGTATTAATTAGAAAAATTAGCACTAGAAAAAGATTTTTATAGACAAAGAAAAGGCAGCAAAAAAGGAAATGAAGAATTAAGGAATAAGTACAGCAACTTGGTTGTCAATAAGCAAAACACAAGTCTTTTTTCCCCCATTTTATTTTATTTTATTGATTTTCAGTGTTCCAAAAGTCATTGTTTATGCACCACACCCAGTGTTCCATGTATTACATGCCCTCTATAATATCCACCACCAGGCTAGCCCAACCTCCCAATCCCCTCCCCTCCAAAATCCTCAGTTTGTTTCTCAGAGTCCATGGCTTGTCTCTCATGGCTTGTCTCTTCCCCCATCTCACTTCTCCTCTTCATCCCCCAATGTCTTCTGTGTTATTCCTTATGCTCCACAAGTAAGTGAAACCATATGATACTTGACTCTCTCTGCTTCACTTATTTCATTCAGCATAATCTCTTCCAGTCCCATCCATGTTGATATAAAAGTTGGGTATTCATCCTTTCTGATGGAGGCATAATACTCCATTGTATATATGGACCATATCTTCTTTATCCATTCATCTGTTGAAGGGCATCTTCATTCTTTCCACAGTTTGGTGACTGTGGCCATTGCTGCTATGAACACTGAGGTACAGATGGCTCTTTTTTCACTACATCTGTATCTTTGGGGTAAATACCCAGTAGTGCAATTCAGGGTCATAAGGAAGCTCTATATTTAATTTCTTAAGGAATCTCTACACTGTTTTCTAAAGTGGCTGCGCCAACTTGCATTCCCACCAACAGTGTAAGAGGGTTCCCCTTTCTACACATCCTCTCCAACAATTGTTGTTTACTGTCTTGTTAATTTTGGCCGTTTTAACTGGTATAAAGTGGCATCTCCATGTGGTTTTAATTTGAATCTCCCTGATTGCTAATAATGATGAACATTTTTTCATGTGCCTATTAGCCATTTGTATGTCTTCTTTGGACAAGTGTCTGTTCATGTCTTCTACCCACTTTTTTTTTACATGATTATCTGTTTTGTGTGTGTTGAATTTGAGGAGTTCTTTATAGATCTTGGATATCAGCCCTTTGTCTGTAGTGTCATTTGCAAATATCTTCTCCCATTCCATGGGTTGCCTCTTTGTTTTGTTGACTTTGCTGTGTAGAAGCTTTTGATCTTTATGAAGACCCAAAAGTTCATTTTTGCTTTTGTTTCCTTTGCCTTTGGAGACATATCTTGAAAGAAGTTGCTGTGACTGATTCAAAGAGATTACTGTCTATGTTCTCCTCTAGGATTTTGATAGATTCCTGCCTCATGTTGGGGGAGGGGGGGTAATCCATTTAGAGTTTCTTAGAGTTTCTTTGAAAACACAGGTCTTAATGTAGAATTTTCTTCATGGCCTCATCCATGCCAAAATACAGAAAGTCAAGGCGACTTTTTATAGCTGATCATAAAGGAAAGGAAATAGTCCACTCATTTAAGGAAGGAAGTAGGTTTAAAGTAACTGGTTGGTTTTAAATTGGGGAAGACAAGAGAAATGTGAAGGCAAAAGGAAGAAACAATGGCATGAAAGGGATTAGAGAAACAATAGCAGAGGGAATAATTAAAATAGGGGAAGCCCCATAGTCTTAACCCCATGGCATCTTCTGCTCAGAGACACATTTGCTTTGTGGAAATTGTATCAGAGTTCAGGTCTTAATCCCAAATTCTCAGCAGGTGGCATGAGGAAAATCTGGAACTCACTTTCTCATCTATAAAATGACCATAACACTGCTTCACAAAGCTCTTTGTGGATTATATTCACTAGTCTAGGAAAGCTTCTAGGGTAATCCTTCAGATATACTCAAGAATTTTATTAAAATATCTCAAAATGCTCAAGAATTATTTACTTTTAGCATTGGCCTCCCCCTTGAAATAACTATTTACACTCACATATATTAAAAAGTGGGATAAGGAGTGCTCACTTCAGGAGCACATATACTAAAAAAGGGGGGGTTGGATAAGGAAATATTCTAAAGTAATTTTTCGTCAACATGGGGAAAAATATGGTCTCTTATAAATTCAATTAATATGTCACTATTAGGAAAACCCCTCTGGGCAGCCTCCCGGAGGCTCCAAGATAACACAACAAAAAAGCAATATTAGCCTTGCAGATTATTGTTTCTCAGATCTGAATGTATATGCCTGCATCACAAGACCATGCAATGTGATACCCAAGCTTGGCTAAAAACAACAAGCTTTTGTGAAGGGTTATCTGAGTCAAGACCCCTCTCTGCCCTGAAACGTCTTCGATAACCCCTCCTAATCCAGTCCATTCTTCAATCCCATTAGCAGCCCACATTTCAAAATAAGCAACAGAAGCATTATTAAGAAAGAAGGAGCCAGTCAGAGCAACCCTCAGACCTAATGTGGATATCATCTGATGACCTTCTATTCTTCTCTGTTATTTTATTTTGAGGGCACCTGGAATCCATAGTAGCTACTATCACTGTCAAATTCCCACAGAGAACTGGTACTTGACACAAAAGTTTATTTAGTTCTTCATCATTTTGAGGCCACATGCCCCTCTGAAAACCTAAGCAAATATTTAAATTTTCTCCCCAGAAAATCTCACATACACAAAAATTTGGCATACAATTTAAGACACCATTTGTTCTCAGAAAGCCATACCTGGACTCCTGGTTAAAAAATTCCTGGGTTACTGCAATTGCACTACTGGGTATTTCCCCAAAGATACAGATGTAGTGAAAAGAAGAGCCATCTCTACCCCAATGTTTATAGCAGCAAAGGCCATGGTCGCCAAACTGTGGAAAGAACCAAGATGCCCTTCAACGGATGAATGGATAAGGAAGATGTGGTACATATACAGGATGGAGTATTATGCCTCCATCAGGAAGGATGAATACCCAACTTTTGTATCAACATGGATGGGACTGGAAGAGATTATGCTGAGTGAAATAAGTCAAGCAGAGAGAGTCAATTATTATATGGTTTCACTTATTTGTGGAGCATAACAAATAACATGGAGGACATGGGGAGATGGAGAGGAGAAGGGAGTTGAAGGAAATTGGAAGGGGAGATGAACCATGAGAGACTATGGACTCTGAAAAACAACCTGAGGGTTTTGAAGGGGCGGGGGGTGGGAGGTGGGGGAACCAGGTGGTGGGTAATAGGGAGGGCACGTATTGCATGGAGCACTGGGTGTGGTGCAAAAACAATGAATACTGTTACGCTGAAAAAAATTAAAAAAAATTCCTGGGTTAAAAGCACTTTGATTTCCAATAATCTGAGATTACATAAATCCCCAAATCCAAGCTCTCTCAGTCTATCCCTGAGGTCACAGAAGAAGACTAATACTTTAAGAATAGAAAGAAAAGAATAAAAGCATGCAGCAGGAGAAAAGGAAAGAAAATACAAGCTAAAGTTATGTGGGCACATATACTTCATTCAATTCCACAGAAACATCTCCATTTCTATGCCTTCCTAGCAAAAGGCTTAGTTTGTAGGTATTTGAGTGAGACTGCTCAGGGAGTCTCAAGACCATGGGAAATGATGAGGGCCAGGCTCTCCTCATTCTGCTCTACCACACAGTAACTGAGCAGAAGGCTTCTAATAAATTGGGCTTATTCCAGTGCTCTCTCCAACTGAGAATTTTTTATGAAGCAAAACCTTAAATACTGACCTCTCTTAACCTTAGCCTGGTTCGAAGAAAGCAAGATAAACTTATTCATAATTCATCTAGTATGATAAATCTTAATATTAATAAATTATTTAAATTAGGTTCATTAAATAGAAAACTAGTTTAGCATCTTTCCAAAATGTTTTTTTTTCCCCACATCAGTGCTTATTATCAGCCAACCCATTTCTAAAGAGTCCCCGCACATGGTGGCTTTGACTTTACAAAGAAAACAGCTTCTCCTTCACAGGAAAATCATTAAAAATTTTCAGCTCAGTGTTCCCCCTTGTCTAGCTCCACTGATATCAAAGTATTTGCAACAACAAAGTCTTTTAAATGCCTACTACTGTCATTTTATAGTTTGATGATCCCTCCCAACCATCAATTCCCCCAAATATACTGGACTGGTACTAGGCTGGTTACAATAAAATCAACTGGGAGCCCAACCCAGAGATTCCAGCTCAGGAAACCATGCACAAGGTTCAAGAATCTCTATTTTTGCTATGCATCCCAAGGTGATTTATGCAGGATTCAGAACCACTTCTTTAGTGCATTTGTGCATTCATACATCATTTTAGAGCAATCTTCTTAAATGCACATATTTCTCACATACTACCTTTACTCTCAACAGAGGCTTCCTTCCTACTTCACATACATAACAGACCCCAGTAAGAATGAGTTCAAATACCCTCATTGTCATCCCAACATATCACATCCTGGACATACCTCTCACTGCCTTCTTTGCCTCCTAATTTTCTCTGAGATATCAGGGGAAAAAATGTACATTTTCTCCCTTCTACTCACCAAAGGCAGCACCTAAACTCTAATAGTTATATCCTCGTTAAGAAAAAGTTCACTATATAATGATTATTACATCATTTCTTTACATTTGACTTCAGAGTATAATAGCTGTTAGATATAAGAGCATAGAATAAAATCTAGACAAACTAAACAAAGATGCATCCTTCTCCAACCTCTTTGCCCCATTTCCCAGTGTTCATTCCCTCCACCATCTAGCAGGTAACTCTGAGTCAATGAAGGGTCAAGTTCTTGGCTTCTCAGTTACTAAATGTAATGTTTCAGATTTGTAACACAGGCAACAGTCTTGAAAGCCAGACGTTAGAAGAGATTTAAGGGAGAAAATGTTTTATAACTGCTTTTGTTATTGCTTGCTGTGTGTTTGCATTAGAATTCCAAACTTCTAACTGTAACTAGCAAGAACAATCCTGGTTTACCTCTCTTTTTACCCCCATGTTCATCTTTTTTTTTTCTTAAATTCCACATATGAGTGAAATCATATGGTATTTCTTTCTCTGACTTATTTCACTTAGCATAACAGTCTCTAGCTCCAACCACATTGTGGCTAATGGCAAGATTGTACCCTCTTTTTTTACGGCTGAGAAATATACCAGTGTGTGTGTGTGTGTGTGTGTGTGTGTGTGTGTGTGTGTGGCACATTTTCTTTATGCATTTATCAGTTGGTGGACATTTGGGTTCTTTCCATAATTTGGTTATTATTGATAATGATGCTCGAAACACCGGGTGCATGTATTCCTTCAAATCAGAATTTTTATATCCTTTGGGTAAATACTTACTAGTGTAATTGATGGATCATAGAGTAATTGTATTTTTAACTTCTTGAGGAACCTCCATACTGTTGTCCAGAGTGGCTACACCAGTTTGCATTCCCACTAACAGTGTAAGAGAATTTTTTCTCCACATCCTTGCCAACACCTGTTGTTTCCTGTGTTGTTAATTTTAGCCACAGAAGATGCTTTAGAGTTTGAAAGGATGCAGGGAGAAATGCAGCTTTTTTTCCAAGTACAAGGTGACTTTTAAAAATCTGACCAGTTAATGAAAGAAATTTTTTAAAAGTGATGACTAGAGGGATGCCTAGGTGGCTCAGTCAGTTAACCCACTGCCTTCAGCTCAGGTCATGATCCCAGGGTCCTGGAATCAAATCCCGCATGGGGCTCCTTGCTTGGCAGGGAGCTGCTTCCCTCTGCCTGCTCTTCCTGCCGCTCCCCCTGCTTGTGCTCTCTCTTTCTCTCTCTCTCTCTCTCTCTCTGACAAATAAATAAATAAAACCTTAAAAAAAAAGTGATGACTAGAGTTTACTTCTTACTGCCCGACCACAACCTCATCAAAATCCTTATGAGGAATAATTTAAAATACAGAAATAGGGCTGGGTAAAAAAAGACTTGACATCCAATTCACATTTGAGTCATCAGGCTAGAAATGGTAGTGAATCAATTTAGGAGAGTTTAAAAAAAAAAAAGCTTCAGACACTATAAGCAGAGTAAATAAATGTTCTTTGGCTGCAGAGAAGGAATGGAAGTTACCAATTAAGGGCTAGGGTATATGATAGACACCTGGGAGTTGGATCAGAAGGAACACAGACATCCTCTGGAGTGCAGAAAGGGAAGCCAGAGTTCCAGCAGAAACTGTACCAGGGATAGAAGGCCAGGAAGACACCAGCAGAGAAACTACCCTTTCCATGATGGACCATGACTTCCAGATCTCCCAGAGGAAGGGGAAGGAGGAAATCTCCAGCTGACAGTATTTACCCAATGGAAACTGGATTTTACACAAGAAGCCACTAAGTTAAGATGCCATCAGTGGAAGTGGGGACTATGAGAGTTAAGTTCATTCACAGAGAAATAAATACTACATTTCTACATACCTGAGTGGTGTGAGCTATGAGATGGTATATCTGCTTCGTAAACATACAGAATAGTTGTAAGGCTTAAAATCGTAACCAATGTAATGACCATGAATTTATAGAATTAAAGAGCTATTGAAGATCAAACCTGTATTTCCAACCTAGAAAATTCATTTACCAAGAAGTTTGATAGTTGATGCTGGTATTTAATCTGGTAACCATAGGAGTGAAAAGAACTACAGGGGATGACCAAAAAGACGCTGTAGTATTCTACAACATTGTATCAAGCCATGTAAGTATCATTTTCTAAGATTCAGAGAAATTTTAGGAAGAAGAATTCATATTGAAATAAAATTAAGTCTCTATATTTGTCAAACTCAAAGTATGGAGTTTGATTTAGACAATTATTTCAAAGGTTTTATTTATTTCTGTGAGAGAAAAAGAGAGTGAGTATGGGGGGAGGTGCAGAGGGACAAGGTGACTCCCCACTTAGCAGGGAGCCTGATGCAGGACTCAATCCCAGGACCCCGAGATCATGATCTGAGCCAATGGCAGACACTTAACTAACTGAACACCCAGGCGCCCAAGAAGGTTTAGACAATTTTAACTAACAATAAGTATAAAAATCTTTCATTGGAGTGAGCTCTATATCTTTGTAGTTACAAGTTCCAGCAGATATGCAGTAATGGCAACAGAATGATAAACTGAATAAAGGGAATTTTTGTAGCTGAACAGGGTGGGATTCTGTTCTTGGATCTACTATTTATTACTTGAACATAGTTTTCTTCATCTATATAACTCACATTATAATGTCTACTCAAGTAATACAGTATAAATACATAAGATTTTTAAGTTCCAGGTACCAAGCTATTTTATTTATCACATTTTTTAAAGATTTTATTTATTTATTTCACAGACAAAGATCACAGGTAGGCAGAGAAGCAGGCAGAGGAGAGGAAGCAGGCTCCTCGCTGAGCAGAGAGCCCGATGCAGGGCTCAATCCCAGGACCCTGGGATCATGACCTGAGCAGAAGGCAGAGGCTTTAACCCACTGAGCCACCCAGGTGCCCCCTATTATCACCTTTAAATCTCCTATCAGTGCTGAAGCAGATACCATTATCCCCATTTATACATATGTGGACATCAAAAAATGATAAAAATGAGTCCCTATAATGTGCCAAACACTATATTAGATACTTTATGTATACCTTTTCTATTCCTTATCAGTTTTCAGAGATGGCAGCATTGTGTAGTTTTTAAATACATTTAGATCCATAATACTATTCAGATCCAGAATAGAACAGATTTCAAGTCTCAGCTTGACCACTTATTATATGAGTTTTAAAGTATACTATTAAAACTTCAGTATTAAAATTTCACTATTTAAGTTTCACTATTAAAACTTAATACCTCTTAATGGAATTGTGCTTTTCAAGTGAATGTTTTGCTTTTGCTTGTTTGCTTTGGTTTGCTTTGCCACGGGTCTTAGTCCACTCAGGTAGTTATAATAAGCTGCTATAGACCAGTGGCTTATAAAAAACATAAATTTATTTCTCGGGACGCTCAGGTTCACTCAGTTGGTTAAGTGTCTGCCTTCACCTCAGGTCATGGTCCCAGGGTCCTGGGATTGAGTCCCATATCAGGCTCCTTGCTCAGCAAAAAGACTGCTCCCTCTGCCTGCCACTGCCCACCCCCTACCCCACCCCCACTTGTGGGCTCTCTCTCTCTCTTTCTCTCTGGCAAATAAATAAAATCTTTTTAAAAAATTATTTCTCAGGGTGCCTGGGTGGCTGTCAGTGAAGCATCTGCCTTTGGTTCAGGCCATAATCCCAGGGTCCTATGACTGAGTCCCACATCTATCTCCCTGTTTAACAAAAAGCCTGCTTCTCCCTATTCCTCGGCCTGCTGCTCCACCTGCTTGCCCTCTCTCTCTCTCTCTCTCTGTGTCAAATAAAGCTTATTTCTCTTGTTTCCTCCTTCCAGTAAGTCATTTCCTATGGAAGAATACATGAATACACGAATAGGAGATCATGTTGAATAGAGTCTGAAATCCGAGCATTAGCTACTTTCTCAGGGAGTTAAGTCTAAGAAAAACCAAGTAGTTTCTTCATGTTAACACTATTAGAAATTACAGAAGTTGTGGCTAGAATCCCACATTATAAACCCAAATTACATCGAAGTAATTCAAGAGACTCTGAGAAAAAAAATAGTTCAAGCTAATGAAGGGTATGGATGGTAGTTCAAACAAAATTTATTTTTTTTAATTAGATTGAAGTAATTCTTTCTAAAAGTCAGACTAATATTTCTTTTAAAAAACCTTTTTAAAAATACTTTCTTTATTTGAGGGGGAGAGAGAGAGAGAAAGAGGCAGAGCACGGGCATGTGGAGGGGCAGATGGAGAGGGAGAAGCAGAATCCCCACTGAGCGGGGAGTCTGATGTGGGGCTTGATCCCAGGACTTAGAGATTATGACCTGAGCTGAAGGCAGATGCTTGGCCAAATAAGCCTCCCAGGTGCCCCTTGAAAAACTTTTAAAATCATAAGATGTAATAGAGAAAATTGCATAAAACAAATGTATAACTGCGACAACTGGGTGGCTCAGTCGGTTGAGCGTCTGCCTTCAGGTCTAGTCGTGATGTCGGGGTCATGGGATCAAGTCTTGCATCGGGCTTTCCGCCTAGTGGGGAGCCTGCTTCTCCCTCTCCCTCTGTTTGCTGCTCTGCCTACTTGTGCACTTTCTCTGTGTGTCAAATAAATAAATAAAATCTTAAAAAAAAAAAAACTTATTTCTCACATTTCTAGAGGTGGAGAAGTCCAAGAAAAAAGGCACTAGTTTGGTTTCTGGTGAGAATCTGCTTCTTGGTTCATGGACTGACAGCCATCTTCTCACTCTGTCCTCACATGGAGGAAAGGGGAAGGGGCAAGGGAGCTCTCTGGGGTCTTATTTATTTAGTTAGTTACTTTAAGTAGGCTCCACACCCAGCATGGAGCCCAACATGGAGCTCAAACCCACGACCCTGAGATCAAGACCCAAGCAGAGATCAAGATTCAGGAACTCAACCAACTGAGCCATCCAGGTGTCCCACTGGAATCTCTTTCATAAGGGCACTATTCTCATGCATGAAAGCTCTACCTTCATGACCTAGTCATCTCTTAAAAAGCCCTAGTCATCTCTTATTATATTGGGGTTATTTTTCAACATATGAATTTTGGGGCAACACACTCAGTATGCAGTACAACCTAACATCCATTCACTCTTCTGGTGATCATATCTGATTTCTTTAAAGAAGACCATCTTCTCCATAATTATCAGTCCATGTCCTTCTACATGAGATTCAGACATGACTAGAGAAACCATTTTCCAGCTCAGTTTTTGGTTGAGTGACCAGTATGTGTCTCAAAAAAAGTCCATAAAATATATTAAAATTTTTTCTGTGGCCTCCAAGAGAGAAGAAATTAGTCATTTCTCTGATCTTGTAGGTCTCTCAGGTTGTGTAGGTTTTGGAGCTGCTTTAGTGATTTCAACTCCATGTGAAATCTAAAAATTGGATCCACCTCCTAGGAAATGCACACTCTCAGAGAGAAAGAAAGAAGAGAAAGAAAAGAAACAAAGAAACGTAGTTCTGAAAACATTATTGAGCTCCTAGATGTAGCCATGCCTGAAACAGGTCTACACCTAAACATTTTAGTTATGTGAGTCAATCAGATCACCACTACTTAAGGAAATTGGGGATGGATTTTCTTGTTATGCAAAACTAAGAATGTTACCAAATTATAAACTAGAACATTAAAATATTGTAGAAGACCATGGCTGGGGAGGGGTGGATAGTGGGAAGGATAGAGAAGAAGGGAAGAAGAGTGTTTGATTGATGAGGGAATTGACTCAGAGGGAGTCCAGAGGATGAGCAGTCCCAGTAGTCTGCCTAGGAAGAGGTTCACAGTCATCAGTAAAGTGTGTCAGTCGTTTCACTTTAAAAATTATCTGAACATAAAAGCACCAAAACCAATACTTAGCCATAGGTTCTACAAAAACCATAAACATTCAAACAGCAAATGACACAATTCTAGTTGATAGATTTAAAGAAAAGTGATATGAGACAGGAAGCCTTTGTCCTGAAACCAGAGTTAATACAAAATAAGACCAGTTCCAACGTTTACTTCAAAACAGAATCTTTCCTAGCAATTGACTAGTGGTTGTGACAACCGGGGTAGGCAGTTGCACAGGGCAGAAGAAAGATATTCCCAGGTGAAAATCATAGAGACCTCCCAAAGAAGTAAAGGGAGACTTCATAAAGCACCAGGAAGAAGTCAGTGACAAAAAGTTAAAGAAGTCACTTTCTCACACAGAGGTCCTATTCCCAGACCAACAAGTATGCTGATTCTTAACACAAGGTTAGCATTTCCCTCAGGATTACCTATGAAAGGACCTCACAGAAAAATCTAAAAAGCAATCAAACCACTATACTTTAGTAGACCATCATCAAGACTGTGTTAAAACTCCATGAGACTCCCAAAAAAACTTATTCCTTTAGTTTTGTTTCATTTTACTTGTTGTCAGTGTTAGCCACTGTCAACTAGCTCCATCTCCAAAGTGAACATATACAAGTATGTGTCTTTTAGAACCATAATCCAGAATACCTCACTCTTGTTTTACAAGCATTCTTGGAAACTGTAAAGGTGTGGGCCAAATGCCCAGGACCTTATCAAAGAAAGAAAGGCATGCACAGTTCAGTTAACCTCTTGTCTTGGTCTTCTCATGACATTGTGGTAACATGTACAAGACTCATGAGGGGTCCCTTGAGTGCATAGTGCATATCCATTTTTCAGAAAGAGGTAAATCAGCTGCAAGTTGGTGAAAGAAAAAAACTGGGACCCATGAGGTTCCCAGTTGCACCCGAGCTGCTCACCAAAGCAGATCCTGGTTTTACTTGCTGATGTCTTTATGCCAGACAGGGAAGGGTGTGCCCCCCATATGCTCCTGCAGCCTGAGGAATGTACTGGTGTCTTCTGAAAGAAAACAATTTCTAAATGTCTAAGAAGTGTCACGGTGTTTTACGTAAATACTTGCACATGCAGCACTTCTAAAGAAGCAGAAAGAAATAGTGGAGGAGGGGGAAGAAGAGGAGGAAAAGAAATGGATTGTCTTTCATTTTATATTCTTGAGAACTTACTGTCACCTTAATTAAGTCATTCAAGACATAACCAAATTATATTTTCAAATGTATATTTGATTTGTGCCCCCTTCTGCCATAAACCTGATCATTAAAAACACCAGGTTCCATTTTTCTCTACTATCAAGGTGAACTAATGCTAGGAAATGCATATTCTTGAATTTTTTATCTGTGTGTAGCAGAAGAGAAAATTCTGTTTTAAACAGGATGTGTGCAGGATAAATTTTGTTTCTAAACTGCAATAACAAGAAGCTTTAAAGTAAATCAGACACTGTAAAGTAATTTTACAATGCCTTGGAAAGAGCCCAAAACTCTCGGGTTCTTAAGTAGGTTCTCCCTGGTAAATGGTGCTGCCATCCCCTACATGCACAATAAGTCTATTCCCTTGATAACTTCAAGAAATAGCCACTGAAATGCATTTTAGTCTGATAAGAAAAAGAGTGGAAATATGTTCAGGTCTTTAAATTGTTTTTAACTCATTGTGGGGAAGTTCGTTCGTTCTTTTTTTTTTTTTTAAGATTTATTTATTTGAAAGAGAGCCAGAGGTGGGGAGGCAGAGGAAGGGGGAGCAGAAGGAGAAGGAGAGAAACCCCATGATGAGTGTGGAGCCCAACTCAGGTCTTGATGGCATGATCTTTCTCCTCTGAGCCCAGCTACTCCAGAAACATGTTTAAGATCTATCCACTAGGGACCTGTAATCACTGGGGTCCATTCTAGGATGAAGGGTTATCACAATTATTGAGTCACTGTCCTCTTCAGTTCCCAAACCACCAAAATTCATTCTTTTCTCTTCTCAAAATAAGATTGCCTTTAAAGGTGGTGTGTAATGGAGGCAGATCCTAGAAACACAAAATATCCATTTACCCCTTTGGGAGGTGATGTGCCAATAAGTCATGTCACAAGAGGAAGAAGACTTGTAGGTATTTCTCCCTTTCAACATTGTACAGAAACATTGTACAGAAAGTCTTAGCCAGTGTAGTAAGGCAAAGAAAAGGAAACAAAGTCATACAAATTTGAAAAGAAGATATAAAACTTTAAAAACATAGTGCAGAGTTGTTTATGAACAAAATCCTAAATAGTCTCCAAAAATAAAAAAAGAAAAGAAAAGAAACTACTGGAATGAATTGTGCATTAGCAAAATCACAAGCCATAGCTTAACTTTTTAAAAGCAAATGTATTTCTGTAACTAGCAACAAGCAATTGGAAATTGAAATTTAAAATTTAATAATATTTCTTTATTCAGAAAACATATTTTATGTTATTCAGAAAACATATTTTATGTAGGGCTAAAGATGACAAATACATGCAATATTGAAGTGCTGAAAAATACAAAATACAGTTGAGAGAAATCAAAGTCCTAAGTAAATGGAGAGTTATGTTCATGGATTGGAAAGGCTTAATATTGGTAGACTCCCAATTCTCCCCAAATTTATTTATAGATTTAACTCAAGTTCAATGTAATCGACCAACTTGTTGCTACAATTTATATGGGAAAAAGGAAAAGACCTAGAGTAGCTGATACAATTTTTGACAAAATAGATCAAGTTGCAGGACTCGTTCTATCTAATTTCAACACTTACTATACTTCTACAGTATTTAATACAGTGTGGCATTGGTTCATTACAGATCATTTGAACATGTTAGAAAGTCCAAAAATAGACCCACACATGTATAGTCAGTTGATTTTTTTAAAGATTTTATTTATTTATTTGACAGAGAGAGAGATCACAAGTAGGCAGAAAGACAGGCAGAGGGAGGGGGAGCAGCCTCCCCACTGAGTGGAGAGCCCAATGCAGGGCTTGATCCCAAAACCCTGAGATCATGACCTGAGCAGAAGGCAGAGGCTTAACCCACTGAGCCACCCAGGTGCCCCTCAATTGATTTTTTTTACAAAGGTGTCAATATAATAAGATGGAGAAAAGATAGTTCTTAAAAAAAAAAAAAAGATTTGATTTATTCATTTGAAAGAGAGAGAGAGAGAGAGAGCAAAAGTAGGGAAAGCAGAAGTGGGAGAAGGAGAAGCAAGCTCCCCACCAAGCAGGGAGCCCAATGCATGGCTTGATCCCAGGACCCTGGGATCATGATCTAAGCCAAAGGTAGACCCTAAACTGACTGAGCTACCAAGGCACCCCAAAATGTATGTTCTTTAAAAGCCACAATTAAGAAATGAAAAGGCAATTAAAGCACCTGGCTGGCTCAGTCAGTAGAGCATGCAACTCTTGATCTCAGCGTCATGAGTTCAATCCACACATTGAGTGTGGAGCTTACTTGAAAAAAAAGGAAGGAAGGAAGAAAAAGACAAGGCATATACTAGGAGAAAATATGTACAATATAAATACCTAATAAAATGCTTGTACCTAGAATATACAAAAACTACTCTCAACTCAATAATAAGAAAACAAACAATCCAACAAAAAGGATATGGAGATGTGAACAGACACATAAAAAAGGATAATGCGTGGATGGCAAATAAACATAGGAAAAAGGTGCAACATTATTAGGTATCAGAGAAGTACAAATTATATCAATTAAGATTATCACTATATCCCATTAGAAAGACTAAAATTTAAAACCGTCATAGTAACTGTTGACAAGGACTTAAACCAACTGGAGCTGTTATTCATTAGTGGTAGGAATGTACAATGGCACAAACATGTTAGAAAATAGTTTGGCAGTTTTTTAAAATGTTAAACATATACACTTTTAATATAATCCATGTAATTACACTCAGTATTTATCCAAAGAGACAAAAGCATATATTCACATCATTTGATCACGAATTAATGAATATGAGGTCTCTTCATGACAGTCAAATCTGCAAACAACCCCGGTGAATATCAGCTAAGAAATGGATAAACAAACTGTGGTACATCTATACAATGGCATACTAACTACTCAGCAATAAAATGAAAAAACTGGCACGTACAAGAACACAGATGAATCTCAAAACCATTAGACTGAGCAAAGTTGCTGACTTTAAAAAGTAAATTTAACATGATTCTGCATATATAAAACTCCAGAAAAAAGAATAAACTTATCTACTTGACATAAAGCCAGATCAGTGGTTGCCTAGGCCCAAGGTTGGGAGGTACTTGCTATGGAAGGGGCACCAGGAATATTTTGGGATAATAGAAACATTGACAGGCGATGGGAATGTGGATATATATGCTTGTCAAAACTCATCAAACTCTCTTTATATGGAAAACCCAAAGGACTCCACCCCCAAACTACTAGAACTCATACAGCAATTCAGTAACGTGGCAGGATACAAAGTCAATGTACAGAAATCAGTGGCTTTCTTATACACTAACAATGAAAACATAGAAAGGGAAATTAGAGAATAGATTCCATTTACTATAGCATCAAGAACCATAAGATACCTGGGAATAAACCTAACCAAAGAGGTAAAGGATCTGTACTTGAGGAACTACAGAACACTCAGGAAAGAAATTGAAGAAGACACAAAAAGATGGAAGACCATTCCATGCTCTTGGATCGGAAGAATAAACATTATTAAAATGTCTATATTGCCTAGAGTGTTCAAAATTCCACCGGTATTTTTCTTTTTCTTTTTTTTCTTTTTTGATTTATCCAAAGTCATTTATTTAGTAAACCACAACATAGGACCTCCCACCTGAATCTTTGGATTTAAGTCCAATAATTGCTTTTTTAAGTCACAGGGCATTACTACCACAAATACTCCGAACCTGCCATCAACCCAGACATGGAAACAGTATAGGAAAGGTGGGTAGGGGACATAGGAGGAGACTTCCAGATTTTCTTCCTCGTCCACCGGTATTTTTCAAAGAGCTGGAGCAAATAATCCTAAAATTTGTATGGAATCAGAAGAGACCCCGAATTGCTAAGGAAATGTTGAAAAACAAAAACAAAACTGGCGGCATCACGTTACCCGATTTCAAGCTTTACTACAAAGCTGTGATCACCAAGACAGCATGGTACTGGCATAAAAACAGACACATAGACCAGTGGAATAGAGTGGAGAGCCCAGATATGGACCCTCAACTCTATGGTGAAATAATCTTCGACAAAACAGGAAAAAATATTCAATGGAAAAAAGACAGTCTCTTCAATAAATGGTGCAGGGGAAACTGGACAGCAATATGTAGAAGAATGAAACTTGACCATTCTCTTACACCATACACAAAGATAAACTCGAAATGGATAAAAGACCTCAACATGAGACAGGAATCTATCAGAATCCTAGAGGAGAACATAGGCAGTAACCTCTTCGATATCAGCCACAGCAACTTCTTTCAAGATATGTCTCCAAAGACCAAGGAAACAAAAGCAAAAATGAACTTTTGGGACTTCATCAAGATCAAAAGTTTCTGCACAGCAAAGGAAACAGTCAACAAAACAAAAAGGCAACCCACGGAATGGGAGAAGATATTTGTAAATGACAGTACAGACAAAAGGTTGATATCCAGGATCTATAAAGATCTTCTCAAACTCAACACACACAAAACAGATAATCATATCGAAAAATGGGCAGAAGATATGAACAGACACTTCTCCAGTGAAGACATACAAATGGCTATCAGACACATGAAAAAATGTTCATCATCACTAGCCATCAGGGAGATTCAAATTAAAACAACATTGAGATACCACCTGACACCAGTTAGAATGGCCAAAATTAGCAAGACAGGAAACAACGTGTGTTGGAGAGCATGTGGAGAAAGGGGAACCCTCTTACACTGTTGGTGGGAATGCAAGTTAGTGCAGCCACTTTGGAGAACAGTGTGGAGATTCCTGAAGAAATTAAGAATAGAGCTTCCCTATGACCCTGCACTTGCACTGCTGGGTATTTACCCCAAAGATACAGATGTAGTGAAAAGAAGGGCCATCTGTACCCCAATGTTTATTGCAGCAATGGCCACGGTCGCCAAACTGTGGAAAGAACCAAGATGCCCTTCAACGGATGAATGGATAAGGTAGATGTGGTACATATACACAATGGAGTATTATGCCTCCATCAGAAAGGATGAATACCCAACTTTTGTAGCAACATGGACGGGACTGAAAGAAATTATGCTGAGCGAAATAAGTCAAGCAGAGAGAGTCAAGTATCATATGGTCTCACTTATTTGTGGAGCATAACAAATAACATGGAGGACATGGGGAGATGGAGAGGAGAGGGAGTTGAGGGAAACTGGAAGGGGAGATGAACCATGAGAGACTATGGACTCTGAAAAACAACCAGAGGGTTTTGAAGGGGCGGGGGGGTGGGAGGTTGAGGAACCAGGTCGTGGGTAATAGGGAGGGCACATACTGCATGGAGCACTGGGTGTGATGCCAAAACAATGAACACTGTTATGCTGTAAATAAACAAATAAACGAATAAAAAATAATTAAAAAAAAAAAGATATGTCTCCAAAGGCAAAGGAAACAAAAGAGAAAATGAACTTTTGGGACTTCATCAAGATCAAAAGCTTCTGCACAGCAAAGGAAACAGTCAGCAAAACAAAGAGGCAACCCACAGAATGGGAGAAGATATTTGCAAGTGACAGTACAGACAAAAGATTGATATCCAGGGGCGCCTGGGTGGCTCAGTGGGTTAAGCCGCTGCCTTCAGCTCAGGTCATGATCTCAGGGGCCTGGGATCGAGTCCCACATCAGGCTCTCTGCTCAGCGGGGAGCCTGCTTCCCTTCCTCTCTCTCTGCCTGCCTCTCTTGTGATTTCTCTCTGTCAAATAAATAAATAAAATTTAAAAAAAAAAAAAAAAGATTGATATCCAGGATCTATAAAGAACTTCTCAAACTCGCACAGACAAAACAGATAATCGTTTCAAAAAATGGGCAGAAGACATGAACAGACACTTCTCCAATGAAGACATAACAAATGGCTATCAGGCACATGAAAAAAATGTTCATCATCACTAGCCATCAGGGAGATTCAAATTAAAACAACATTGAGATACCACCTGACACCAGTTAGAATGGCCAAAACTAGCAAGACAGGAAACAACGTGTGTTGGAGAAGATGTGGAGAAAGGGGAACCCTTTTGCACTGTTGGTGGGAATGCAAGTTGGCACAGCCACTTTGGAGAACAGTGTGCAGATACTTTAGGAAAATAAAAATAGAGCTTCCCTATGACCCTGCACTTGCACTGCTGGGTATTTACCCCAAAGATACAGATGTAGTGAAAAGAAGGGCCATCTGTACCCCAATGTTTATAGCAGCAATGGCTATGGTCGCCAAACTGTGGAAAGAACCAAGATGCCCTTCGACGGACAAATGGATAAGGAAGATGTGGTCCATATACATGATGGAGTATTATGCCTCCATCAGAAAGGATGAATACCCAACTTTTGTATCAACATGGACGGGACTGGAAGAGATTATGCTGAGTGAAATAAGTCAAGCAGAGAGAGTCAAGTATCATATGGTCTCACTTATTTGTGGAGCATAACAAATAACATGGAGGACATAGGGAGATGGAGAGGAGATGGGAGTTGAGTGAAGTTGGAAGGGGGGGGTGAACCATGAGAGACTATGGACTCTGAAAAACAATCTGAGAGTTTTGAAGAGGTGGGGGGTGGGAGGTTGGGGGAGCCAGGTGGTGGGTATTAAGGAAGGCATGTATTGCATGGAGTACTGGGTGTGGGGCAAAAACAATGAATTCTGTTATGCTGAAAAGAAATTAAAAAAAAAAACTCATCAAACTCTAAACTTAAAGTGGACACATTTGTGGTATGTAAATTTATATTTTAATAAAGCTGAAAACAATTTAACCTCAACAAGTCTTGCTTGGAATTGGACAAACCAATCATGAAATTCATATGGAATGTGAAGAGAATAAAAACAGCCAAGATAATTTTGGAAAAGAACAAGATGGAGAAAATTGTCGACCATAAATCAAGAGTTACTATAAAGGAAGGCTAATTAAAACCATAAAATAGGGGCACCTGGGTGGCTCAGTGGGTTAAGCCTCTGCTTTTGTCTCAGGTCATGAACTCTGGGTCCTGGGATCGGAGCCCACTTGCCCCCCGCCCCCCGCCTACTTGTGATCTCTGTCAAATAAATAAATAAAATCTTTAAAAAAAAAAAAACATAAAATAGTGGTACAAAACAGACAAATGGATTAATGGAAAAAATCGAAACTAAAAAAGCATCTACAAACAAGAAAATTTGCATGTTAAAAGTACTGCATTACAAAGTAAATATGAAAAAGGGTGGACTATTCAAATAAAGAATTCCAGAGCAATTAGTTTTTGATACAGAGAAAATTAAACATCTATGTTGAGATATCAGATTAGCAGTTTGCTATATAAACTTGGATCTCAGACAGGAAGCCCAGATTAAGTATATATTTAACCCCATGCCTACATATTACGTGTAAAACCATGGGATTTGAGTAGCTAGGAGTCATAGAATTTGCTCCTGAGAAATCTTGGGTAAAACTGAAGAAGTAAGCAACAGAGCTCAACATTCTCTGATGGAAATTCATACTTCAAGCTTCACGCTGAGCTGGGAAATGATGTGAAGGCTGAAGTTTCTTTCCATAGGAGGAGGAAAGCCCTGAGACTAGTTGCAGTAAACCCAACATAGCACAAACTACTTACAGTTCAGCTGAGCTCTCTTATTTCCTCTGTATATTTGGAGGCCCTCAGACTCCATAAATAAAGATGAACATGAAATATTCACCTGCTACGCAGTTGCTTACAAAGAAGTTGGATAGAAATATTGGAAAGGAAAAAAAAGCATTCACAATGTATCAAAATAAATAATATGACTGGAAAGAGTTACCTAAACCTGAACAAGACAAAAAAAGAAGCATCAGGGAAATGATGTGAACATACTGAAGTAGGAAGAAAAAGGACACTGGGGCATGAGACATGATGAACACAGGGAGAAAACGGGATCAAATGAATGGAATAACGTTCCCTGTAGCACCCTCACAGCTAATCCACTCAACAAATAACTACAGAGCACTTGCTACATGTCAGGCACTATTCTAGGTGCTGGGGGTTCAACAGCGAACCAAAAACAAAGCATGGATTCCAGAGGCAAACTGCATGGGTTTGAATCCCAGCTCTGCTGTTTAGCTATGAGATCCTGGGCAAGCTCTGTAACTGCTCTGTTCCTCCGTGTGTGCTTCTATAATATAGGAGCTCTCCAATGGAATTGATGTTGAGACTAAACGTATGTACTTGCATAGAGAAAGAAATGTTTAGTGTTACTTACTATTTTTATTACTATCATTACTGTGTAAGTTAGATCTTTGAAAAAAAACAGGCACCCAAAGATGATCACATGACAAACGGGATAAAATAAATTTAAACCAGTGATTTCTACTTGTAGAAAGCTGGTGTGGACGGGGCACCTGGCTGGCTCAGTCAGTGGAGCATGCAACTCTTGATCTCAGTGTTGTGGTTTGAACCCACATTGGGCTTTGAGCCTACTTAAAAATTTTTTAAAAATTAAATTTAAAAAAGAAAGTAAGGCAGGGAGGGAGGGAGGGGCAAAGGATGAAGGAAGAGAGGGGAAGGGGGTAGGGAGGGAAGGGAGGGAGGCAAGAAGGAAGAGAGAGAGGAAGGAAGGAAGGAAGGAGAAGAAAGAAAGAAAAAGAAGGGAGAAAGAAAGAGAGAAAGAAGGAAGGAAAAAAAGAAAGAAAATTAGAGTGGACAAACTTCCACCCCTACTCAGTAGTAACAAGGCACCCCTCTCCTACTGCAGTGGTGTCAGAAGAGGTCTACCGGAGAGTCAGGACTTTCACAACTGGCCAGTGAAAATAAGGCAATTTCCCCCACTACAATATGAGTGGGATCCACATAGAGAGCCAGAATTCTCATTCCCAATCAGCAGGAATGGGTCTTCCCGCCAGTGTCAGAAACCCAATGGAAAACCTGGACTTATTCCTCCACTAGGCATTAATGGGAAGGCTTCATCTTTTCTCCTCCCGGAGTGGTACCAAAGAAGCCTAGCTAAAACAGGAGGTTTAAATAAAATCCAATCTCATACTATAATATGTAATACCCAGGTTTCATTTTAAAATCATTCATCATACCAAGAACTAGGAACATCTCAAACTGAATGTTGGTTCACAAACTAGCCCCTGCACACAGAGGGCAAGGAAAGAATGAAGAAACAAACCACTCCAGGTACGTAGCAGGGAACTTACATGTAAGACTTATCTTGGTGGGAGGGGAGTGGTCTGAAAAAAGAGTAGATCTAGTACCTGCCCACCAGAGTCTTAAAAAACTATATAGAGGACTTAAATGGTTTCAGTCACATATTCAGTCCTCTCTCTCAAGGCTGCATCCTTGCAAACAGCCCCTACCATGAGAATATGAACAGGGTTAAAGTTCCAAGGACAGGGGATGGGTGGGGGGCTCAGATTGCCCTGGACCAGCTTGAGGGTGAACCTGCAGTCACATCCTCTCAATTACCTCCTCCAAAACAGAGTAAAGACAGTCAATAGATGCCAACACCAAGATGACAGAGATATTGGAATTCCTGACCCAGATTTTAAAATAATCATGATATAAATACTTTAATGAGTAATTTTACATACATGCTTGAAACACATGAAAAGTTGTAAAGCCTCAGAAAATAAGTAAAAAGCTGCATCAAAGAAATAATAAGATATAAAGAAGAACCAAAAGGAAATTCTGAACTGAAAAATACAATAACAGAACAAATTCAGTAGATTTTGCTAAGAAATATAACAATAGAAAACAAAAAAAGGTCAACAGCAGAATGGAAAGAATCAGTGACTGGAAAATAAAGAAATAGAAATAACCCAATCTGAAGAGAGAGAAAATAGACTAAAAAAATAAGATGAACAGAATCTAAGGGGTCTATGGGACTATAACTTAAGGCTAGCATTCACATAATCCAGAGTCCCCGAAAGAGAAACAACAAGGCTGAAAAAGTGCTTGAAGAAAAAGCAACTGTAATTTCCCAAATTTGTCAAGAACATAAATCTACAGATTAAAGAAGCTGAGCAAATTCAAAACAGGATAAATTCAAAGATATTCAGGCTAAGACACACCAGAATTAAATGAAAAACTAAAACAAAGAAAAATTCTTGAAAGGAGAATTGAAAGCAGAAAAAAAAATAATAATACTTTACTGACAGAGGTGCAGGGGCATACAAGAAATCAATTAAATAGAAACAGAAAAACAATAAAGAAAATCAATGAGCAAAAAAGCAGTTTCTTTGAATGAAGGGAGATAGAAGACACAGAAGACACAAATCATCAACATCAGAAATGAAATAGGCGGTAGCAGATATGGAAAGGGTAATAAAGGAAGGATACCTGGCTGGCTCAGCCAGTGGAGTGGGAGACTTTCAATCTCAGGGTTGTAAGTTCAAGCCCCATCCCATCTTGGGTGTAAGATTACTTAAAAATTAAAAAAAATTAAAGGTTAATAGGGGAATACTATGAACAACTTCATACACATAAATTTGGCAACTTTTGAAAAACACATACTACCACCCAATATGAAATACATGATTTAAATAGCCCTGAAATAGATGATTTGACTAGACCATTTGAACACTAACTGTTGAAGAAACTGAATTTATAACCAAAAACTTCCCTCAAAAAAGAACTTTCCTGGGATGCCTAGGTGGCACAGTCGGTTAAGCATCTGCCTTAGGCTCAGGTCACAAGCAGGGTCTTGGGATCGAGTCCACACTGGGCTCCTTGCTCAGTTGGGAGCCAGCTTCTCCCTCTGCCTGCCACTTCCCCTGCTTGTGCGCTCAATTGCTCCCTCTCTCTCTCTCTCTAACAAATGAATACATAAAACTTAAAAAAAAAAAAAAAAAGAACTTCCCTTGCAGAGATGGTTTCACTAGAAAATTCTCCCAGTTGCTTAAAGAATTAACACCAATTCTATACAACATCTTCCAAAAAACAGAAGAGAAAGGAAGACTTTCCAATTCATTTTGTGAAAGTATTATTCATACCAAAATCAAAGTACGAAAAAAAAGTCTAGGTACCAGGTACTTAAATATATTTCTCCAATCTGTTGTCCATTTTGAAACTGGGTTGACTGTTTATTGATGAGTTGTAAGTATTCTTTATATATTCTAGACCCTAGACCCATATCAGATATATGATTTGCAAATACTTTGTCCCAGGTTGCTTTTTCACCTTCTGCATGGTGTCTTTTTATGTACAAAAGTTTTTAATTTTGGTGAAGTCCAATTTATCAATTTTTCTTTGTTTCTTTGTGCTTTTCACGTCATATCTAAGAAAACATTACCTACTTTAAGGTCATACACATTTATACCCATACTTCCCTGAGTAAGTTTTAAAGTTTTAGCCCTTACACTTATGACTTTGAGTTAATTTTTTAATATGGTGAAGGTAAATGCCTAAACCCATTCTTTAGCCTGTAGGCAACACCTTGTCCCAACAGCGTTTGGTGAGGAGTTCTATTCTATTGATCTATAGGTCTATCTTTATGCCAGTACCAGATTATAGCCCTTGTAGTGAGTTTTGAAAGTCGGAAAATGTAATTCCTCCAACTTTGTTATTCTTTTTCAAGATGTTTTGGCTATGTAGGAACGCTGGCATGTCCACATGAATTTTAGGATCAATTTGTTCACTCCTGCAAAAAAGACGGTTGGGATTCTGATAGCGATTGCACTGAATCTGTAGGTCAATTTGGGCAATACCAGCTAGAAATACATCATGAAAGCATAAATTTTTCCAAAAGTGAGCTACAAATGCACTAGAATTCCAATTTGAATTCCAATTATTTTTCAACTGGAGAAAGGGATAGATGTCCAGTTACCCAACACAGACTTGGAAAGTACTCCTGCAATGGGGCCTGCTGTCTTGCTTGACTTCTTATGCGTGGTGGTGAACAAGTATCTGTTATCTAATGTATACTATTATATTCTGTAATTTTGAACATTTTACATATTAAATAATAAATCATTTTAAGTGAAATACATTGTAAAAAAAAATTTTAAAGGCAGAGGTTGACAGGAATGCAATAAAGGAGTATGGAATTCTGAGCTGGTTTGGCAATAAAGGAGTATGGAATTCTGAGCTGGTTTGGCATCTGGCTCGGAATCAGACCTGATGATTCCCCCTAGACAGAGAGAAAGGGAATTCCAGGGGAAGTGGAAGGGCAGGGAGAGGCCAACAAGGGCAGCCCAGGGTACCCTCACCACCCTATGGATGCATGAATTTCCCTGGGGCCAAGTGGACACCATGCAAAGTGGCCAGGTCTCTGCCATCTTGCAGGTACTCTGCAAAGAAAACTGAGTTGAGGTGCAGGCCCCTCAGCACAGAGCCTATGTGATTATGGCCCAGGGCAAGGACTGAAAGGAGAAGCAGATAGGGATGAATACAGTCACAGTTCATCCCCCACTCGAGGAAGGAGCAGTGTGGAGGCTCTAAGGCACTTCCATGTGTTCCGTAAGAGAGCCAGACCCTGTCACACAGGGAGTTTGAAGGCAGTAAGGGTTTTTCAGAGAAACATAAGAGAGATCAGCAATGGCCAGGTAAATAAAGACATCTGTCCCTTTCCCTGTCCTTCTTCCACACCTCCACCACCACCACTCCCCCCACACTCAGCGGGAGCTGGCCTTAAAGAGGGCAGGGGAGGGGCTATCTATAAGACAGCAGTATCTCTCCTCCTCTAGGACTGGTAGATGAGTTCTCTGCTTAAGCCTTCAGAGAGAATGGAAGGCAAAAGCTTTGAACTAAGAGGCTTTACAGTGAATTGACTTTTTACATTCTTAGTTTCCAAAATAATTCAGATGAGTTACATTTTAACAACTTAAAGTAACTAGAAAGTAATAAACTCTTCTCAAGAGTTATTAAGGGACAAGATAGAGAGATTTAAGAGAGCATAGTTAAAGCCACACAAAACCATTTTGTGTTTATGTCCCAGTGAATTAAGACTAACCAGTAAGTTGGTTACTCTCCAGGCTCAGGCTGCACTGTTAGGTACACAACTGGTTTGATGGGGCAGAAGCTCTTCCCTTCGTGCCCACCCATGGAAAGACCAGGTCAAAGTAACTTAGATTTCTTCCTCATAACATCACTCAGCTAGGCACTGTACAAATACTTCCAATCCTTGCAAAGAATCTGTAGGTAGCTATTATTACCCACATTTTGTAGATGAGGAAACAGACTTTCTAAGTGGCTGGGAAAGTCAGAGGGCCAGTAAATGAGCTCATGATTTCTCTGGAACATGGAACACATAACCGGGTCTATCTGCCTGTGGGGCCCTTGGCCTGCTCACCACAGTATGCCAGTTATGTTAGCCCTCCTGGGAGGCCCTCAAAAACCCTCTCCAAAACCCTGTGTCTGGTCTCTCCACTGTGTCTGAGCATAAAGAACTTCTCTTTCTCTACTTTGGGGGGTTCCCTTTTGCCCACCTTCACAGATGGATTTTTCAAGTCCCACCTCTCCCAGAATGTTTCTTCCCACAGTTCACACTGATCTTCCTGCTTTCAAATCTCCAGTAACCCAAGAGCCTGAGTCCAGTACGTTTGATGTGATATTGCAAGGGGGCAGAGGAAACACTTCTCCGGGAACCCCCTGAAGCTAAAAAACAGCCTCGAGCTCACCCTGAGGGAGGAAGTGGGGCGGATCTGCTAGAAAGGATGTTGACCCTCACGGGTCAGACGAGAGGAGGGGCCCTCTGGTCAGAGGGAAGTGAGAACAGGGAGTGCCTGGAAGAGATTGTTCATGCTTTAAACCCGGGCCAAACTAAATGAGTAATGAGAAAAAGTGCGCAGGCCTTCACTATATATAGCTAGCCCTAGAGACTCCCTCACTGGGGAAAGAGACTGACCCTCCTAGATAGTCTTAGGGTCCACTGGTCCACAACAGACACAGTGGTACAGCCTAGGAGACAGCTGGGGAAAGGCCAGGAACTCAATCTTCCCCTTTTTTGATTCTTCCAAGTGGTGTCAGTGGAACAGGATGTAGGGCCCACTTGGGAAGAGGAAGGCCTCCCTTCCGTTGCAAACATGGATGTCTCAGCCACTGGTAATGCACTACTAAGAGAGAGCTGGCTCCTGCCTCCACACAATTGTCTGGCTGCAGAGGGTATAGGTTGCTCAGGCATCCTTGGGTTGGCGGAACATGGCATCTGTCTCTGGAGGTCTTTGGGAAGCTCTGCTTCTCTCCATAGGGGGTGCATCTCAGAGTCTCCATAGCTGTGTTTTTGGAGAAAAACTTCTCTAGGAAAGGAGAGTTCTGGGAGGACTCCAGCACCCATGTCTCTATGTCCATACACAGCTTTCCTCCTCTCAAGGGAAATTCTGAGGAAGCCAGCCATCTTGTGGAGTTCCAGTTATGCACCAGATACCTTAAACAATCTGGTATTTTGACAGAGGGTGTTGTCCTGGTGACTGTTGGATAAGAATTCTAGCATTGCTCTACATTAGGATAAAAGAAGCTCTCTAGGATGTGGGGGAGGGGAAGGTCAAGTGTGGGAAGTCAGGCACCCTTCCAGGGTAAGCAGAACCATAACTAATGCCAGGTGACTGGGGCTTTGCCTCAGGGTGTCAATATTGAGGTGATTGAAGGGGGTAAAAAAAATTTTTTAAGAACAACTTCAAGTAGCACCTAGTGATAAAGAGCAATTAATTCAAACTGAAAATTCTCAGAAGCAGGATACTGCTAGTAACTCTTATCTGTAAACTCTACCACTGATTACAAAGTTGACAAGAGCTGCTCTCTTGCTTGGCCTTGAGCTGCTGTCAGCACCAGCAAAATTTCTGAATTCCAGGTCTTTTATCCTAAACTGAAAACAATCTATCTCCTGGTTTCCAGAAGGATGTACATAACTTCCTTCTATCACTGAGAATTTCTGCCACTTCTTCCTCCATATTTTCCATTCTGAGTGTGATTTTCCTGTTTCACTGTTGCTCCATTTTGCATTTCAATGGCCTGACCTTTGCTTTCTGGTCTAACTCTGCCTCCTTTATATCCTGAATGACTTGATTAAATCCACTCATGAAATATGCACAGAGAATGTTCCAGTCTTCCTACCCTCCTCTCTTCCCGTAAAGGTGGGGGAGGGCTTCAATACCCACTAGGGGACCCATCCCACTTCTCTGGCTACACGACCCTAGTGATCTTCACCTTCGACCCCTTCAGCAGCCCCACCCTGTACATTATCAGCACCCTGACCCATATCATCTCTGAAATCCCTCTCTGATGCATTGTCTTGTCATTCTGGTTTCTCTTTCCCTTTTTTCCAGTCCTAACATGATCCAGAACTAATTTCCTCCATGCCCATATCCATTAAACTCCTGAGCCAAAATCTCACCAATGCTTCTTGGCCCTGTTGTCTGTCTTTCCATGGCTCCTAAAACTCTAGCTTTGAAAGAATCCTTCAGTCCCATCTCTCTGTTTCTACATTGGACCTGCTGTCCACGCAACCCTGACGATGCGAATCAATCTATGAAATCCATCTCTTTCCCCCCAAAACCAGGCATTCCACAGTACCTCAAGGGCTTTCCAGAGTACACTAAGAACCTTCCAAAATGCACCAAGCACCTTCAGGCTGGAGTACCTCTTCTCAAGTCTCAGGCTCTACCTCTCACACCCTATCCCCCACCATCTTCTTGGGACATGACTCACCCTAATTTTACAAGGAAAACAGAAGTAATCTCGTTTAGTTTCCTCAACTTCTCACTCTCATCTCCCTCAACCTCAATTCAGAAATACCTCCCCATCCCCCACCCACCTTCCCCACTTGGCTTTCTCCTCCTTCAAGGCCTTAGGTAAGCATCAGCACTTCCCTGAGGACTTCTTGATCCATAGTTAGTGCTCAGTAAGTATCAGCCATTATTACTTTTATCCCATGGACTTTTACAAAGAATCCAACACTCTGCTTTCTGGCAGAACATCTTTTGTACTGAACTTTATTATACTGAGCACACATCAATGATTATTTATCTACATGCCTGTCCCTCATGTAAAACCACCAGCTCCTTGAGAACAGGGAAAACAGTACAGTATCTGGCATATAATAGATGTTCAATAAACACTTGGTGAACTAAATACAGAAGTAACTGGCTTCTCAGTGAGCTCTGTGATATCAAGATGTTGCTCTATTTAATGGCTGTAATTAGAATCACTTCAGGAGATTTTCAATTTTGAAATGCCCTGAGTGCAGGCCAAAACAATGAAGTCAGAATATCTTAGGAAGAGACCGGGTCTTTTGTTTTTTTGTTTTTTGTTTTTTAATGTTTTATTTATTAATCTTCGAGAGAGCAAGCATGAGAGAGATTACAAGCATCGGGGAGGTGCAGAGGCAGAGGGAGAAGCAGACTCCCTGCTGGGCAGGGAGCCTGATGCAGGACTCGATGCGGGACTTGATCCCAGGACTCTGGGATCATGACCTGGACCAAAGGCAGATGCTTAACTGACTGAGCCAGCCAGGCACCCTAGGTCATTTGTTTTTCAAAACTATTCAGACTTATAAACCACCTACGAAAGCTACATTTTTATATGGAATATAAAATTACTGGGATGCCTGGGTGGTTCTGTCTGTTAAGCATCTGTTTTCGATTCAGGTCATGATCCCAGAGTCCTGGGATCCAGTCCCTCATGGGGCTCCTTGCTCAGCAGGGAGCCTGCTTCTCCCTCTGTTTCCTGCTCCACCTGCTTGTCCTCTCTCTTCTTTCTCTCTCTCTCTAACAAATAAATAAATTTTAAAAAAAATAAAAAATAGGGGCGCCTGGGTGGCTCAGTGGGTTAAAGCCTCTGCCTTCAGTTCAGGTCATGATCTCAGGGTCCTGGGATTGAGTCCCACATCGGGCTCTCTGCTCGGCGGGGAGCCTGCTTCCTCCTCTCTCTGCCTGCATGTGATCTCTCTCTGTCAAATAAATAAAATCTTTTAAAAAAATAATAATAAAAAAATAAAAAATAAAGACTGATTATAGTCTGCAGCTTGCTTTGAGAATCACTGACTTATGGGCAGTGGCAAGACTCAGAAGACCTAGCAGATATCTCTTCTATTCTGCTCTGTTACAAGGCATGCCTGACTGTGATCTAAGAGAGACAAGCAAACAGAAATAAATTCGTGAAACATTAAACAATAAGAAGTTGGGTGAGATCAGTAGAGGTACCTATTGGATGGGGCAAAGGGCTTCTCCCAGCACAAACAGGGGCTATGCCAGCTCAAGTCTGTCAGATTTGGAGGGACATACACTCACTGTTTATCTCCCTGGTTCCTCCTCTCAATAAGCAGCATAATGTCCCAGGGCTATCATACACATGTGCTTCTAATTGGAACATTTACAGGGTTTTGGAGAAAAGCAAGATAACCTCAGGGAGTTGGAAGGGCAGGCTGTGCAAGGATAAAGAGCAGGGCAGATATGGCTCTCAGGCAAAAATAACCTAAAACTGTCTAGTCTAGTGGCCCTTCTGAAATGACTTTATGGTGTTTGTTCCTGAACTTAGCTTCTTCCCCCCCACCCCCCGCCACCCTCAAGAACAGTCTCTAAGAAGGGGTGCCTGAGTGTGGCTCAGTTGTTAAGCCTCTGCCTTCAGCTCTAGTCATGATCCGAGAGTCCTGGGATCGAGCCCCACTTGGGGCTCCCTGCTCCACGGGGAGCCTGTTTCTCCCTCTCCCCTCCCCTTTGCTCGAATTCCCTCTCTCACTGTGTCTCTTTCTGTCAAATAAATAAGTAAAATATTTTTTAAAAATAAAAATAGGAGCGCCTGGGTGGCTCAGTGGGTTAAGCCTCTGCCTTCGGGTCAGGTCATGATCTCCGGGTCCTGGAATCAAGTCCCACATTGGGCTCCCTGCTCAGTGGGGAGCCTGCTTCCCCCTCTCTCTCTGCCTGCCTCTCTGCCTACTCTGTCAAATAAATAAATAAAATATTTTTTAAAAATAAATAAATAAAAATAATGAACAGTCTCTAAGGCAGTATGGATAAGGGATCGGGGGTCTGCTTCATTTAAGAATTTGGCAGAAATGTAGAATCAGAATTTGTGCTTTAGCAAGATCCCCAGATGATTTGCATGCACATTCCAGTTTGAGAAATACAGCGCAAGGCCAGACTCTGATGTAAAAGTGCCTGAAATTCAGCATTTCTAACAATCTCTCAGGCAATGCAAATGCTGCAGGTCCAAGCAAATTACCCATATTTGATATTTCCCTGTGACAACCAAAGGAATCAGCCATCACATCTGCAGCCTGCTGTATCCCTGGTTACCTGTTATGAATCCTTGTGTTTCAAGTGAGAAGAAAACCAATTCCAAGTGGTTTATTATTCTTTTAAAGATTTTATTTATTTATTTATTTGACAGAGGGAGAAAGAGAAAAATCACAAGCAGGGGAAGTGCCAGGCAGAGGGAGAAGCAGACTCCCCATTGAGCAGAGATCCCAATGCGGGGCTTCATCCTAGGACCCTGGGACCATGACCTGAGCCAAAGGCAGGCACTTAACCCACTGAGCCACCCAGGCACCCCTCCAAGTGGTTTAAATAGTAAACAACTTGGGGTGCCTGGGTGGCTCAGTGGGTTAAGCTTCTGCCTTCGGCTCAGGTCATGATCTCAGGGTCCTGGGATGGAGCCCCGCATCGGGCTCTCTGCTCGGCGGGAAGCCTGCTTCTCTCCTCTCTCTCTGCCTGCCTCTCTGCCTACTTGTGATCTCTCTCTCTCTCTCTCTCTCTCTCTCTCGCCCCCCGTCAAATAAATAAATAAAATCTTTTTAAAAATAAATAAATAGTAAACAACTTGCATTTGTTCACAAAACTGAAGAATTCAGAAGTATGGTTCCCCCCCCATCTTGATTCACATGGGCTCAGTTACCATCACCTAAAATCTAGGTTCTCTCCTGTCGCTCTCTGCTCTGCCTCGCCCTACAGTGGCTTTCATGCCCATCCTCCAGTCAGTGACCTCCAGGCTTCCCCTCATGAGCAAAATTTCTGAGGCTGAGAAGAATGGCAGCTAAGATCCCTCCCTACCATCTTTTACCTTTCACACAAAAAGTATGACAATCAATTTTATTCAATCAAGTCTGAAGTGCTGTGCTGAACTCCATTCTGTGGAGCCATTTATAGAAAAACCTGGGCTTCCTCCACCCCAGTAGATGGGCTCCTCTCCTCTAGTTTTGTGGTCAGCTTTGGCCAATGAGAGATACCATCAGAAAGTAAGCAACAGGACAGGAACAGGATTTTTTTCCAGGACCTATTTTCTGGTCACATTGACAGTGGCTTCATTCCTCTTCCCAAGGCCACAGCCATGGCTGGCAGGACCCCTAAAGCTACCACTTTCCTGGGATCCAGTAACGGCCTCTCCCCATTCCCAGTGATGACTGGCCTATGCTCTGAACTAAGGCAAAATTTAGGATGCTTCCAGACCCTCTACAGATTCCCTTATACAGATCATCTATTCCTTGATCTTTCTCCACCCATTTAAGTATACCACCTGTTTTCTTTGGCCCCTGACTGACACTGACACATCTTATTTAATTTTGCAAAAGAACATAAAATCTCCAAATACACAAAGTATTTTTAGAGCTTTATTTCCAAATTTACAACAATGCCAATAACCAAGAACCTTAGAAACAATGATTTGAAATGTAGAAGATACGCAGTACATGTTAATTACATGTTTAGAACTAGCACGAAGGAGATAACTTTAGAAGGGGAAAAAAAAGTGCTTTCTACTACTGCTCGTTGTTTTTTTTTCCACTTTATAAAAAAAAATTTTAGGGGCACCTGACTGAGTGGCTCGGTTGTTAAGTGTTCCCCTTTCCGCTGGGGTCATGATCCCAGCCACCTGGGATGGAGCCCTGGGTCAGGCTCTCTTCTCGGTGGGAAGCCGGCTTCCTACTCTCTCTGACTGCTTCTCTGCCTACTTGTGATCTGTCAAATAAATAAATAAAAGCTTTTAAAAAATTATTATTTTATGAAATAGGGCGCCTGGGTGGCTCAGTTGTTAAGCGTCTGCCTTCGCTCAGGTCATGATCCCAGGGTCCTGGGATCCAGGCCCACATCAGCCACCCTGCTCCGAGGCGGGTGGGAGGGTGGGGGGTGCGGCTTCTCCCTCTCCTACTCCCCATGCTTGTGCTCCCTCTCTCTCTGTGTCTCTCTCTTTGTCAAATAAATAAATAAATAATCTTTTTTTTTAAAAAAACCTATTATTTTAGGATATATAAACTTAATTGTAAAAAACCTTAGTTTCTTTAAATCAAACGTTAATGTGAAAATAAGTGCATATATGTAGAAAATGGGGAAAGAAGGATTTTATATATGTTTAAGCAGAGCACATTTTTGTATCTACTTTGAGATGTTAACAATGTTAATTAAACGTTGTTCTTACTAAAATGTTCATTCTGAGAAAGAAAAGTTTCATATTTTGCGACAGTTGCAGCAATACACCATAAACTGACGACGGAATTCAGAGGACAGAGCCGGGGATTCCGGCTCCGGCCCGCACCCGAGCTGTCCGGGAGGAGACAGTGGTTCGGACGGGCGGGCGGACCGGCCCGGGTCGAGTACGGGCTCGGGTCCGCGCGGTCCCGGGAGGGCAGAGCCTTGGGAGGAGACGTTGCTGGCGAGCGCAGTACACTTTCAGGGCACTGGGGGGCGCCGGGAGGCCCCATATTGCCGGGCAATGGGGTTGGGGCCCAAACGGGGGTGCCTGTGGCCGGCTGGTGGCTCCGAGGGAGGGCCCCGCATAGTCGGAAGGGTGTAGGTCCCCACGGACACAGTCCCCCCGCAGCAGCACCTCAAAGACGGGAGGATTCAGCTCCATGCGGTCCAGCAGGGACCTGTCCGGCGTGGGCAGCCGTCGGCTGGGGGGGTGCCCAGTCCCTGGCAGTCGCACTAGTGGCCTCAGCGGCGCGCCCGCGGAGAAGCCCTGCTCCGGGAAGGACAAGCACATGGCCTTGTGGCCCCCTGAGTTTAGTAGTCGGGGGTTGGGGGGTAGAGCCAGTTCCGTTTACCCAGCGCCGTGCGCCCTCCTCCGGGAAGGCCGCTTCTCCGCACTAGCCCGCCTCGATGAGGACAGAGTTGCTTCCCAACTCTCTGAATGCGCACATCTCTCCAACCCGAGGGAAGCCGGAAAAGCGGCGCCCCACCGGCTGTTTTATCCAAACCACGAAAGTGTGATAGTGCAGGTTAATATTAACTAACTATGATGCCAGAACAGGAACACCAGGAAGTCCGTCCATCAATGATTACTGGAGCAGATTTCACCACTTGGACCAAATCAGCGTGCTGGGATGCCATCTCAGTCTTGCGATATTAGGGTCCTTGAAGGACAAAGCTTCCTGGAAGGGCCAACACCTGCCCCAGTAGGGTAGGCAACTTAAAGAAACTCTCCAGAAACAAGTACGGCCGGCTGACCATTTGGATGAGATGGGACACGGAAAGAACTGGTCTTTTATGTAAAAGATGGCACCTGGGGCGTGCACTTTCTTCCCCTTTTCCTCTTGAGTGAAACATCCTCCCCCAGGATCCCCTATATTGAAGTGCAAGTGTTCTCACGTGCACACAGGTTTCGCAGGTGTGAGAGGGAGTCTTATGACTCTTAACTGTACATGAAAGGATTAAGTCAAGATACAACCTTATATTGGACTTGAGATAGGACAAGTGGGACAGATCCCACTGAAGAGTGGAGAGAACCACCCTCCAGGTAAATAGAAGTTCATCTATATACAGTTAACTGAAAAGGCAAGCTGCAGAATAGTAGGAAAAAATGTAATCCCATTAGTGGGGGGAGGGGAAGGAGAAAATCCTACCTGTCTTTAAGATTGTAGATGTGGAGAAAACGTTCGCATGGGAAATCGGGATTTCTAAGCAGTCACTTGCTCTGAAGTTCCACTGGGACAGGAATAGTTTTCCCTTGGTGTGGTACTTAACTTTTTATTTTAAAATAGGAAATTAAACTTTTTTTAAAAAGCTATTTATGCAAAAGACAAGTAATCCTACATTGGCAAGATGAAAGTCTGGCCATTTTATTCCTTCTGTTTAAAAACAAAACAAAACTCTCCCTCCACATCAAAAGACTGAAAGCGGAATGAGCTGGAACTCTTCACAACTAGAGGCCACCGTGTCCGGCTTCTCTAACACAGATTTCAGCATTAAAAACAAAACAAAACAAAAAAGCTCAAGACTGCAGCTTGTCTCGCTTGAAATTTTAAAGCTTTTCACATTTTTCTGAAAAGTACTGTTGAATGCGTTTCCAGCGCCAATTAATAATAAGCAGTTTTATCTGTATAAACTTCTGTTTCTTACCGGAGAAATGAAGAAGGAATCAGTTCTTTTATAAGAGCATTCGAGTTTTCTTTTTTAGGAAGCCATGCCTGGTTAGATGATATATTTAAAACCTTTCCCCAAAGCGCAAAATTTCATGTTATCATTTAAACCCGAAGGTGGTAGAGAGATTTTTCTTGACTCTCTTTGTTTAATTTCGTCTCCCGCCCCCAAGATAATTGTGCACTTGCCGGCCAATTGTTTCCCCAGAGGTAAAACTGCCTGCAGGAACAAAGTTAAAGACACTGACTGACGCACCCACGCGGATTTTCCCGGAGCTCCCCTGCAGACGCCCACTCGTCTCACGTGCTTCTCGGTTATCCGTGCCTGAGCCCGGGCTCTCTGTCTTCCCCGGCGTCCCGCGCAGCTCCGCGGCCTGCGGGGATCGGGTCTCAGCGCAAGCCAATGGCACTCAGGTTCGGCCACACCTTGCAGACGCCGGAAGCGAGACTGGTCCTAGGCTCGGCCGCCGCCCCCGCCGGCGCCCAGCTGCTCACAGCCGCCTTGCCCTTCGCCTTCCTACCCCCGAGGGCTCAGCGACTCCGCCCAGGGCACAGATGCCCAACCTGGCCATCATCGCGGGCAGCGCGCTGCGGGTCTGGCTCTGGTCGCCACCGTTGCGCCACAACCCTTGGCCTGACAAGCCGCCTTCCCGGGCAGGGGAAGGGGGTGGGAGAGGTTCCGTGGACTGCTCGGGTCTGCGGGGTCCGCAGCCGCCTCAGTTCCTGGGCAGTCCCAACCCACCGAGCAGCCACCGTCCCTTGTTGGCCCAGTGACAGTGTGGGAGCCCGGGGAAGCAAGCCCTTTCCGCACTGATGTGACACATAGAGAACCGCTGCTCCAGCCGCCCAACTCCACACGTGCGGCAGCGAACTCGGGAGCCGAGCATCGTAACGCGCAGCCACTTGCCGGGTAAAACGAAGCCCGCAGATACTGGGTTTAATTTTCCGACAGGCAGATAATTGCATGGCGAGACCCAAATCCCCTCCCCTAGTCAGAGGAAAGTCAGTCCCGGATGTCACGTCCAGATGACCTTCAGAAGTCTCCACGCGGCAGGCAAGCTCCCGAGCCAGTACAAAAGGGAAGCCCTTGTTCCAACCTTAGAATCGGATTCATGTTAGGCCGAGTATACCCGCGCTGGGCGGGCACCAGGGCCATAAAGCTAAGGGCTCCAAACGCCCCCAGGCAAGCGCACGATGTCGTATTCTGTTACCAGGGTGGCCTCGCTGGCGTGCTTTCCTTGACCCACACTCCCGGCTTCGCCTTCTTCTTCTTCTTTTTTTTTTTTTTTTTTTTTTTTTTTTGCACAAAACCTACGATCCTAAGGTATTTTACCGTCTAAGTTAAAGTCATGGAAGAGTCTTGTTAAAATGTTCCCCTGAATTAATGGCCGCCAGAGTGCCGATTCCCCGCGAGGGCAGCGCGGCGCCCTAGGCTTGCAGTGCCTCTTCTGCTCCCAGACGCCCGCGCAGGAGTGGAGGGCCACTGCCTCCCCCGGACCTAGAAGGACCGGAGACGGAGAGGTGAGGGTGGAAACTGACCTTGGAGGTTACAGATGCCCCCTCTACACGATTGTAGTTTTTCTTCGCGTAAAGCTTCCTGGACGTTCCTTCTTTTTCTCAGTGGGTGTAAGAAGTGTGTGAATTTAAAATTACGACCAGGATGGTAAGTAGTGCCTTTTGTTTGGAATTCATTGAAATGCTAAAAAATGGATAGCTTTCCGCATAACAAGAGCATCAGTATTCCATCTCTCTTCCCACCAGAGGAAAGAAAAGAACAGAAAAGAAAAGAAAAAGAAAGAGAAGAAAATTCGTAAAGGAAAGGAAAAGAAAAAGAAAAAAGAGTCTTTATAAATACACACCTTTGGGGTGCCTGGGTGGCTCAGGTCATGATTCCAGGGTCCTGGGATCCAGCCCCACATCAGGCTCCCTGCTCAGCAGAGAGCCTGCTTCTCTCTCTCCCTCTGCCTACAGCTCTGTTTATTGTGTTCTCTAACGCTCTGTCAAATAAGTAAAATCTTTAAAAAAAAACAACAAAACAAAACAAAACAATACTCACCTTTGCAGAAGAGAGGAGCATAGCTGGGAGGGAGCATCAATATCCTTACCTTTCACAGTGGGGAGTAAAGACTTCCTGCCTTTGTGATGAGAAAGGGTGTGTAATACTAGTACTTTAAAAGGCAATGGCAATCAATAGAAGAAATGGGAATAATGGGTATAACTACCTTCGTGGATAGAGCTACAAGAGGAGGAAGTCTGTGTCTCAAACTGATAAACACAGAATGAGCTGAGTGGGCATATTAATTAATTAAGGTCCAGAGGAAGAGTTATTAATGTCTGTAGATAGCACTTAGTAAAACCTCCCTCCCCCAAAAGGATTGGTTGACTGTGAAACTGGGGTTAGGGAAGGATGGAATCGTCCTACAACTCTGTTTATATTATTAGCCCATCTGTAATGTTGCTCTTTTGTGAGCATGTGCATCATTAAAATTTTTAAATTATTTTTAAATGATTAAATAAAAACTACACTTTCTATACCCACACTCTCTTTACTGAAACTACAAACTTGTAATTCTTTTTTCTTATTTCTCTCTCTCTCTCTCTCTCATAAGGTCACTAAGCCCTTTTCAGTTTAATATGTTTGGTCCGTATGTGTGGCTGTAAGCCCTACCAATGTTTTCAAATGTCCAAACGGATCTATTAAAATAAACAGAAGAATCCACTACCTAGGGAACAACTACAAAATTGTTCATTTCAAGGATGTCAGAACTTTCTTCTCTTCATCCCCTCTACCATAGCCCTAAGGAAAGAACTAAGGACTGAGTGATTCACAAGCCTGAGTATCAAGTTTCAGTGTTAATTGGAACTGCTGGAAGTGAGGATTTCTCAATTTGCTGTCCTTCCCCATACCAGTCTGCTTATTCATCCTCAAGAATTCCAACTCAGTTTGTCCTAAAAAAGAAAATGCTATGCAAATATGATTCAGGACTTGACAAACTGATTGGTGGGAAGAAGGCTGGCCTGCATGATAAATGTTAGCAGACTTGATATTGCTTTCTGTGTGTCCCAGTTACCCGATCCTTGATAAAGACCTTGAGACTTTCATGTGAAATGGGAATTTATATGAATCGAAGTGACAGTTATTCCTATTCTCATCTGATAATCAAACAGTCTGAGCAGTCCAAAGTTCATAATGAAACATAGATGATCTGTGTTTCCAGCTAATATGGACCGTCTTAAAAGGCTGTAAAATTCTCAACCCACTAATCAAAGCACCAGTGGAGGCGAGTTCCAGTTTTCTTCTCTTTTCCAATGGAATAATGAAATTGAATCCTCCAACTCTGCTGGGATAGATAGAGATACACAAAAGCAAAAGGTAAAGAAGCAGAGAGAGAAGAGAGCATTTTCTGCGGCACTAAAGCAATCCTTTTAGAACAAACTCATTTGTTACCTACACTAATCCATGAGGAAACAGGGCTTTTATCATTATTCCTATTGTCTTTTCAGATGAGCAGACTGGAGTACAGAAAAAAAATTAGTGACTTCTCCAAACTCACAAAGCTAAGTTGCTGAACCAGATGAACTTCTGACACAAAATGCAGAGCCTTCTTTTAGAACACTGCCCTTCTCTACTCTTTGCTCCAATATCTTATTCTCTTGTGTCCTTAAATTTAATGTTTGAACACACTTTTCAGGAAAGAGGAGTTATAGCGTGACTATAGGAGAGAGGCAAAGCAGGAACTCCTGAATTCTTCATGAATCCCCAATGGAAAACTAAGGTACTAACTAACAAACATGTACTTGGGCAATTTTTGAGTACTCACAAGGTTCCTGGTCAGGTGATACAACGTGAAAACGGACAGTCTTTGCCCCAGGAGCTCTCCTGGTAGCCAGAATCAGACAGACTAGAAAACTGCTGAGCGGACTGCAAGCCTGCCACAACTCTTCTTTTCCTTGCCTAACAAGAGATCAGGTATAAGGGAGGGCACTGATTCCCAACAAAGTGAGCATTGACCGTGACCCTAGAAAAGGCTGGGTCCATATGTCTACTAAATCTCCACACAGAATAACTTCACAAATCAGCTTTTTTAAGCAACATCAGTTTGGGGACTAATTATGAATTCAACTTCGGCAAAGTGTTTAAGACTTTGGTAAAAGTGGAAAGACGGGGCCCCTGGGTGGTTCAGTCAGTTAAGGTTAAGCGTCTGCCTTGGGCTCGGGTCATGATCCCATGGTCCTGGGATGGAGTCCCGTGTCAGGCTCCCTGCTCAGTGAGGAGCCTGCTTCTCTCTCTCTGCCTGTTGCTTCCCCTGCTTGTGCGCCCCCCATCCTACACTGGCAAATAAAATTAATATTTTTTAAAAAGTGGAAGAAAACAGACCCTCCAAGCTAAAATGTCTTCAGCAAGAATAAGATGTTTAAAAGTTTTTTGTTTTGTTTTGTTTTTGTTAAGCCAAATTGTTGTTTGGACCTGAGCTGCAGAGAAAGGTATATTAAAGCATATCATTGTTATCATAGCAACAACTTATTTAGCATTTGCTGTATACTGTATGCTGTATACTAAGAAATATTATACTGCACTAAGAAATACTATTAGACTATTTAAAGACTGTTTTATTACATTAAGAATTTTTAATACCAAGAGTGCCTGGGTGGCTCAGTTGGTTAACCGTCTGCCTTTAGCTCAGGTCATTGAACCTGGAGTCCTAGGATGGAGATCCACATCTCATTGGCTCCCTACTCAGTGGGGGAATCTGCTTCTCCCTCTCCATCTGCTCCCCGGCCCCCCCTCCCCCCCCTTCTCATACTCTCTTGCTCACTCTCTCTCAAATGAATAAATAATATACATATATTTTTTTTAAGAATTTTTGATATCTGGAATCTTGAATAAAGCTAGTGGTGAAGTTTCCATGTTTGTGCAAGGAGGGGCAGTGCAAATTGAACTGTTGATCCACATAAAGCTGCCTAATAATTTAGAAGCAAGCACACGACAACTTTCTCATTAAAAGAAAGGGAGGTGTGGATGTTATAGTGGAAAATTAAAGAGACACAGCTGGTTCCCAGGTCAGAGGCCCTGAAGAAATGCTTTGTCTGCCACTGGCTCATCATGTGGAGGAACAGGAATCAAACATCCCTCATCCTACTCCAGATGGGGCTGGGTAGGGACCTCAATACCACTTTTCTTCAGATGGATATCCTGGACTCAGAAGGAAGCACCTTCAATGCAGGAAGAATAAATTTATGCTGAAGTAATGGGTATAAAATCTCTCTCCCTGTCCAGTATTACCAAAACAAATCAAAGAGGAATGGGAGGGGGAGGGAATGTTGAACATCTATCATATGACAGACACAATTCTGAGTATTAAAAGCGAAATGAAATGGGACATTTTAAATGTTATAGAGATGATATATTTTGGTTCAAAGCACCCCATTCCATTTGTTCTATATTCCTTTTGCTCGGATGTGCTTTTCCTCATATCAGCCAGCGGGTAAAGAACAAGCCAATGTCTTTTGCATTGTGATTCAAATGAAATGTGCAATAATCCTCAGAGATAAAAATAATAAGTGAAAGATACAGTTTCATTGTGATATCATCTATTAGCTGCTTGTATAAGTAACAAGTTTATTTGTAATTTATTACACCCACCCTGGTAGCTTTAATAGAGATGTAGTCAAGTGTCTGTGAGAAGGAAAATATCCTCTTACTTTTTATCTGGGTCTCTCAAAGGTGTGTAGACTATGCTGGCATCAAGTCAGGCTATTCCGTCTATTCCTACCTCCTGACCAACTTATAAAGTACTCAGAAGCAAAGATGGGCAGGGGATTGGGGTGGGGGGTGAGTGTTGGAGGCAAGCAACATATCCTTTATGTATTTGCTTCCAAAATTAAGTACTAAAAAACTGAGATGAATTTAATTTCTTTACAAACCAGTTACTAGTTGCCACTTCTGGTCACTTCATTGAGTCGGCTGAAGAAAGAGGGCTGTATGCATTTGGTGCAGAGTTCTCCAAGTTTTAAATTCTATCCCTCACTTTCTTACTTGTGAAGCATAAGGAATAACATGGAGGACATTCGGAGAAGGAAAGGAAAATTGAACTGGGGAAATCAGAGGAGGAGATGAAATATGAGAGACTGTGGACTCTGAGAAACAAACTGAGGATTTTGAAAGGGGGGGGTGAGCGGATGTATGAGCCTGGTGGTGGGTATTAAGGAGGGCACATATTGCATGGAGCACTGGGTATGGTGCATAAACAATGAATCTTGGAACACTGAAAAAATAAAATTAAATTAAGATGTTAAAAAGCAACAACAGGGTTGCGCCTGGGTGGCTCAGTGGTTTAAAGCCTCTGCCTTCAGCTCAGGTCATGATCTCAGGGTCCTGGGATCCAGCCCCTCATCGGGTTCTCTGCTTCCCTTCCTCTCTCTCTGCCTGCTTGTGATCTCTGTCTGTCAAATGAATCAATAAAATCTTTAAAAATAAATAAATAAATAAAATAAAAAACAACAACAACTATAGTGGTGGGTGCTTGGGTGGCTCAGTTGGTTAAGCAAATGTCTGACTTCCCCCTGGGTCCTGAGGGATGGAGCCCCTCTCTCCTTGTTGGGCTCCCTGCTCAGTGGGGAGTCTGCTTCTTCTGCTTCTCTCTCTGCCCCTTCCCTTGGCTCATTTCTCTCTCTCTCCCTTAAATAAATAAATAAATAAAATCTTTTTTAAAAAACTATATTGGTCTCTCTGACAGGTCCCAATTTTTTTTTGTAGTTTTCCCAGCAGTGCCCACATCCCTATAGTTAAAAATAAGAAAGGGTTATTTAAGGATAATACCTGTTTCAATAACCTATCGCTGCATAACAGAGCTCCCCCCAAAACTTAGTAGCTCATAAATCATTTTTTAAAAATCTTTAAAAAATTAAAAATAAATAAACAAAAATTTTTGCCCCCTATGCCCCCTATACCCCCTAAACAAAAAATTTTGCCCAAGCTCATCTGGATATTTATTCTTCTGGCCTCTCTTGATTTACAAGCAGATGGAGTCAGCTGTCAGTAAGGCTGAGCTCTCTGCCTTCACAGGGAGTCACAGGGCTTCTCCTCTCTATGTGGTCTCTCCAAAAATGGTCTCATCACCCTGGTAATTGCACCGGTTCACAGGAGCTCAGAGCTCCCAGGAGAACAAGAAATAACCTGCTAGACCATCTTAATGGTTCGTTCCCCAGCTGACACTGCCATCACTTCTCTTCCATTCTTTTGGATTAGAGTAGTAAGTCCAACCTAGATCACACAAGGAATTTATACAAGGATATAAGTACTCAAGATATGGTTCATGGAGGCCAGTCCTGAGGACTCACTACTGCCACCATAAAGGTGAAAATCTGTTCATCTTGGCAGGGCATCACGAGTTTCCTTTATACTTTGAGAAAGGGACATACCACTCCCGTCTTCCTTGATACACATGTCTCAAGAAGGGACAACTCAGTAGAATGAGAGCAGTCTTGCTGTGTCCCTTTGTGTTTTCCAATATAGGGAAACTGCTGTTTTGCTTTAATGCTGGGGTGTCAAGCTTTCCAACAAGCTTCACCATCACAGCTTCTAAATCTGAGGGTTGCAGGTTGCCACACTCCTTGGATGGGTTGCCAGGGGTCATGAATTGTCTAAAATTATGTCTAAAATACTGTGTGTGTCTGTGTGTGTAGGCTCCTGGGGGGGCTTCTGGCTTACCTCAGACCATGATCTAAGGTGAATTCAAATTGACAAGACCTCTAAGAGTGCTTACAACTTCAGGAGTAGGAGTGCAGCCCTGCATTTTTACCTCCTGCCTTACTTCTCCAGTAGGGGAAAAGCAATGTGTCTCTTATGGATTTGTTACTACAGTAATACAAAAAGCAGTCACTAGCTGCCACCTGAAATCATTTCATCAGAGTCTGCCAGAGGAAAGAGAAGGAATGAGCTGATTGCCTATACTCCCAAGAATTATTGTGAGCACTAATTCTCGTTTGTTGGGGTTAAAGGCCCTGGAATTGCTTAAACTGTTTTAGCTTATTATTTTCCCCACCTGTACCTGGTGAATAGTTAAGAATGTAACTTAACAGGATTTTAATTCTCTGCCCCCAGCCCCACCCAGCACTCTACTTTTCTCCTTTCCTCTTTTCCCTACTTATCTTTCTATTTTGTAAGACATAGCGGCCAAGGGTACAACTTAGTCTCCTTGCGCCAAGTATGTGCCAAAATGCCTAGTGTGATCTCAACCAGAGACATGGCCTTGAACCTGAGCAAGTGAGGCCCCTCTGCTCACTTTATCTGCTAGGAACTCGGGACATCCTGGGGAAGGAACTTACACTGGAAGCAGAACCTGTTTAGGGGCAGAGGAATAAAGAATGTGGAAAGGGTGAGACAAGTAAACCGGATTAGATCGTAGATCTAACACAGGAGTGAGCTTCAGAATTTCAAATTTTTTAAAAAAGAGTTTATTTATTTGTTTGACAGAGTGAGAGAGAGAGAGAGACGGCAAGAGAGGGAACACAAGCAGGGGTAGTGTGAGAGGGAGAAGCAGGACTCCTGCTGATCCCACCCCAGGACCCCGTGATTATGACCTGAGCTGAAGGCAGAAGCTTAATGACTGAGCCACCCACGCACCCCCAGAATTTCAAATTTTTAATGTGACCTCTACTATGCAACAAAATAGACTCAACTTTCCTTACTGGTACTTTTGGTCCCAAACATTCCAGGGACACCCTCTGAAAAACATCCAGGGACACCCTCTGAAAAACACACATTGCCATTTTTCAAGAGAACCCAGCCAGTCATTTTTTTTTTTCTTTCCAGCCAATCATTTCAACTCAGATATCCCTCTCCAAGATAAATGCTTTAAGCTATTCTCCTACCCCTCCCTTTTCTCTATAGTGTTTATCAGTATTGAGAACTATGTAGTTTCTCACCACCAGCAAGCCAGTTCTCCCAGTGCCCACACATACCCCCTGGCACAAAGGAAAACAGTGAGTGTTTTAAGAACTTGTAGGGGTGTCTGACTGGCTGTCAGTAAAGCATGCAGCTCTTGATCTAGGGGTTATGGGTTCAAGCCCCACATTGGATGTAGTGATTTCTTAAAAATAAAAATTTTTTAAAAAGTGTGAAGAATTTTAAACACTAAGCTTTCACCACATATGTGGCGGGTGAGGGCTCCAGTGCCTCCTTTCCTCACTTGCAAAAGGGGGAAAACAGCATCTCAGCTCACAGGCTTAATCAGGCTCCAACGTGGTACAGAATGGAAATGTAAGAAGTCATCTGCATCCATTATGTCTCAACCTGCAAAATCTGATGGATAGGGACACAGCAGTTACCACCGCAGCACACAGCAGGGACTAAACCCTCACTTTTCTTTTTCAAAGATTTTATTTCCTTATTTGACAGAGAGAGAGAGAGAGAGAGAGAGAGATCACAACTAGGCAGGCAGAGAGGGGGAAGCAGGCTCCCTGCCAAGCAGGGACCCCGATGTGGGGCTCTATCCCAGGACCCTGAGATCATGACCTGAGCAGCAGGCAGAGGCTTAAGTCATCCAGGAGCCCCTAAACCCTCACTTTTACAATCTGTGACTTGGTTTCTTCCCTACAAGGGCAGAATAGTGTACCTGAGTGCTACATCTTTAGCTGCACTTGTAAAGCACACTAGCTACAAATCATCACCGGGACTCTCCAAAGCTTAAGAACTGCTCCTGTCAGAAAATGCAATGCACCAGGTATCCAGTTTATAGGAGAGCATCCTGTTAAAATTTCAGAAGCCAAGTTTCCTTCAAAGTTAAGGTCACAATGCACATTTTCTTTTTATTCATTCCTGTGAATAATTCGTTCAAATTATTTTTAACCATGCAACACTATTTCCCAAGGTTTAGACATGTAAGGACCAGTAAACTCAGTGTTGAGAGGAAGTGTACAGATGACTCTTGGTGAAATGTAGACAAAGGAAAAACCAAACACCTCTTTAGTCCAGTCTCAAGATTCAAACTAGAAAACTCAAATTCCTTAAATGTTCTCCTCTGGTGAAAAAAATATATGAAAATTGAAAATACTTAAGAGTGTTAAGATTAACCATTACTTTTTAGAAACTAGGATCACTGAAATGTATAACATAGGTTCATTTCCCTGAGGTTTTTGTACCTTGCAAAAAACAAAAACCTTAGATATCCAACACTCATTTTTAGATTTTATCCTTGGATTATTTAGTTCCACCAGTATAAGAGAACAAGAAATCTGCAGCAACTATATATTAAATATCATTAAAATGTTCCCAATGCTACCAATACTTAACATTCATCTTAAAAACTGGCTTTGGTGACAGAGGCACTAGCAGAGCGAAAACGTAGGATTCCAGATTTTATTTTTTTTTAAGATCGAGAAAACACACCC